>NC_044976.1:124070764-124370764 GCF_008728515.1 Papio anubis
ATCGATCATCGGATCGGATCAATCAGGATCAGGTTTTCAGGAAATCGGATCAGTCGGATCGGATCTCGTTCCGTTCAGGCGGGCAGGCGCGGCTTGCGCCGCCTTGCGCTTGCTTGCCGCCTTGCCCGCCGCCCGCCGCCGCCACGCGCACGCGCGCGCGCGCGCGCTTCGGTCATCAATCTAAGTCAAAAGTCGGGAAGGATCAAAACCGAGGAGTTCGGAACAGTCACTAAATCCTGGATCATTACTATCGCCAGCCGACAATAAAGACCTGGATAACCAGAATCATCTCCGGAACTAAATGCCATTGATGCTCCATCTCTCTTTCTTGGGAGATCTTGTACTCTCCACACTACGAGGGCTTCTTTGTGAGACAGACAGCTTTCGTCATTCACTGGTAGCAATCCAAAGGAGAGAGGACATTCTTTCCCTCACATCCTTCCCCCAGGAAGGGGCCCTGATTGGCCCAATTTAGGTCACATGCCCACCTCTTCAATAATTATTGTGGCCAGAGTGACATCATCACAGAAGCTGGATTTGAGGCTTGGAGAAAAGAGCCCTCTGATGCCTCACTTGTGTGAAGTTGGTACTTGTTGCAAAAGACCCAGAGAACGCCATTTCCTCAGAACATTCCGGAGGATGTCAGCCTGGGGGAATCTTTGCTGAACAGGCCCCCCAGTTTCCCCTCATGTTCTCAACTTTGTCTTACTGAAACTCCAGCACAGCTACTTGACATGGTGTATTAGTCCGTTTTCATGCTGCTGACAAAGACATGCCCAAGAATGGCAAGAAAAAGAGGTTTAATTGGACTTACAGTTGCACATGGCTGGGAAGGCCTCAGAATCTTGGCAGGATTAAGGTACTTCCTACATGGCACCAGCAAGAGAAAAATGAGGAAGAAACAAAAGTGGAAACCCCTAATAAACCTATCAGATCTCGTGAGACTTGTTCACTATCATGAGACTAGCACAGGAAAGACCGGCCCGCATGATTCAATTACCTCCCTCTGGGTCCCTCCCACAATACATGGGAATTCTGGGAGATACAATTCAAGTTGAGACTTGGGTGGGGGCACAGCCAAACCATATCACATGGTCTCTAAAGTGTCTTTAGGAAACCACATCACCCGGACCCAACTTCTGGCTTCCAAATTCAATTTTTTTCTCAACTACAAAACCCTTCTTGCTACATCACCCCTGTATGCACAGCCACATGACACCCGGGTCCGCACAGGCAATCAGTCACCACCTCTCAGTTGCTTCCTCTGTCATAGGACTACAAGGGGCTGAGCAGGGTAGGCATGGTCAGGGTGCCAGGCATCAGGGGACAGGGCTCTCGGATCAGCCAGGCCTGTGCTGTGACAGGTAGGAGTGAGGCAGCATGATTGGGAGCACCACCAGAACCACTAAAAATGGGGAGAGAACGTTCCACTAGGAATGAGGTTATCAGAAACAGGAAGAGATGGTAGTCAGACCTGTGTTGGTGAAAATGAATGCAGGAATGACACCAAAGACCAGCTAGCTTCCACGGCCCTTTGCAGGACGCTCTGAACTTACTGAGCCCTTTCACACCTGCCACCTGGTCCTAGTTGACCCAACAGCTGTGTGCAGCTGACTATCTTCACCAGCTCTTTGAACAAGAGTTTTCATTTCCAAGACCAGGATGGGGGAGGCTGCGACATTTTTTGCCAGAGAATCCAAAGAGCACATGAGTCAGCTGCCTGGGTCAAGGCCCAGATCCCTGTGACGGGTCAGCCAGAGAGCAGCAGCTGGCCCTGAAGAGGGGAAGGGGGAAGAAAGAAACCCAGAAGTCTCAGAGGGCACAGGACCCTGCCCACGAGGGCCACTCTGCAGAGGCCAGGCCCGAGGCTGAGTTGGGTCTCCCACACAGTCACGGAATGAGAAGGCTGTCGGTGAGGCACAGGGTGAGGACACACTCAGTGGGGACGGCTTTCTCCCACAGCAGCCACTCCACCCAGGGGCCAGAAACTGGCTTCACCTCTGCACTGAATCCCTCCCCCCATGTCTCCCTCCTCCTACCCATCCTCCTCCTGGTGCTTCCAGCAGAGCCAAGAAGCCTGCACCCCACCTACTCCCTTCCTGCTGGCACAGACCCCCCACACACCCAAGGAGTAGGAATAACAAAAATGACACTACCAGAGTGAAGCGTGTCCTGTAGACATTATCTCTTTAATCCTAACTGTAATAGTCCCGATTTTAGAGATGAGGCAAATGTGAGAGAACAAGTGACTTTCCCAAGAACACATAACCAAGAAAAAAGAAAGCCAAGATTCAAGCAGACGTCTGCCTGGGGGTTTGGAGCCGGCTCCCCTGCTGCCCCTGCCACCCCTCCCTTCCACTCCCACAGCCCCATTTCCCACCCAGAAGCCCTCCTGGAAGCAGACCTCACCCCCAGGCCCCGTTATTCTAAGTCCGGTTGTTCACAATTCATTCTACAAACCCTTATGTAACGGAATGCTAAAATAGAACTTTGTCACCCGCTCTTTTTTTATGGTGGTCTCAAAGCTGAGGACAAAGGGCATTGAGTTTCTATATATTCTTAAGAGAGGCTTTTGACCACCTATGGAGAAATTTCTAGGTAGGAGGTGAATCGAAAACACAGTTCAGTGACTTATCTACCCCTCACCTCAAGGAAAGGAAAGGCTGGGGACTGCTCAGAGAGGGGGAGGGGGAGGGCGCCACGTGCTGCCCACCCCCACCTCCACGGAGAAGGGCAAGCTGCCTCCTTCCCCCTTCAACCAAGTGAGAAGAGCTGTAAGAGAACCCCTCAGAGGGCATAGGCTGTGTCCTGTAGAATTGGAGGATACTGGAAATGCTTCCGGACTCACACCTATAAAAGTCCAAAGGCAAGAGGCTGCCTGCCCCAAAGCAGATGAGGAGAGCGTCTGTAAGAGGCGTGAGGCTGAAGGAGTGAGGCTGAAGCCGACTGATGTTGGAGCAATGCTGGGGTCCTGTGACCAGATAGGGATCCCCACAAAGGGAGCCTGCCTATAGGACAGGGCCACCCCTCTAGGAGTCTGTGTGGAGACTTCTCCTGGAAGCCATGGGCAGGGGCCGGGAGGCCACCTGAAGAAAGCAGCATCTACATCAGGAGATCATGAGTTGGGAAGGCCGCCCCAGGGGTCAGCATTCAAGTATCCACCACCCAAGGAGGCCACGAAAGCCAGATTGTAAACATGCCAGTGAGAAGACCTTTGTGACCACTGCCTCTCCTCCCGCTTCCCCCACTTAGAAGAGCCAGAGGACACACGGTGTGGGGAAGGAGAGCTGAAAGGACAGAGGGGAGACAGTGAAGAAGCTACTCACTTGCCCTTCCCTGCTGCAGGGCAAGCGCCAGTCCAGACAAGAGAGGGCCTTTGAGAACAAGAGATTGAACTTCAGGCCAGACTTTTCACAGCCTGATAATTGAGGCCTGGCCTGGTGTGGTGGCTCAGGCCTGTAATCCCAGCACTTTGGGAGGCAGAGGGGGGTGGATCATGAGGTCAGGAGATGGAGACCATCCTGGCTAACACGGTGAAACCCTGTCTCTACTAAAAATACAAAAAAAAAAAGAAAAGAAAATGAGCCAGGCATGGTGGCATGCACCTATAGTCCCAGCTACTCAGGAGGTTAAGGCAGGAGAATCGCTTGAACCCAGGAGGTAGAGGTTGCAGTGGGCCGAGATCACGCCACTGCACTCCAGCCTGGGTGACAGAGTGAGACTCCGTCTCAAAAAAAAAAAACAAAAGAAAAGAAAATTGAGGCCTAAGATTGACTAGAAAAGCTATGGGACCTGCCAAGTTTGCATCCAGGAAAAAAAAAGAATAAGAATGTGGGTTCACTGGAGCACATTTGAAGAGAATTGAGTTTTGTTTCCAATTGCACGCCACCATGTCCTGAGCACTCAACAAGTTGGTAGTGATTAGCAAGCACATGCTGTGCTCCACGCATGGAGCTGGGTGTGAGGGACACAGCAGTGAACCAGCACCCTGGCTTCCTCAGCAGGACTGAGCCCTCACTGCCTTCCTGCGATCATGACTGGCGGACACCCTCTGCCTAGCACCTGCAGTCTGAGACCTGTCTGTTGGGCCTGATCTCAAATATTCAATTCACCTCTTTGCCTCAGAGCTGAACTCATCTTCCAAGATTTGTGTGGGTCAGAATACAACATAAAAACACCTTTCACAGGAACTCTCCTCTGCCCTTATTCCACAACCCTCCACCATGTGGAAGTGTGTTCATCCGCCAGCAAAGATTTACTGAGTGCCCACCATGTGGCAACTGTGCTAAATGAAGATGAGGATGACGTTGTCCCTCACTCCGAGTAGCCTTTGGTCTGGATAACAGGAGGTGGGAAGTAGAAGAAAGGGGAAGTGGAGGGGGCCAGGCTTGTACACTGATGCTTTCACTAGGGTGTATTAAGGACAACTGTAGAGGAGTATATTGGGTACAATAGGAGAGAAGCACAGGGACCTGAGTTGTCACCAAGAAGGTCCCATTTGAGCTAGGTATGGAAGCCTGGGGGTGGAGGAGGATACCAAGAGACAGAAGAAATTGCATGAACAGATCATGGAGGTGCAGAAGGGCATGGCAAGATCAGGAGACCAGGGCGAGTGTCTGGCATGTGTGCCACGCTCCCTCTTTCTGCCAGCAGGGGGTGTCCTTAGCAAAACTGCAGGGAGGCCGCTGCATTTGGCACCATAGAAATGGGGCTAGTGGATGTTTTATCCTCACTTTGGTGCTTGGCAAACACCACTCACCACAATAATCAGTATTTCTACACAAAGGAAGCACATCCCCCTATTAATACAACTTCAACATCCTCTTTGTAAAATATTAATACTGGCTTTATTATGCTATGGTGCATTTTGTTTGTTTCCAGTTTAAACTTTCAAACAGATCATAATCTGTTATTCCTCTGCCTGAGCCATCAGGCCAAATAACACCTCGCACTCACATGTTGTCATAACTCCAGCCTTCTCTACACATAACTGGAGCAAAGGTTTCTTTTGTCTCTAAAAATATCTCTGTCCAAGGCACAGATCCAGGCTTAGGGAAGGGGGCAAATTGCTGAAAAAATGAACAGAAGAAAAGACTGAGGAAAAATTGAGAAGGGCCTTGGGTGCAAGCCTAAGGAGTCAGAACTTGTTCTATGGGCACTATAGGAAGCCAATATAGGATTTTAAGCTACAGACCAGTATTGTTAGCCAAAAAGGCAAATGTTTTCTTTTTGTTGTTGTTGTTGTGTGGTTGATTGGTGCTTTTTGAGAGTGAGTCTCACTCTGTCCCCCAGGCTGGAGTGCAGTGGCATGATCTTGGCTCACTGCAACCTCTACCTCCCAGGTTCAAGCAATTCTCCTGCCTCAGCCTCCCAAGTAGCTGGGATTACAGGCATACATCATCACACCCGGCTAATTTTTGTATTTTCAGTAAAGACAGGATTTTGCCATGTTGCCCAGGCTGGTCTCGAACTCTTAACCTCAAGTGATCCACCCTCTTCAGACTCCCAAAGTGCTGGGATTACAGGTGTGAACCACCATACCCAGCCCAAAAAGGCAAATGTAACAGCAGTATGGAAGACAAACTGGGACTGAGAAGTCTAGCTCAGCCTTTTCCTTACAGGGCAGGGCTGCCCATCACTGGGGCAATGTGACTGGAGATTTGACCCTAAAGAAGAGCAATGGGGTCTGGCTTCTGCTCCAGCCAGCTGTTGTTCAAACATCTGGCCATCGGTTTCTCCCTTGGCAATCCCAGCACTCTGCTTGACCCCCTCAGGCCTCTCCGCAGGCAAGACCACGCCGAGTGGAGACTGGATGGTCGGCAGGGGGAGCCAAAGGACCGGTAGTGGCAGCCCCGGGCTGGCCTGGTCTCCTGCCACATGAAGGGTAGATGCCAGCGTCCAGGGCCCGGGTCAGCCTGACCTTATGGGCTCCCTCATTCCCAGGCCCAGGCCCTGACCTCAAATGGGAGAACCAAGAAAAAAGGTGCGGGGAAGTCTGATTGTTATTCCTAAATTTGAGGCAGGAGGCTGGGGAGATTGACACACACCCACACCCACAGATTTTTTTTTTTTTTTTTTTTTAAGATTCTTCTCAGTTTCTTGGAAAGTTTTTTGTTTGCCTATTTGTTGTTGTTTGAGGCAGGGTCTAGCTCTGTATTTTTAATGGTGCTTTTTGATCAACGTAAATTTTAAATTTAAATGCAGTAAAGCGTTTTTCTGGGCTATGTTCTTTCTTCTTGCTTAAGGAAACCTTCACCACCCCCAAGGTCATAACGATCTTTTTCTATATTTTCTTCTAAACATTTTAAAGTTGTTTCTTGTTTGTTTTGTTTGTTTTGTCTTGTTTTGTTTTGTTTTTTAGAAACGGGGTATCTCTCTGTCACCCAGGCTGGAGTGCAGTCTCATGATCACAGCAACCTCGACCTCTGGGACTCAAGTGATCCTCTCACCTCAACCTCCTGAGTTGCTGGGACCACTGGAGAAAACTACCTCACCAGGCTAATTTTTTAATTATTTGTAGAGACAAAGTCTCACTATATCGCCGAAGCCGGTCTCAGACTCCTGGGCCCAAGTTATCCTCCCGCCTCAGCCTCCCAAAGTGCTAGGATTCCAGGCGTGAGCCACAGGGCCTGGCCTCTGACAGAGTTGTTACTCACCAAATTCAACCGTTTCCTGATCACGCATTGCATGGTAGAGTTGTATGTTCCTAAACTAACACTGTGGCTCTGAGCTGCACACAAAGGGCACTGTTCAAAACATGAAACAGAGTCCAGCGCTGAGCTCTAGCCACAGAACGATCTGTAATAACTCACACTCTTAATAATTTCACAGCTACAAGCGGAATTTATTAACGTATTTGCACAAGCAATCTGTAACTAGGGGGAGGAAAGGACACCCAGAATGTCCAGAAGTAAGGGACATCAGCACACGCTGAACATCAGCAGGAAGGGTCTGTGTGTTGTCATCCCAATGGTAATTATGCCTTCCTAGGAAAATTGGTAGGAAAATAGAAATGCCTGTTTTGGGGGGAAAGGGAGGTGTTTGGACCCATTCCGGGGAGTGGTTTCCTCAGGGCAGACTATTAGTAAGTCTCTTCCCTCACCTAAGAGACTGAGAGCAGGCACTTGGGGCCTTTTGCTTGGCTGGAGATTTGAAATGTTTGTGTTGTATTTGATATTTTGTAGTGTTTTTCTAATTTTTCAAAAATAAGACAAATACATAGTTCAGTGTTTTTGAGACGGAGTCTGTCATTACCAGGCTGGGAGGCAGTGGCTGATCTCAGCTCACTGCAAGCCCGGCCCGGGTCCACACTATTCCTCCTGCCTCAGCCTCCCGAAAGAAGGCTACAATTACAGGCGCTCACACCGCCTGGCTTAGTTTTTAGAGACGGGTTTCACCATGTTAACCAGGATGGTCTCGATCTCCTGACCTCGTGATCCACCCGTCTCGGCCTCCCAAAGTGCTGGGATTACAGGCTTGAGCCACCGCGCCCGGCCTCCAGTGCTTTTTAATGCAGTAAATTTTGAAAACTTTTACATATAAAACAGGTATTCACCCCAGTATTTTATTAATGTGTGAAACAAATACCAAGATACAGGTATTGACATTTTTCTCCCATAAAACAACGGCTAGGAATGAGCCCTCCCAATCTCAACCAGTTTTTCTGTTGCTATGAGGTTGCGTGTTTACTTTCCACTTTTATTTGAGATTCAGAGGGTACATGTGCAGGTTTGTTACGAGGGTATATTGTGTGATGCCAATGTTTGGGGTATGCTAATTGTCCCATCACCCAGGTAGTGAGCAACCGCTAAAGCTTGGTTAACCAACTTTAACCAAAACAGCAGGGTGCTTGTGCAAAAACAGACACATACACCAGTATTGCTACTAATCAAAGCTGGAGTTAGGACAGGGTTTCTGGAATGGAGGGATGAAGGCAGCGGGGTCGGCAGGGGGTGTATTCTGGAGGAGCCAGAAAAGTACAGAAGGAAAGGGGAGTCTGCAGCGGAGGACAGGGAACGAGCCAGACTTGGAGAATTGCCAGAGCATGGCATTTGTTGTCAGGGGTGCTGGCCACAGGGCAAGAGCAAGAGAAGGAACCAGGCAAAGGGCCTTGGTGGGTTCCCAGGAGACAGGGTAGAACTAGCCCTCATGGCTGACCCCTCAGCTTTCTCACTGTCAGCACCTGAGGTCCCAGCTAGTCCCTGCTCAAGCCTTCCTGTGAGTAGAAACTTCTTTCTCTGCTCCAAGCACCCACCAGCTGCCAGCCCAGTGAGCGGTGCCGTCCAATGGCAGTCGACACCCTAATACAGACAACACATGCACACTAGGAGAATAGTTTTCCATTGCATCCCTAGGATAACTATACAACGAAAGGGAACCCGGGACGCCTAGTGGGGTGGCAGAGAGGAGCTGCCTCTAATGCATATGGTGGGAGGGGCAGATTCATGTCGCTGGGTCAAACAAAAGCAGTAGAATGACAAATGGTACACTCTCCATGAGTATAATAATGCACAAGCCAGAGGCACGGGAAGATAACATGAAAACCCGACTGGAAATCGCTGTTAGGATGGTAGAATTTTGAATTTTTTGTGTTATTTTTGTATCTGTCATGGCATCTTTTCAAATTTTCTAAGTTTATTGCCCCATGCAATAGACTTCCCTTCTCTCAGGGAAGGCCAAGCCAACTGCCCACCACAGTGGGCACATCTGCTCGCACCCCAACCACCAGCCTCTTGTCCAGGAACACTCACGTCTTCCACCAGGCGGCAGGCTTCACCGGCGCCTTTCACTCCATTACCGCCCTCCCACCCAGCTGGGGTGGATGAGCTCCACCCCAGCTCCATCACTTCTCCCTTTGCCCAGATCCTCCTAGAGGTGTCCCAGGCAGCCTCCCTCCTCCCTAACTGTTCCCTCATCCCCAGGTGTTCAAGATGAACAGATGGTCCAAGGAGCAATGGGTTCATTTCTCCACTGTGCTTGGCTCAGCTAACTTGACTCTATTGTTTTTCTTACTGTTTTCTTCAAAATAATAACCTCACATGGTGACAAACTGAATTTTACATTCTTTTGTTCCACCCCTCCCTACCCACAGTCCCTGTGGCAAAATTTTTTTTTTTTTTTTTCCATTGTTGAGGTCAGGTTTTAGGATATCAGAGTGACAAGACTAACGGGGCTCTGCCCTTGCAAAGTCCACAGTCTAGATGGAATCTTTGTTGTGTTGTCGGGGTTTTTTTTGTTTTTGGTTTTTGGTTTTTTTGGGTTTTTTGTTTTTTGTTTGTTTGTTTGTTTGTTTGTTTTTTGAGACAGGGTCTCTGTCACCCCGACTGGAATGCAGTGGTGCAATCACAGCTCACTGCGGTCCCTAACTTGTAGGCCAAGCAATCTTCCCACCTCAGCCTCTGGAGTAGCTGGGACCACAGTTGCGTGCCACCACACCCAGCTATTTTTTTTTTTTTTAAATTTTTTGTAAAGGCGGGATCTTACTATGTTCCCTAGGCTGATCTTGACCTCCTGGGCTCAAGCAATCCTCCCAGCTCAGCCTCCCAAAGTGCTGAGATTTACAGGTTTGAGCCACCAAGCCCAGCCAGTGTATCTTCACTTAAAGATGACAAAATTAAGGATCAGAGTGGTTAAGTAGCTTGCCCATGGTCACATCGCTAGCAATGGCACAGGGAGGAGTTGAACCTGATTCCACCTTATTCCAAAATCTGAGCTCTAACCATTATGCTCTACTGCACCCCTACTACTGAGCCTGCGTGGACCACTGTGCCAGGGGAGGTTCCCACACAGACAGACAGGTTCAGGTGCAGAAAGACAGGTAAACAGGTGGTTATGATCAGGTGCTGTTGTAGAGGTATGACAACATGCCACATGCATAGTGAGCTATGTTCTAGATCCCGGCCCAGTTGATTGGACAGCTGGATTTTCCAGGACGGCAAGAGATAAGTGAGATCTCCTGTACCCTCCTTTGCTCAGGGAGAGAGAAATGTGGGAATTGGAAAGAAGCTATTTGGAGCTTGAGCCAAATAATTCAATGCTTCAGACAGAACTGCACAGAGCTAATGGAGTGACCCTTGTAAAGTAAAGAAGCTCAGAGGGAGTTGAGAGCCACAATAATGCCAGGATTGCTGGCACTGAGATAGGGTCTGTCTCTGTCACCTCCCTCCCAGGAGGAGGGAGCAATGAGAAGTGGGTGATAAGGGGTAATAGATTTCTTTGGGGGTGATAAGAATATGCTGACAGTAGACAGCGATGATGGTTATACAATTCTGGATACATTTAAAAACACTAAACTGTACACTTCTAAAGGGTCAGGTTTACAGTATGTGAATTATATCTCGATAAAATATTTTTTAAAAAGGAAGAAAGTGTAGGCTATTTTTCCTTAAGAAGAAACACCTCAGGCCGGGCGCAGTGGCTCACACCTGTAATCCCAGCACTTTGGGAGGCCAAGGCGGGCAGATCACAAGGTCAAAAGATGGAGACCATCCTGGCCAATATGGTGAAACCCCCATCTCTACTAAAAATACAAAAATTAGCCAGGCGTGGTAGCGCGCGCTTGTAATCCCAGCTACTTGGGAGGCTGAGGCAGGAAAATCACTTGAACCCGGGAGGTGGAGGTTGCAGTGAGCCGAGATCACACCGCTGCAATCCAGCCTGGTGACAGAGCGAGACTCCGTCTAAAAAAAAGAAACACCTCCACCTCCTTCCCTCTGCACCCACCTGCCCTGTGAGGTGTGCTGGCCCCCAGGCAGGATGGGCGCCCATTAGGCACTGGAGGTATAGCCCTGAGGCCCAACAAAATGATTAATTTTCGTTTCTTTTACAAGCAGAGGAATTTGAACATAATAATAATGAATCTGTCATAGTGAATTCATCTTGGCTTGTATTTGTCTTTATACCAATGCAGTCATGAAATGTTATTTTTAACAGTTTTCTATGAAGGAAAGCGCCCACAGAAGCAAAAGCACTGAGGCCTGTGGTAGTCATAAGGCCCTAGGTAACCCATGAGGAACTCAGTCTCAGGCTTTGCACGCTGCAGAGAATGATCAGAACTGAAGGGCCCATCCCTCCCCTCTCCTGGGTGTAGGACTGCACCGCCACCTGAAGCCTTCAGAGCCACGCAGCCTGGCTCAGGAAAGCTGCATCCGCACTCTTCAGTGCCAGGGTACTAAAGGTTGCAGCTTCCTATGCGAGGCGCAGAGCTCCCAGAGGAGGAGTAGGCACCACAGGCCATAAGAGGAGGCCGGGGAAGAGGCGTTCATTGAGGGGGGCATCTGTGTAGGATTCTTCCTAGCTGAAAACCCTAAACTGAGCCTGGAGGGAGGAGAAGGGCTTTCTGATGCTGTGGCTCTTCCTTCCTGTGGAGGAGGACTGGAAAGGGGTCCCCTGGGGCCCTCCCCAGCCTCCCTCATTCTTCTGGACAGAGGGCTGGGCTGCTGTCCCCTGGACTCAGGGAGGACACAGGCAGGGAAGCTGGGTGCTCAGAGGACAGAGAAAGGATCTCCTTGGACAGCCCACTGAGCAATGGCCATTGGCTCACCAGGTTTCTCCTTGTCTGCTCCCTGCTCTCCTGCCACACCCTTCCTGGTATGAAGCAAGACGAGCTCCAGCAGTGAGCCCCTCCCTGACTCCCTCCCCCTAGGCACTGCCTATAATGGGGTGGGGCAAAACAGCTCCCCTCTCCTAGCTTCCTCTTCAGGCTCCACTTGGTCTGTCCCTGCTCACCACCTGGACTAGGTCCCTAGGTGTCAGGATAGCTGGAGCTGTCTCCAGGCGTGTCATCACTGGCATCCTGACCACCCAGGAGCCATACCTAGGCATCCCAGACCCCCTCTCTAAGCTCTGTCCTACCTCCTTCCCACCGTTACCCTATAGCCAACAAACCCTGCATATTCATCCTTGGGCACACGTCTGCCCTCTTCCTGCTACCCCACTCCACCCCAGGTCACATCCTCATTCTTTCACCCAGGGCACCAGCCTCCCGGCGGGGTGCTCTGTCTCCACTCCAGGACCCCTTCTCCAGGCTCCAGGTCTCCTTAAAGTCCAGGTTTTCATCATATCACCACTCTGTTCAACCTTCACCACTTCACTGCTTAGAGATGAGGCTTTCAAACATCCCTTTATTCCTAGAACCCTTCTTTAAAATAAAACCTTATGAGGAAGCCTGATATATGAAAAATACAGGGCTCTGGCAGAAATGGGGTAAGGGACCAGGAGTCTCACCCACGTGAGCTACCACTCCCTCATGAGGAAGCCCTTAAGTTGCCTCTGAAGATCCACTAGAGCTCTTGAAGTTCCTACTAGTATCCTATTATTAGTGGGGCCAAAACTAAAGTGATAGTGCCTGAGGCCGTTAGGGATGCCAGGAAAGGCTGCTCTCATTTACTACTAATGTGAAGTGTGAATTGCTATTGCTGTTTTGGAAAACAATGTAGCAATAGCTATTTAAATTAAATATACATATGCCCTGCAACCCAGCAGTTTCACTCCTGGGAATCTGCCATAGAAATAAAAGCATCAGGCCAGGCGCTGTGGCTCACTCCTGTAATCCAGCACTTTGGGAGGCTGAGACGGGTGGATCATGAGGTCAGGAGATGGAGACCATCCTGGCTAACACCGTAAAACTCCATCTCTACCAAAAAAAGTACAAAAAAAATTAGCCGGGCGTGGTGGTGGGCGCCTGTAGTTCCAGCTACATGGGAGGCTGAGGCAGGAGAATGGTGTGAACCTGGGGGACGGAGTTTGCAGTGAGCCGAGATTGCACCACTGCACTCCAGCCTGGGTGACAGAGCGAGACTCTGTCTAAAAAAAAAATAATAATAAAATAAATAAATAAATAAATAAATAAATAAATAAATAGAATGATTTAGATCTATCTCTATCAGTTGACTTGAAGAAATGTTCATGATAAACAAAGAAGAAATAAAATGCAGAAAGCATACATCATTATCCCATTTTTATAATGCAATTACATTATATAAAAATACCTCTTAGGCCAGGTGCGGTGGCTCACATATGTAATCCCAGCACTTTGGGAGGCCAAGGTGGGCGGATCACCTGAGATCAGGAGTTCAAGACCAGCCTGGCCAACATGGTGAAACCCTGTCTCTACAAAAAACACAAAAATTAGCTGGGTGTGGTGTTGGGTGCCTGTAATCCCAGCTACTCGGGGGCTGAGGCAGGAGAATTGCTTGAACCTGGGAGGTGGAGGTTGCAGTGAACTGAGATCACGCCACTGCACTCCAGCCTGGGCAACAGAGAGAAACCTTGTCTCAAAAACAAAAAACAAAAAACAAAAAAACAAAACAAAGAAAAAAACTCTTATATGTGAAACTAAATTTATGTATAGTGACATGATCATAAAGAAAGCTATGAAAGAATGTGTTATAATCTATTAACGTTGGTTATTTGAGTGTAGGGAAATAAAACAGTTCATTTCAGTGAATTCTCAATGTTCCAGTAAAAGCCCTACCTGACCTCCCAAAATTCTTCACATACCTTGAGAATTAAGATTTATAGCCCTTTGTGTAGTTAACTGCATGATCCAAAAGGATGGTAAAACTTCTCTTATCTTCAGAAGAGAGATTAAATGCTCACCACCTGTAAATCCCCAGGTTAAACCAGTGCCTGAAGACTAGATAGAGTACTATCTCCCTAGAAATTTACACTTCAAAAGGGCCAGGTGGATGATTCACGCCTCTAATCCCAGCATTTTGGGAGGCTGAGGCGGGCTGATTGTCTGAGGCCAGGAGTTTGAAACCAGCCTGGCTAACATGGTAAAACTCCGTCTCTACCAAAAATACAAAAATTAGCTGGGCCTGGTGGTGGGCGCCCATAATCTCAGTTATTCGGAAGGCTGGGGCAGGAGAATCACTTGAACCCAGGAGGCAGAGGTTGCAGTGAGCCAAGATCATGCCACTGCATTGCAGCCTGGGCGACAGAGCAAGACTCCGTCTCAAAAAAAAAAAAAAAAAAAAAAAAAAACACAGAAAGAAAGAAAAGAAAAGATAAAAAGAAACAGTGCCCTCTAAAAATATCTCTGCCTTCAAAAGGAAGGAAACCCTGAAACCCTGTCACATGCTACAATATGGATGAGCCTTGAGGAGAAAAAGACAAATACTGTATGATTCCACTTATATGAGGTATCTAATGCAGCCAAGTTCATAGAGACAGGAAGTGGAATGGTGGTGGCCGGGGGCTGGAGAGAGGGGAAAATGAGGTGCTATTGTTTCATGGGGGTAGAGTTTCAGTTCCTTAAGATGAAAAGAGTTCTGGAGGCTGTGTTGCACAACACTGTGAATGTACTTAACACCGCTGAACTGTACACTTAGAGATGGTTAAGACGGTACATTTTATGTGATAAGTCTTTTACCACAATAAAAAATAAAAATAAATTTAAATATCACCCATAAATCACCATGTATTATATGATCCCATATATGAAAAATCATATATCTAAAAATAGATGCATACAAGGATATAATCAAACCAATCGTTATTTCACGGAGATAGGACTTCAGGTGACTTCTTTTTCTTTACATTTTAAAATATTTTTCGAATTCTTTACCATCATTAAGTTTATTGATATAATAAGAGGGGGAAGTATTTTCATTGAGAAAAATAAATAGACAAAAATAAGCATCGGGCCAGGCACGGTGGCTCACACCTGCAATCCCAGCACTTTGGGAGGCAGAAGCAGGCTGACTGTTTGAGGCGAGGAGTTTGAGACCAGCCCAGGCAACCTAGTGAAACTCTGTAGCCCAGGCAACATAGTGAAACTTTGTTTTAACAAAAAATTTTAAAAATTAACTGAGTGTGGCAGCACGCACTTGTAGTCCCAGCTACTCAGGAAGCTGAGGCAGGAGGATCATTTGATCCAGGAACTTGAGGTTGCAGTGACACATGATAGCATCACTGCACTCCAGTCTGGGCAACAGAGCAAGACCACATCTCAAAGAAAAAAAAATAAACCATCAATAGACAAGTTGGAAGGAAGCCACTGGCCTACAGGATGATGTCTGGAGACCCCTTTCACCTCCTCCTCCACTTTACCCTGAGCTGCATCTCCAGCCAGAATACCGACGCCTTCACATCTCCCTGCCAGGTTGGACTACTCTCCTCATCATCCCCGCAACCCATAGCTAGATTCCTTCGACTATCTGTGATCCTCACTGAATTAAGCCACCAAATTACTTTCCCTCTTTGGGATTCCAGCACTGATGCTAGATGGATGAAGGAGAAGTCATATTATTATTGATCTTTTTAAAAGCATCAAAAACTTTGTATTAGTTTTTAAAATAAGTTTTTGGAAGTGTGAACCTCCAAAATTTGAGACAGGTCTCAGTTAATTTAGAAAGTTTATTTTGCCAGTGCCAGGCGCAGTGGCTCACACCTGTAATCCCAGCACTTTGGGAGGCTGAGGGGGGCAGAACACGAGGTCAGCAGTTTGAGGCCAGCCTGACCAACATGATGAAACCCCGTCTCTACTAAAAATATAAAAATTAGCCAGGCATGGTGGCACACACCTGTAATCCCAGCTACTCAGGAAGCTGAGACAGGAGAATTGCTTAAACCTGGGAGGCGGAGGTTGCAGTAAGCAGAGATCGTGCCACTGCACTCCAGCCTGAGAAAAAAGAGAAAGAAAGAAACTAAGAGAGAGAGAGAGGAAGGAAGGAAGGAAGGAAGGAAGGAAGGAAGGAAGGAAGGAAGGAAGGAAGGAAGGAAGGAAGGAAGGAAGGAAGGAAGAAAGAAAGAAAGAAAGAGAGAGAAAGTTTATTTTGCCAAGATTGAGGACACAGCCTCATGACAGGCCCTGATGACATGTGCCCAAGGTGGTCAGGGCACAGCTTGGTTTTACACATTTTAGGGAGACATGAGACATCAGTCAATATATTTAAAATGAACATTGGTTAGGTCTGGAAAGGTGGGACAGCTTGAAGCGAGAAGGGGGCTTCCAGGTCACAGGTAGATAAGAGACAAAGGTTGCATTCTTTTGAGTTTCTGATTAGCCTCTCCAAAGGAGGCAATCAGATACGCATTTATCTCAGTGAGCAGAGGGATGACTTTGAGCAGAATGGGAGGCAGGTTTGCCCTGAGCAGTTCCTAGCTTAATTTTTCCTTTTAGCTTAGTGATTTTGGGGTCCAAGATATATTCCTCTCACTGAAGAAACCACACATATAATAGGTAAAAGTGAGTGTCCAAGCCAAAAGAGTCTAGGAAGAGATCCCAGAGCCCTGGCCACAGTTATCCCCCTTACTCTCTTAGCTAAATAACATCCCTGGGCCTGTTAATCTACGTTCTGCCTTTGTACAAATGAGAAAAATGTGTCTCATCCTCCAAGCAGAGGCAGCCAGGCATCAAGGTGGTGGCTTAGAAAGCTCAGCACAGGCTGAATTTCAGCCCCCACCGATTCCCCTAGCAGGAGCTTTTTGTGCAGGACACAGATTGGAGGGCTGTTCTCAGCAGCTCTGCCTAGGGTAACTCCAGGGAGCACAGCCTTAACCCTATGGACTAGACCATCTCTAACATCCCACCCAGCTCTGGTGTATCAGACTTCTTCAATTCCACAGCTTCACTCCTGAACAAAGCAGTCGGGCTATGTATTTTTGTGAGATACCTTATCGCAGCTACTAAATCCATTAAAACCAAGTATCTTAAGTAAACTGAAATGACTCCTGAATTGCTGTGGGCAGGCAGTTCCCTCAGGGCAGAGCATGGATCTCAACCATCACGGCAGCCCCAGCAATAAGGATAGCTCCTGCCACACAGAAGGCACTCTCTGAGTACACATGTATTGAATAAGACAATAAATAATGACAGGATAGGTACCTTGGCCAACTAGAAACATCTCAAAATGCCACATAAAATACGAAAACCTTTTAAAAGTGCATCAGAGAAACAATTTAGTAAGAAATATTCAGAGGCCAAATCTAATAAAAACAGAAATCCAGGAAAATTAGAATAGCTTTGAAATTGGGTTTTGCCTAGAAAGCATTTGCCAATCTTGGTAAATTGAGTTTTTATTGTCATAGCCTCCCAGGGTGATAAAACAGAAGACAAAGCCCAAGATCTCTAGGCAGGAAGTTTATTGTTATCCCTTCACCCCTGCATAAAGCTGAGATTTTAAAAAGCCTCACCTAGGCTGGGTGCAGTGGCTCACAGTCTGTAATCCCAGCACTTTGGGAGGCCAAGGCAGGTGGATCAGCTAAGGTCTGGAGTTCAAGATCAGCCTGGCCAACATGAAGAAACCCCATCTCTACTGAAAATACAAAAATTAGCCAGGCATGGTGGTGGGAGCCTGTACTCCCAGGTACTGGGGAGGCTAAGGCAGGAGAATCGCTTGAATCCAGAAGGTGGAGGTTGCAGTGAGCTGAGATCACACCACTGCACTCCGGCTTGGGCAACAGAGTGAAACCCTGTCTCAAAAAAAAAAAAAAAATATATATATATATATATACACACACACACACACACACGTATATAAAACATATACAGAGCATTATTAGAGAAAAATAATCACTACCTATTACTACAAACATTTCAGAAGACATAACAATTCTGAACTTGTTTGTATCTATTATTATAGCCTCAAAACATATTTTAAAATTATAGAATTACTAAAAGAAATGTATAAAATCACAGTCTTAGTGGGATAATTCAACATGCTTCTTTCAGTAATTGAGAGATCAAGCAGAAAAAAAAGAATCTCAATAAGAAAAAAAGAAAACACGACTACAGAATACGCATTCTTCTGAAGCACCCATACAACTTTTATGAAAATTGACTACATGCTAGAGCAAAACAGAGAAGTCTGAACATATTTCTTAAAATTATACAATAAATCCCCTGCTATTAAAACACAATATAATTAAAACTCAATAACAAAAGGATAACTAGGAAAAAGGCACATGTGTGAAAGTTTAAAAATACACTTCTAAGAAATATTCATGGGAAGATAAGAAATCATAATGAAAATTTGAAAAACTACACTTTGATCAATCAATAAAGATAAGAAAAGGAAACCTTAAAAATGTGGAAAACTCAGTCAGGTAAGGTGGTTCACACCTGTAATCCCAGCACTTCGGGAGGCCGAGGCGGGCAGATCCCTTGAGGTCAGGAATTCAAGACCAGCTGGCCAACATAGTGAAACCCCGTCTCTACTAAAAGTACAAAAATTAGCAGGGTATGGTGGCAGATGCCTGTAATCCCAGCTACTCGGGAGGCTGAGGTGGGAGAATCACTCGAACCCGGGAGGTGGAGGTTGCAGTGAGCCAAGATCCCACCACTGCACTCTGGTCTGGGCAACAGAGCAAGACCCTGTCTCAAAAAAAAAAGAAAGAAAAAAAAACCAAGAACACAAAATAGATGGTAGGAATAAGAACAAATACATCAGTAACATAAATACATATGAATGAATTAATTATTCCAGTTTAAAAAAAAGAAATCATCTGGTCAGGTTTTTTAAATCCATATGTGCTATTTACGTAAAAACAAATCTAAAGCATAAGAATACAAAAGATTGACAGGAGAAGAATGAAAAAATATATATCATGTAAATATAACCAAATAAAAGCTGGTTAATATAGCATGTGTAGAACTAACCTATATATATATATATAGTTTAGGCTGGGCCTGGTGGCTCACACCTGTAATCCCAGCACTTGGGAGGCCAAGGCAGGTGGATCACCTGAAGTCAGGAGTTCAAGACCAGCCTGACCAACATGGCAAAACCCCGTCTCTACTAAAAATACAAAAATTAGCTGGGCGTAGTGGCGCATGCCTGTAGTCCCAGCTACTCGGGAGGCTGAGACTAGAGAATAGCTTGAACCCAGGAGAAGGCAGTTGCAGTGAGCCAAGATCATGCCACTGCACTCTAGCCTGGGTGACAAAGCAAGACTCTGTCTCAAAAAAAGAAGAAGAAGAAAAAAATAAATATATAGTTTAGTAACTCTAGCTGGTTACTTATTATGTACATTTATAAGACAATATAAAACTTATTGGGTAACTAAAATAGTACTTAGATGTAAGTGTACCTCCAGTAACCCTTAGAAGTGTATATATCTAGCCAAAAGAGGTTTCAAAACTCTAAAAATAAATGAATCGGGCACAGAGCGATGAGATAGGCTCACCATCTCTGCTAATTGGCTGCTTTAGCCACTCTTGCCTTGGAGGCTTTGAGGCGTCGGAGGATCACCTGAGGTCAGGAGTTCTAGACCAGTGTGGCCAACATGGTGAAACCCCATCTCTACCAAAAATAGATAAATTAGCCAGGTGTGGTGGCACATGCCTGTAATCTCAGCTACTCAGGAGGCTGAAGTAAAAGAAGCTCAAACCTGGGAGGTGGAGGCTGCAGTGAGCAGAGATCATGCCACTGCACTCCAGTCTGGGGACAGAGTAAGACTCCATCTCAAAAAGAGAGAGAGAGAGCAGAGAGAGATTGCAGCCTGGGCAACATGGCAGAAATCTAGCGTCTCTATTGGAGGAGGAGGAGGAGGAGTGAGGCAGGAGGAGGAGGAGGAGGAGGAGGAAAGAAGGAGAGAAACAGACAAGCTCTAAGTGGGCCTTTCTTCATGATCCGGGACTCATAGCCCTCATGTACAAATAACTCACCATCTTCCTGTGCCCAACTGATACAGGATTTTGCTCCTTAATTCAGCTAAATCCAGGTTCTTGTGTTACAACCAAGAAACATTAGCCATATGGACACATTGAAGGATGAGGAGGGTGAAATTTATTGAGCAAAAGGAAAGCTCTCAGCAGATAGAGGGGTCCTGCAAACAGGTTTCCACCTCACAATTGAATACCAGGGCTCCCACATACGCGCTGAAGAGTCAGCCTCCTTCCCTTGCATAAGGTATGAATTCCCGGTGGCTCCACCCCGACCTTTCAGTGTGCATGCGGGCCCTTAGTCTGAGCCACTCCACACTGATTTATTTCCCTTACTGTGCATGTGTTAAGGGATGGATTTTTTCGTCATGCACATGTTTAGGCAAGCCCCTGTGCACAATAACCTGGGCAGGTTGGAAGTTCTCCAAGGACCCTTCCCTATCTGCCTAGACATTTGGCTGTCTCCTGCCTCTATCACAACTATCACCAGACCCTCAGCTGATAGAAACTGGAAGTTAGCTCACTGCAACCTTGGCATTATCAGTACTGCTGTGCCGATGTAACCATCAGTACACAGCAAAGGGCTATCCTATAAAATCCCCAGCAAGCCTTTGTTTCCTTGCAGTCAGCTCCTCTCTTGCTGACTCTGCCGGTGGTTCTTTTGCAACATATTCATACTTCTGTAACAAATCTGCCTTTCTTTTCATACAACCATCTTGGTAAATTATTTTACCGTCCACACAATACCAGGCCCAGAGAGTTGTTGCTCATCTGTGACATTTTAGTTGCCCGTAGGGGGACTCTTTCTCTTTATGGGGAACGCTCTCTCCTCTCTCTTTCTCTTTCCCAACTGGGGACCTTTGGTGGACAACATCTAAGCATGAAAACAACTATAGGTCTCCGGCTGGAGCCACACTTTGGTGGAACTAAACGGTGTCCATGTGGAAGTGTCTTACGGTGAGAGGCCTAAGTTTATGTTATCTTTTTGGTCTCTCCAACAGCTGGCTTCTAGTATCCCTCTGGCAATTGATGGTAACTAGCCGGGGCCACTCTTCAGTGTTGCCTGAAGGCCAGAGGGTGAATGGGGCTGGCCACCTTGCCCAGAAGGGAAGAAGGCTCTCTCCTGTACTTTCTGGTTGGAAGTTCCTAATACCTATGTGTGATGCAACTGGCCATGGAATCTCGTCCAGAGCAAATTCACACACGCTTTGGGTGACTCAGACCCTCTCTTTCTTACTCTAAATTCTCCTGTGGAGTCAGCCAGGCATCCTGTCCCAGATGTTGCTAAATCAGGTGATCTCAGACAGCCTTGGAACAATGAGTGTTCCTCTACCCGCCCCCTCTGCTGGGCTAGCACAGGCAGAGCTCTCCCTTCACCTGTTTTCCTTGTACCTGGATTGGCCTTATATGGGATGGCCAATGCAGGTACAAGGAAGCAGCCAAGCAGCCTTTTCTAATAGGTGGGACACCCCTTTAGAAAGTGCGCCCCCAAGTCCCTCAGCAGACACAGTGGAACCCTTTTTCGTCTCGGCGGGACACCCTGAGAGAACGTGTATGCCCCCCAAAGAGTCCCGCCCCCAGGCACATGTTTCCCAGGCCCACCATGGGACAAACCCCATTTGTTCCTTCAGACTCACCTCTAGGCTGCATCCTAAAGTATTGGGGCAAATTCAACCCCCAAACTCTCAAAAAAGAAACATCTGGGTTTTCTTGTGTAATACAGCATGGCCGCTATGCAGGAAATCCTCAAATTAACCTCTTCAGTCTTTTATAATTGAGAGCAGAATAAGGACAACAGGACTAAAAAGAGAAAGAAAAATGCAGAGACAAGAGGCAGACTCAACCGCTGGCTGCTTCACAAGCCCTCAGCCCCCTCCATGTTTCACCCTAAAAGCACTCGTCCAAGTAATTGCCATCAGTGCAGAAGGCCAGGTCGATAAAAGACCAAGTGCCCCAATAAAATAAATGGGAAAAAGCCCTGTATGGCTCGGCCCCTCTGCTACAAGCTCAGCCAGTGGAAACAGGACTGCCCTGGAAGCCAAAGGGCCCCTGGGAAGGAATCTTAACCCCTGATGGCCGTGAGCTAAAGGGGCTCTCTTCTCCAGCTAAAAAGATCTCACCTTAACTGGTGAGTTGTGAAGGGGGAAAAATTTGTCCCAAACCATGTAGGCTTGGGGTGCTAAGGCTCCCCCTAATGGGAAATAAACAAGGGTGGTAGGGTGCTGCCAACACACCATGCAGTGGCTAAAAGGCTCACGCCTGTAATCCCAACACTTTGGGAGGCCGAGGCAGGCAGATCACTTGAAGTCAGGAATTTAAGACCAGCCTGGCCAACATGGCAAAACCCTGTCTCTACTAAAAATACAAAAATTAGCCAGGGATGGTGACGGGTGCCCGTAATCCCAGCTACCTGGGAAGCTGAGGCAGGAAAATCACTTGAACCCAGCAGGTTGGAGGTTGCAATGAGCTGCGATCAGGCCACTGCACTGCAGCCTGGGTGACAAAGTGAGAATCCATCTAAAAAAAAAAATTTCATATATTATATATATATATATATATATATAAAATATATACCTCAATAAAATTGTTTAAAATTTTTTAAAGACATACAAATGGCCAAGAAGTATATGAAAAAATGTTCAGCATCACTAATCATCAGAAAAATGCAAATCTAAACAATAATGAGCTATCTCATCTCAGTTAAAATGGGGTATCAACAAAATGTCTTATCAAAAGGACGGAAAATAACAGATGCTGGCAAGGATGTGCAGAAAGGAGAACACGAGTCTATTCTTGGTGGGAATGTAAATTAGTACAGCCACAATGGAGAACAGTATGGAGGTTCCTCAATAAAGTGAAAATAGATCTGTCATACGACTCAGCAATCCCACTGCTGGTAAATTATCAAAAGGAAAGAAAATCAGTATATCAAAGGGATATCTACATCCTCATGTTTATTACAGCACTATTTACAATAGTCAAGATATGGAATCAGCCTAAGTGTCCATTAATGGATGAATGAATAAAGGAAATGCAGTATATATACACGATGGGATACTAGTCATTCACAAAAAAAAGAATGAAGTCATCTCACTTGCAGCATGATACAGAAATACAAACATCAAATGTTCTCCCTCATATCTGCAAGCTAAAAAAGTAAATCTCATAAAGGCAGAGAGTAGGATGGTGATTCCCACACGCTGGGAAGGGTAGAGGAGAGGGGAGGACGAAGAGAAGTTGGTTAATAGGTACAAAGATACAGTTAAACAGAAGGAGTCAGTTCCAGTGTTCCATAACACAGAAAGGGAACTTTAGTTAACAAGAATTTATAACAAATTTCAAAACAGCTAGAAAAAAAGATATGGAATGTTCCCAACACAAAGAAATGGTAAATGCTTGAGGTGATGGATACCTAATTACTCTGATTTGACCATTACATATTGTGTACTTGTTTCAAAATACCACATGTACCCCATAAATATGTACAACTATTAGGCATCAATAAAAAATCATGTTGCACATGAAAAACATAGAAGAGATTAGCTGAGAGTCTAGCATCATTTAAATATCTGAATAGGAAATATTTGCCATCTAGTGTCTCTAAGGGTGGCCACCTATGAAACTTCATCTACATAATAAGAACTTTGGTCTCCACAATCCTTTATCTTAACCCAGACCCTCCTTTCTATTGATTCCAGGTCTTCAGGTAATAATGTAACTTTTTCAATCAATTGCCAATCAGAAATTCTTTGAATTCACGTATGACCTGTAAGTCTTCACTTTGAGATGTCCTATCTTTCCAGACCAAATCAGTGTATACCTTAATGTGTTGATGTCTGCCTGTAACTTCTGTCACCCTAAAATGTATAAAATCAAGCTATAACCCAACCACCTTGGTCACATGGTCTCAGGACCTCCTAAACCTGTGTCATGGGTCATGGTCTTCACATGTGGCTCAGAATAAATCTCTTTAAATATTTTATAAGCCAGGCATGGTGGCTCATGCCTGTAATCCCAGCACTTTGGGAGGCTGAGGTGAAAGGATTGCTTGAGCCCAAGAGTTCAAGACTAGCCTGGACAACACAGTGAGATCTCATCTCTTTTTAAAAATAATAATAATTAAAAATAAAATATTTTAAAAAATGTTACAGAGGTTGGCCTTTCCATAAACAAAAAAATATGGCATTTGCAACAATGTCAATAAATTGTACAATTAAGTACATGCATGCTGAAAATGATAACATGTTATTCAAAGATATTTAAAAAATCTAGATGAGGCAGGGTGGCTCACACCTGCAAGCCCAACACTTTGGGAGGTTGAGGTGTGAGCATCACTTGAGCCCAGGATTTTGAGACCAGCCTAGGCAACATAGTGAGACCTCATCGCTACAAAAAAATTAGGCAGGCATGGTGACACACACCTATAGTCCCAGCAACTCAGGAGGCGGAGGTGGGAGGATTGCTTGACCCTGGGAGGTGGAAGTTGCAGTGAGCCAAGATTACACCACTGTACTCCAGCATGGGCAACAGAGCAAGACCCTGTCTCAAAAAAAAAGGAAAAAGTAAATTAATACCTTCCTAATTTTCAATCCTTAAAGAGAGTAAAAAAACAAGCCACAAACTAGATGACAATTGCAACATATATAAGGACAAGAGAAAAAATCTTGACCAGAAACTTATGGCCAATAAGTATATGAAAAGATGCTTGGCCGGGCGCAGTGGCTCACGCCTATAATCCCAGCACTTTGGGAGGCCAAGGCAGGCGAATCATGAGGTCAGGAGATTGAGACTATCCTGGCAAACACGGTGAAACCCTATCTCTACTTTAAAAAAAAAAAATGCTCAGAATCATCAGTAATCCAGGAAATACAAATTTTAAAAATCGGTTAATATTTCATACTAGGCACCAAAAAAAATTAGCCCAACAAAAAATAAGGATATGGAGTAAATGGAACATGCAAAGCTGGTATGAGTGCAAATTAATACAATAACTTTGAAAAACAAGGTGGCATTTTCTAGTAGAACTGAAAGTGTGAGTACTCTACACACCAGCAACTCCACACATAGGTACAAACCTCCAGCAATTCCACACATAGGTACGAACCTCTGGCACGAATCCTGGGAGATATCTACAGAAATGGTCACAGAAGCACTGTTTGTAATGGGAAAAATAGAAATAACCCAAAATGATAATCAGCAATGGCCAGGATAAATAATGTAGTCATATGATGAACTCTTGCATAGCAGTGAAATCTAGCAAACTAGAGCAACTTGGATAAATCTCAAACATAATGTTGAGTGAAAAACAGCCAATAACAGAACAATGCACGTGATATTATTCCATTTACATAAAACTCACAATAATGTAAACCCATATATTGTTTAGAGATGAAAATACGTGTAGTAAAAATTATTAAGAAAGGAAATGACAAATAGTATTACCAGATAGCGGTTCCACTGAGAGGGAAGAAAATGGGATAGGGAAGACAAGTTAGGGAATTAGAAGGTAATGGTAACTTTCACTTGTTAAACTGGGTGGGTTTTGTGTCATTGTTCTTGTATCTTAGATGTAGTCTATAAACAGTTTTATATATTCCCAATATCTAATTAAAACATTTAAGAGAAAAAGATAAGGAAGAAATGGTTAAAGAATATCATGAGACAGGCACTAACAAGCTGGCCTGGAATCAGGAGAACTCAGCTCTGCTCACAGTTCCCTCTTAACTTACAGTCTGACCTGGGTAGAGGCAATGGCTTCCCTGTAGCTCACTCTTCTCACTTGTCCAGTGGGGTTAATAATATATACTATACAAGCTGAGCACAGCGGATCACATGGCTCACACCTTAATCCCAGCACTTTGGGAGGCCAAGTAGGGAGGATCACTTGAGGTCAGGAATTCAAGCCCAGCTTGAGCAAAACAGCAAGACCTCATCTCTACAAAAAATAAATTAGCTAGACATGTTGGTGCACACCTGTAGTCCTAGCTACTCGGGAGGCTGAGGTGAGAGGAACACTGGAGCCCAGGAATTGGAGGCTGCAGTGAGCTATGATAGTGTCACTGCACTCTATCCTGGGCAACAGAGAGAAACAGTCTCTATTAAAATAAAATAATACATACTATACATAAATCTTCTGAAGATGACCAGACACAATGGCTATGACAGGCACCTCATGAAAACGAAGTTGCTATACAAGTGTGGTCTTATACAAAGATGGTGGCATTATTCTTGACAATTTCCTATTTGCTTGGCAAAAAACAGAGAGCCACTTCCTGTAACTCAGTCCTAAACCCCCTTACCTGGGGCCCGCCCCAGCTTACAGAGATGGTCTGTGGTGCTGCTGTTGCGGCTTCACCGGCGTTAGGGTGGTTAGATTGTAGGATTAATGTCAGTAATGGGCTGACCTCAGCTGAAGGAAGTGGAGAGATGTAGAGCCACTCCCACTGCTCAACCTTCAGAAAAGTAAAGTGACCTCTCACGAAGCCCTCAGCTCACATCCTAACTTTTCCCCATCCCACACCATACTCAACAGTGAGCTAAAAGGATTCAATTACAACTTTAAGTTGGTTGGAGCAATAAAATGTCCAGTCTGTGCACCTCTCCACACCCAATTCCACCATTTGACAGCTGCACCTACCATATTCCATTGTAAATACTGCTTCCCTCCCCTCCCCTGCCAAAAAAAAAAAAACTTAAAAATTATACCCCTAAAGATTTGCTGTTTGTTTTGTTTTTTGTCTTATTCTTGAAATCCATGTTCCCGTTCCCCTCCACCACTGTGGAGAAGCAGAAACGAAAGGACACGCCTGTTTACTTAGCAGGTGGACCGTGCACCTGTGTTGATTCCCCTGCACCGGTGGCCTGCCCACCCACCAGAGCTCCCCAGGAACGCCCGGCGGACTGCCTTGCCTGAGCATCCCCTCCCCGCAGCAACGGGCTTCCTCTTCCCTCTCCGCAGGCAGCATTTATTTGCACGAAGGTCTTCCAGCCTTGCAGAAGAGTTGCAGGTGGGGGAGGGGAGGCGCAGGGTTCAGGTTCAGATTCCATTTGTCTTTACAAAGGGACCGCCTTTCCCTCATGGACTTACTTGTGGTAGGTGTGTCGATTGTGAAGCTAAGTTGCTTAATTCTAGGGCTGATTGCCGGGAGCCAAAGGATCACCTACCCTGACGTTCCCGGGGCGCCCTATTCTGTCTTCCTCTTCCTAAGGACTCGGTGACTGCCAGGCCACAGACCTACGGCAGGCCTCTGCCAGAGGCTCAAGAAAACCAGCCCGACTGTCCCCACTGCCTGCTGCTCTCTGCTCACAGGAGGGCGCTCGCTCCGAGCCCCAAGTTGTCCGCCACTGGAAGACAGGCGGCGAGGAACTGGAAGAAAGGGGGAGGAAAGGGGCGTAGGGCGGGAACCTAGCGGGGCGCGGGAGGGGTTGAGGAGTGCGTACTTTTCCAGAGGGAGCTGAATAGAACCAAGGCTTGGGCACGGCTGTGCAGAGGGGGAATTCGGTCCCCGGTCTCTTGCAGCCAACAGCGCGACTTCTCCCTGCAGGACAGGGGAGGCAATAGAGAAGGAGGGGCTCCAAGAAGGTGCGGCTCCCAGCTGTTTACCAATCCCCACCCAGTGGATTCAGAAGACAACTTAATTGCACAAAGTTGGACCCCCAAGGGAAGTGGGGGAGGTGAGAGGGACGGAAGGATGTGGTCTCCATCTAAAGTCAAGATCTCTTCCCCAGGAGCTAGAGGTGGACTTGCCCAGCTCGGACTAGGCCTAGAGAGGCTGAATGATGTGGCATCATCCGGAAACAGCATTTACCCTCCTTACCCTCTTCCCTCCTGCCTGAAAACACTAATGCAGACGATGGACAATAATTCAATTAGTCATCTTCTCTGATGGGGCTGAGATCCAGGCTGGGATCCCGTGGAAGTGCCGAATGAGTCATTATGCTGAGGCTGCAGAGACACCCCGCCCCATTACTGAGCACCCCCTGGTTCACGTGTTGGTGCAGCTGCCAGCTCCTCAGACCACCATTCCAACAAAAAGGCCCTCATCCCTGAATGCAGGGACACACTCCTAGAGTGTGCCTCCCCAACTCCACCTGGGACCTGCGCAGCCGCAGTAGACTCAGTCACACAGCGTCCTCACTGGTCTAGGAAACTCCCCCAGCCAAGCCTCAGGCATCTCAGATGTGTCCTATCTGCCCCCTGCACTGTGGTGAGAAAGGGGACTTGCCCCACCCCAGGGCCCTTCTTGCCACACCCAGAGCAAAACTCATCTGGGAGCCTCTGGGACTATCTCTGCCCCACTTCCAGGTCCCCAAACCCCATCACATCCCAGCCCAGGGACCATTTCCATCTCCAAGCTCATCCCAGGACACTCTCTACTGGAAACCACTTGAGGCTTTCCTTAGGATGGCATTGCCAAGAGGGGCATCTCTCCTCATTCACATAAAGGCACCTTATGTGCTAGAGGGAGCCTTGTCAGGGTGTGTCCCCTGGCCTGGCGAGTCAATGAGTCATTTTCAGAGGTTGACTATGAGCAAATCTTCTGATGGCTGGTGCCCCACTAAGTCAAGGAGGAACAGAAATAATTCGGAAACCAGGACACAAGGGTAAATTTGACCAAAAAAAAAATTTATTGTACAATTACCCACCACTCGATTGGACTCAGAGAGGACCCCCAGAGGGTGACTCCATCTTCCCTATTTATTTTCAGCCCTTGAGGGCTTCATTGTAGATCAAAGCCAAGGCCCCCAGGAAGGTGACATACTCCTGGAAGTTCACCTCCTGGTCCTTGTTCCGGTCCAAGTCTTCCATCAGCCTTGCAATTTCAGCATCCTGCAGCTTCTAACGTGTTAGAATGTGAAATCCAGACTCAGTGGTGATGACAATCTTGGATTCTTCTGCTTCCCCCTCCCAGGCAGCCATCTCTGCAAGTGGATCTGTGCTCCCTCATCACCAAGGACCTATGTCCACCTTGAGTTTCACTTTGGCATTACTTCTCCTCAGCTACTCCTCAGTTACTGGCCCTCATTTGGAGCGATGGATATCAGACTGGGAGCATCCCCTACCCTCTGGGAGAGTGGGTCTACAGCTCAGTAAGACATGTGGACCAGGGCCTCAGAATGTGGGTAAATGTGAGTCAGATGCACCTGGCACCTCTCCCTCCCCTAATCCTGCTTCCAAAGGACAAGGGTGGGAAAAGGGGTCCTGCAGAGGAGGCCACTCACCGAGCCAATGGTGAGCTCCTTCTGGATCAGCTCCTTCAGCTCCTTCTTGCTCAGGGTGTGCTTGTCACCCTCCCTGCCGGAGTACTTGTGGAAGATGGCCACAAGGAGGCCGATGGCCTGATCCAGGGGGCATGCCATGGCTGAGGGCTGGACTTGGAGCTGGCAGCAGAGGGCCTTGTCAGTGCCATGGGAGCAAGGACTTCTCACCCACACCGCCCAATAATGCTGCCTGCACTAGCCCCGACCCCTCTGGAACCACCCAGTCTCAGGCCACACACAATGGCATCAGGAGACAGCCCAGGACTTGAAGGGGAAGGAGAGAGAAGACTAGGGTCAAGGCAGGAGAGGTGGCTTAAGGATTCTAAGAAGCATATAGGAACAGTAGCTTTGGGCACAGCTGAGAACTGTCCTTCAGGGGATCCAGAAGTTAGGGAGTATGGCTGGGCAGGGGAAGGGGATAGAGGCTGCACAGGCAGCTTAAGCACAGCCTCACAGGGCCACACGTGGTGGCAATGACACACCCAGGGCACTCCCTTCCGCACCCCAAAAGAGCACACCCCATTGGGATCCCTTAGCCCAAGGCCTGCCTGGCACAGCACTGCTGCTTCTGACTATCCCTCCAGCGGGGGAGCGCCACAGACGGCCCCAGTCTGGATCCAGCAGCTGGACGGGGCAGGGGATGGCTGGAGCCCCAGCGTGAGGACGGCTGGCCCTGGGAAGTACCCAGGGCTCCTGGCGAGAACTCACCGGTAGGGAGGCGGCCAAGTGCGACGGGAGCGGTCGAGGGGATGGGCTGTGTCGCAGTCCGGCTGGCCTTATAGCGGTCGATGCCCCGGAGGCCGGCTCGGCCAAGCCCACCCCACCCGCCCAAGTCCCGCCCGCGCCCCACCCTGCGCCTTGGCTTACACAACACACATTCGCGGTTTCTCCCCTCGACTTTCCACGCCTCCTGCCCGGGGCTGTTCCGGGTTAGGACGGGATGGGGGAGCCCAGCAGATGCCACTGCACGCCCGGTGACGACGAGTCTCCCCTCATTTGCGCAGCTCACTTTGCTCAGTTTGCTCTTCGTGACACGTGACTCGGCAAGGGGAGCAGGAGGCGGACGGCGGCGGTCACACCTGCTCCCTCTGCCAGACCGTGAATGTGACCCTCGAGCCAGCGCAGCGTCAATGTGGGCAAGGAGGGCGCCTCACAGGATTCCGGTGTTCCGCAGAGAATACTCAGGGTCACCCCAAAGGAGATAGGGGAAGTAGCCTGTGGTCTAAAGGATATCTATGGCACCCATCCCCCACCAGCAACAAGTTCCTACCACATCTCCACGCCTTCCCCTCACTGCCCCAAATTCCATTCACTACAGCACCTTTCGTGTTAGTGTGCATGCAGGCGGGAACCCAGCCCCGTAAGCACCATTTGTTATTTCAGACCCTCCCCTGTGAAAAGATTTCGATAGAGGAGGTAGGGAAAGAAGAAAGCATTGGCCCCCAGAGATGATGAGAGGGGTGCTGTTGAAGGGGAAATGGAGAAGAGGGAGAGGGCTGGTGTGGAGGCCAGACTTGCCCTTCCTAAAGGTGCTGCCAAGGTGGCCTCCGGTGAGCTATGCACAAGTCAGGCCTGCCTGCCACTCCCAACCCCTCCCAGTGTCCTCCTCTCAAAGCAACTTTCCCTCTTAGCTTCCTCTGCATCCTTGCAGAATTCCCGCCTGGCCTGACTTCCCCGTTTTCCAGGCAGGCAAAACTAAGCCACGACAAGACCAATGAGACATCCACACCAAAGAAGGAGAAGAATGCAGTGAAACCCCAGGACCCTAAACCCCAGAGGCAGAGGCTGTCTCAACCCACTCAAGGAGAGACCCCTCCTGTGCTCCCCTCTCCCCAGGCCAAGGTAGATAAGACAGCTTCAAAACCAGACTCCCAGCACCTGCAATGGAAACTTTATTTCCTCCCATGGAAGGGTCCATCTGGGAGGGAGAGGAGGGCAGGGGGCCAAAGAGGGTCCATGAGAGGAGCAGCCAAGGTCAGCAGCAAGGGGTGGAGGGTAAGGGCGGAGGGCAGCCCGGGTCACTTCTTGTCCTCTAGGAAGAAGTCGTTGTAGGCCATGCACAGCGTGGTCAGGAACACCGAGTACTCCTTGAAGTCGATCTCCTGGTCACTATTCTTGTCCAGGCTCTTCATCAAGTCATCGATGCTGTTGTCCTTCATCTTCACAGACCCAGGTGGAGGGACAACTCAGACCCCACCCCCTGCCCTGCCCTCGCACCACTGCATGGTGTCATACCCACCCTGAAACCTCAGTGTGAGCCCCAGCTGAGTCAGTGACACTGTCAGCATCTCGACCCCCAGAGTCTGCCTGCTGCCCACACCTAGGCAAGGGCCTGGCATGAAGTAGGGGGTCAGGGACCTGACTCCTGAATGGAAATAAATGACAGCAGGAATGCTAGCCTATCCTGCCTTCCCTGCAACACCGTCCCCCAGCCAAATAAACAATCATCTGGGTTTTATACTAACACCTGATAAAAACAGCTTGCTGGGTCAGGCACGGTGGCTCACACCTGTAATCCTAGCACTTTGGGAGGCCGAGGCGGGTAGATCACCTGACATCAGGAGTTCAAGACCAGCCTGACCAACACGGTGAAACCCCATCTCTACTGAAAATACGGAATTAGCAGGGCATGATTGTGCATCCCTGTGATCCCAGCTACTTGGAAGGCTGAGGCAGGAGAATCGCTTGAACTTGAGAGACAGAGGTTGCATTGAGCAAGATCATGCGCATTGCACTCCAGCCTGGACAACAAGAATGAAACTCCTTCTCAAAAAAAAACCTTGCTGATTATGTGGCACTGAGCGTTATCCAAGTCTCTGAGTGACTCTCTCCCCGTTCTAAGGACTAGGTGAGAATAAGCCCAGACAAAATGTCTCTCAATGAGAGCAGTGCACCGGGGCTGTGAAGCCACTGCATCCCTCTGCTGCTAGGAGAGCTGTGCAAGAGGCCTGCCTGGAGCCCAGTTGTGCACTCTTGTCTGGTCCTCTGATGTCCCAGCCTGGCTCCACTACGATGATGGAGTCAGGGTCCTTTGGGTGGAACAGGAAGAAAATATAGACAAGCAGATCCTGATGTCTCCTCATCATTGCCATCAGCTACAGGTTTTCACAGGAGACATTGGGACTTATGGAGGCGGAAACTGCTTGTCTGTGATATGATCCTAGTCCCCAGCCTGGGCTCCTGTTATTGCCAGGCCCTCCCATGGGCGTTTCTCCTTCTGTAATTAACCCCTACTGTACCCGTGGCCTCTCCCTTTGCCCTCATTAACTCCAGGATGCAGGGAACATGGCAGAAGCTAGAGATCAGGCCTGGGGACGCCCACACCTGCTTTGGTCCCCTGCCCATGTGGCACACTGTGGACCTTCTTTCTGGGAGGGCCTACCAGGGCTCAAGGTGTAATAGATGGAGAGGCACCCAGGCCAAATTTTAAAGGAAACAGGGAGGATAATTCACCGGCCTGGCCCAGAACTCCAGTTCAGCCCCCTTAGGCAAGTTATTTGATGCATTTGAGCACTGATTTTTTTAACTGTAAAAATAATAAGACTAGGCACAGTGGCTCATGCTTGTAACTTCAGCACTTTGGGAGGACGAGGCGATAGGATTATTAGAGACCAGGAGTTCAAGAACAGCCTGGGTAAAATAGTGAGACCCCATCTCTACAAAAAATTTTAAAAATTATCTAATCGTGGTGGTACTCGCTTGTAGTCCTAGCTTCTCAGGAGGCTGAGGTGAGAGAATCGCTTGAGCCTGAAAGTTCAAGGCTACAGTGAGCCATGAGCACACCACTGCACTCTAACCTGGGTGACAGAGTCTTATTTATCCTTGGCCAGGCACAGTGGCTCACACCTGTAATCCCAACACTTTGGGAGGCCGAGGTGGATGGATCACGAGGTCAGATGTTCAAGACCAGCCTGACCAATATGGTGAAACCCCATCTCTACTAAAAATACAAAAATTAGCCGGGCATGATGGTGCGTACCTGTAATCCCAGTTACTCAATAGGCTGAGGCAGGAGAATCACCTGAACCTAGGAGGCAGAGGTTGCAGTGAGCCAGGATCATGCCACTGCACTCCAGCCTGGGCGACAGAGCAAGACTCCGTCTCAAAAAAAAAATAAATATATATATATGTATATGTATATATATTTATATTTATATATATATATATATATTTATATTTATATATATATATATATATATATTTATCCTCAGGGATATTGTATTATAATAACCTCCTGGGCCTTCCCCTCTGTCAGTCACCTCCCTCATGCCACTTCCATCTGGTGAGAACCAGTTCTGTCTCCTGGCTACCCTATGTTTACGAGTTAACATAGGGTAACTTGTAAACATAGTTTCAGTTGGAGAGCCAGCATCATTGGAGAGCCCTGGCCATGCTGTGCACACACAGAAGAATCAGGCGGGGTCCCTACCCTTGGGTTGTACACAGCTGGACCTGGACACCCTGCATCCCTTCACCACCCACGACCCCTAGCACAGGTTCTGCCACTGCTGCAAAAGCCTAGCCGCACCATCGAAGGCTCAATCTCCTTCTCTAAACCCTCCAGACTCAGCCCTTCCTCCTTCTCAGTGAGACCCTGACGCATCCTCCTTCACAGAGGGCTAGAGTTTTGCTGGCCCCAAATCCCCACCGTCTTCCTTTGTCTCTGTCTGTAGCCCTTGGCCACCCTGCCCCTGGCTTAGGCTGGAGGATCCTGGGAGTAGGTATGTGTCCCCCAGAGGGAGTACTCAGACTTTGGGGTGGAGGATGAGGGAACAATCACCTACCTCCCCAAGACACAGCTCTTTCTTGATCAGCTCCTTGAGTTCCTTCCTACTCAGGGTCAGTTTGCTACCCTCTCTCCCCGAATATTTGTGAAACGTGGTCACCATAGTGGTCAGGGCCTTCTCCAGAGGGGTCTCCATCACAGTGTGCAGCTCTGCAGAGGGAGCGGGGAAGATCCCATTCCTCAGGAAGTCGCCACCAGCAGCACTAGCCTACCTCTGAGGCCCCTCCCTCCAAGACAAGAGACTGGAACCCAAGATGAGACCGAAATCCACTAACAAGAGCGCCCATCTGTATCAGCACAGGTTACAGTGAGACCCACAGCAAACCCTGGAGCAGCTGGTACAAGGAGAACGGCCAGCCCCCAAAGCAGACCGCAGACTCTCCTGCTTGGGAGTTGTTGAAAAGGAGGCCCGGGGCAGAAAGATGACAAGACGACCTCCTCAAAAAGCCTGGTGGCAGATGCTGGAGCAGATCAAGGGTCACGATTTTCTCTCTGCCCCTTCCAGCCTAGGAACTGGTTTTCCACAGACAGTTCCCACCTTAGTCACCAGCCTTTCCCCCAGTGCCTGAATCACCTGATATCGAGGAGTGTCCCATTATTAAAGTGGGGGACAGGGCAAAGAGAGAGTCCAGGGCTGAGAGGGGGCTGGGCTGGAACTAGGAGATGAGGGCTCAACAAGGAGCAGCAGGGAGGTGGCTGAGCTGGCCCAACTGGTCTCCAGACTCTGGCCCAGAGCAGTGCACACACAGACAGGCCAGCAGGCAGGGAGAGCAGGGGGCCTCTTGAAATCTCCAGGATCATTCCAAAACCTGGATCCAGAGGCTACGCTTGAATAAAGGCCTGGATTCCAATGGCACAGCCACCCCCAGCCAAGGGAAGAGACGGATGGAGCTCAAGTGACTCAGACTAAAAACCACTTCCCCCTCAGGGAGGAAGGAGGCAACACCCACAGAACTTGAGGACTGCAGGTTAATCCTGTCCTCACCTCCAGCCCAAAGCCCTCCCTGCCATTCTTAAACCAGACCCATCATTCCTCTCCCACCACCCAAAACCTCAGCCTCTCCCACCTCAAGGAGACTCAACTGGGGCCGCAGTTGAAGGCAAAGGCCTCTGTGCACCTGCAGGAGCATCCTGGCCAGTCCGGACCCCCACCTCCACCCCAGAGCCATTTCTCAAGAAGTTCCAAAGGCTCTGCCGTTTCCTCCCCGAGTGCATGCCCGCTTGTGGGGCCAGGCCTCCTTGGTGGAGGTCACCACCACTCGTCACCCTCACCATCCAGTGTGATCCACCAGATAGCAGACAAACAGGGACATAAGAAGGAAGGACTTACCACTGTGGGAGTGAGCCCAGAGAATCCAGGCAGCAGACACAGCTCCCTCTCACTGCCTTCTGACTTTATTCCCCTGCTCTCTGTCCCCAGGAAACCAGGGGAAAGTAAAGGGCCCATGGGAAGGGGCTGGGGACTTGGGGATGCTCACGTCAGAGCCTCCCAGGATGGAACTGGGGAGAAACCCCTTCTGCCAATCTCACCTTCGTTGTTTACAAACAAGGGCTGGGGACACACTGAGTTCCCATAGCACACACGTCCCCAATCCCAGAAACTTTATTCTTCTGACCAAAAATCAGAACTCACAATCTGAAATCTGATGGAACAATAAGCCAAAGAAGGGAAACCAGGTTGTCCTGGAAAGAAAACTTCGGAGGTGTGGGCCAAACAGAGGGCACCATCTCCCCGTGTCCTAGGAAGCTCTCTGCATCAGGACCCTCCCACCCATCCTGCCACCCACTCCAGAAGCAGAGAAGACAGCCCTTGAGATGGGGATCAGTGGAGGAAGATATTTTCTGCGAAGGATATGGTCAAGGTCGTGAGCTAATATGGACCCAGAGGTTTTTAAAGGGCTTTTAAATGAATGATTTCTTCTAGGCCTCACTGCTTTTCACAGGAAAGGCTTGTCGGAGGCTCTTGGCATGGAGGACTGAGAATCAGGAATGGGGAAGGCACCCAGCGAAGGGCTAAGGCCCAGCACTGAGGTAGAGGTTGTGGATTGGGGAGGGGCGTTCGGGCTCAGGTTGCAGTCAAGGAGGGAGTAGGGGCCAGGGAAGTTCCCTGTATCCCAGAAGACACTCAGACATTGTTCTACCGCAGTACTTCTACCACCAGTCCAAGAACAGACCTGGGCTCAGGGTGTAGTGCCTGTCACTGCTACAGTCCCACCCCAGCCTGGGAGGTCTCCCCACTGCTCCCCACTCCACCCCACCCCCAACTGGCAAGGTTGGAGAGGCAGCAGGGATTGGTTGCTATGCAGCAGGCATCTCTGAAGGAGAGCGTGATGCAGGTGGAGGCCCCAGGGAGGGTGCTCCCAGGGAGGGTGGATGGAGAGGACAGGGGAAGGCAGCAGACTTTCTCCTGAACTGAAATTCCTCCCAAGTCTCTGCAGTCAAACCCTGAGGGAACATCTGAGTCACCTGCCCCACTCCTCTGAAACCTGAGAGAAAAGCCCCACGTGATGAGAGGAAAGAGGACCCGCAAGAGGAGGTCAGTGGGACCAAGCCCTCCAGCCTCTGCGCCTGATCTCCACGCACTTCTTCCTTAAAGATCCCTGTGTCACCCAGGCAGGGCCTTGAAGTCTAACCTCAGCCCACCACTGCACCCTTGAACCACTGGCCTTGAACCTACTTAAGGGGAAGCAATATCATGCCTCATATTTTCTGGGGTGGGGGGGAAATAATCTCAATTTCATTTATCAGATCAAAATTCCACATATGTGGAATTTTGTCTCCAAACTATGGTCACCTTCCCACCCTTTGCCTCACTCCCACCCCAGCCACTGACCCCCACTCATCTCTTCTGAGGTTCCCTGTCCTTCCCTGAAGGAGCTTGATTCCTGACTGATAACAGATCTCATCCAGGGACCTTTGTGGCAGAGACGGTGGATTCAAGAATGCCTGTATTCTCATGCTGCTGCAAACAGCTGGGTCTCCCTCCACATTGCCTTCCCTGATCCTACCACAGACAGGAAAGGATTAATCCATCCCTGTGGTTTGAAGCCAGGGATCTGGAAGGGGGTGGCAGGACAGAGCCTGGACTGTAAATGTCAGCACTAAGTGCCAGCCCTCCTCCCCATCCCACTGTCACCTAAGTACTTCCTCCCTGCAGCTCAGCCTTATTCTTTTCCCTCTGACTTCCTCCCAGGACACCCAAACTCCATTCCAGACCCCAGCCAGGAACAGATGGGACCTTCAATTCCAGCCTCGGTTCAAGATCCTGTCAGAGGCAAGGTTGGAGAGAGGTGGGAGGGGTAAGTGGGCTGGCTGAGATCCCACAGCTGGAGCTTTCCAAACCTTGGCAAGGGGGTGGTTATGGGGTCCCCTTCTCAGCTTTGACCTCATTGAGTGAACTTTATTGCCTGTGCATACACTCTTAGTCATCCTGCATCCCTCCCTTGACTTCACTGGTTTGCTCTCCATAAAACTTCAGCTCTCCCCACCACCACCCCACAACATCTCTCTCAGCCCCCAACCCATGCCCCCAGAGTCTCTCAAACCATCAGCCTCAAAACTTCCAAGAATCTTTATTGAACTTGCTCAGCATCAAGCACGTGTCTGAAGGAGCCAGGGTGGGGCACTGTGCCCACTGGCGACAGGGAAGGCCCCAGCTGGCAGAACCCCCAACCACATCAGAGAAGCTTTCATTTCTTCCTGGGCTGCTTATCTGGGAAGCCTTCAAAGAATTCATTACACATCATGGCGATGCAGGACAGGAAGACACAGTACTCTTGGAAGTCCACCTCGTTGTCCCTGTTGCTGTCCAAGTTGCTCATCAGCTTCTGGAATGCAGCTTCATCTGTCCTTTTCTGGAGGGAGAAGAGGCTACAGATAGAAAACAGAAGCCCAGTAGGGGGAGCCAGGACCAGACCCAGTTTCTACTCCCAGACCAGAGTTCAGGGAGACTCCTTTGGGAGGTCCAGTTTGGAACTCCAACCCTCAAGGCTAAGCTAGGATGGAGAAGGTACTCCTTGGATAAGGAAGTCTGAGTACCTGGTGCAATGGAAAAATGACGGAACCACTACATTTTCACCCAAGGTTGCTCTAATAATCTGATGAGGTAGTAATAGTCATGAAAGCAATATGTAAATTGTATTATGTTTGATACAAATATACATTGTTATTGTTTGAGGGGAATGTCTGCAGGCCTGTGATCATCTCCACATCTGTGTCTTCACATCTACAAGCCAAACAGAAACTCAAACAGTGTCCACTGTTGGCGTGATGACAAGAGTCAGACAGTCCTGGTCCAGATGGCAGCTGTGTACACTGACCACCTTGGGAAGTTACTTAGCACTCTGAGCTTAGTCTTCCCTTCAGTTAAGTTGTGCAAAGCATCTGGCAGTGTCTGACACATTCATTCTCAGCCCTCTTTCAGCATATGGGGCCAGTTAGTGAGCGGTGGTGTTCAATGTGTTTCCACCCCAGGCAGTCACCCCACTGATAGATGCCCTCTGTAGCTAATGCTGTAGAGCAAGACTGCTGCCCTCCTCTGTGGGAAATGCCCCACGTGGGGACACACTCAAGCACTACTCACTCACCCCCAAGAAGCTGGGCAGCTCCCGGGTCAGCAACTCCTTTAGCTCTGATTTGTTGAGCTTGAACTTGTCACCCTCTTTGCCCGAGTACTTGTGGAAGGTGGACACCATCACATCCAGGGCCTTCTCCAGAGGGCTCGCCATGACAGCAGTCAGGATCTGGGAGCAGGAGGCACAGAGACCCTCTTATTTACCCCACCCCTCAGAGATGTGTTCAGAATGCCAGGCTCCCCTCCCATCCCTCCAGGAGCACTTGGCGAGACTCTGCTCCCTCCCTGGGGGAGCCCAGAGCAGTGGGCCCAGCACTTGGCGGGGAGGGTGTGCACAGTGGGGAACACATGCTCTGGGCAGTGAACATTTGCAGAGCCCACTGCGCAGGCTCTGGAGATTCAGGCAGCAAGCTCCCAGGGCCTCCCAGGCCTCGCCTCAACAACAGCATTTTTTCCATCCCTCGCTCAGTCTATCCACTCCCACGGCTCAGCCACAAAGGCCCCGCCCTGGCCATTCTTCTCCCTCCCAGCACTGGGTGCGGCTGCTGGAGGCCTGCCCAGGGGCCTGCAGCGGAAAAAACCAGCTGCTTAGTGCTCAGCGTAGGGAGGGGCAAAGTGAGATGGCAGAGGCAAGGGTTGGAAGAGAAGGTGGAGAGGCCACGCTCCTTCTTGAGCTGGGCTGCTGCGTGCAGGGCAGAGGCTCATGGGGCACACCACCAGACGAACGCCCACAGTTGCCTTCTGCCTTTCCTTTGCTTCCTGCTCCTGAGTGCGCAACCCAGCAAACATGAGCCAGTGCAAATACCCATGGGCACATACATACCAACACATACTATAGCAACAGCATGTGCAAGCCCACATCTCGGAAGCACCTGGAGAGCTCAAATCTAGCCACTTGCTCGCTTTTCTGTTGGTTTTTTCCTCCCTCTTACGTGCACGTGTGTGTGTGCACATGCACACCCACACACATGCACACCCACACACATGCACACCCACGCACACACTCTACCCAGAGTTCCACATCAGAGTCTCACATCTGGATCTCTTTAGCACATCTGGCCCCCACCAGCTTCCCCTTCTCCTGCCCCAGCCCTGGCCTCTGACACCCCTTGCATGCCAGTCAGGCCAACACAACTCACCAAACCAAGAGAGAAGCGCTGAGGAGAGAGGGTTGTAGAGAGGGGAAGAATGGGGACGGCCCAGCGGTCTGACCTATTTATACCCCAGCCAGGCCCTGCCCATAGCAGGGGACAGGGGAGAGTGGATACTGCCTTCCTGCTGTGGGCTGATGTGTTAAGTGCCACAGCATCCTCCACCAGCCCAGCCTTGCAACCAAGCCTCTTGTTTGGGTAACGGGTAAGCCCCAGCAGTTACCAGCAGGGACCTGGATGCAATAGGCACCACCCAGTGTACATAGCTCAGCCTGAGTTTTAGAGAGGTGGAGGAAGGGGTAGTCTGTGCCTGGAGCATGGGGGACAGGGAGGGAGTAGTTCCATCAGGGAGCTAGGAAAGAAGATGCAGGGGGTGGTGGGTGACAGATGGGAGATTGCCCTGGAAATGTGGTGACACAAAAGCTAGGGAGGGGGATGGGAGGATTACCTGAGGCCAGGAGTTCAAGACCAGCCTAGGCAACATAGTGAGACCTCTGTCTCTATAAAAAGGAAAAACAAAATTTGTTTTTAATTAGACGGGCAGCGTGGCTGTAGCCTGTAGTCCCAGCTAGTCAGGAAGCTGAAACAGGAGGATCGTTTGAGCCCAGGAGTTCGAGACTGCAGTTGGCTATGCTCAAGCCACTGCTCTCCAGCCTGGGCAACACAGCGGACCTTGTCTCTTAAAAAAATAAAGACTCAAAAACAAAAACTGGGGCAGAGATCTCCATGCCCAGTACTGTCTGCCATGCCAAGTAAGGCTCAGGGCCGGGGCTGGGGGATCTGGAGGGGAACAGGTTCACACCCAAATGAGGCTCTGGGACCCCTTCAGGAACGTCAGTGGGAAAGGTCCTGGGTGAGGTAGTGATGGAGTATGGAGTGGCAGTGACACGTGGGGGCTCACGGATAGATCTCAGGTTCGGAGAGGGTATTAGGAGGGGCCATTTCAAGTTGGGATGAGTGTCAGGAATGAAGAATCCAGGTTGGGGTGGAGAGTTAGAGGTGAAATGGCACGAAATAGGGGAGTTAGAATTCGAGCCAACCTCTCAGGGTGGGCTACAAACTCAGTGAGGGTTAGAAGTAGGGGGTTAAGGCCCTCAGGGGACTGCGGCTTCAGGGATAGGGGCTGCCTCAAGTTATCCCCTTCCCCCTCCACACAGGGCACAACTTCCTGGCTGGGAGTAAACACCTCAGACAACCTAATCCCATTAGTGCTGCTTTCTGGGCTCCCACAGCCCGGGGCAGGGAACAAACACCCCCACTGTGCCCACGGCCCCACCCTCCTCAGGTCATCCAACCGTGAGCACTGAGTCCCAGGGGAAACTCAGGCGGTCCTCTCTCAAAGACCCCAGAGAGAGAGAGAGAGGAAGGGAGGACAGGGGTCCCTGTGTTGGCCCCACGCCCTCCTGCTGGACCCTGGAGGCCACTGCATTTCTGCAGGGTCTGCAACTTCCCTGGGGGAGCCCCTGCCCCTGCCCCTGCCCTCAGCTGCCTTCCTGCAGTAGAAAAGGCCAGAAAGGAGCAAAGAACTCAGCAGACGCGTCCTCAGAGAAGAATCAAACAAAACCAAGCTGATGCCAGTGTTTTATTAGGAGTTAAATAGGCCCTTTCCCATCGTGGTCTCATTGGTGCACGCTCTGCTGAGCCTCGAGGGCCTCACAGCAGATCCCGCCTCCTCCCATCCACAAGGGAGGCCGCAGGGGTGCAGCAGGCAGGCTGGGGCCCAGAGTGGCTCTACCCCTCACTTGCTGGGCATCCCGGGAAAGGAGCCCTCACATCTCTGGGCCTCCTAGGTAAAATGGGTTAACTGATCACGGAAGACCTGGGCAAGTCCAGATTGAAAGGGGTACAGGCGAGAGGGTAGGAGGGAGTGTGGGAGACATGCCCAGCCCCCAACAGCCGGCACACCCCCTAGAGCAGAGGCTACTGGGAGCAGGGGGGATCTGAGGGGCAGTCCTTGAAGTACTCGTGGCAGTAGAGACAGAGGCAGGCAAGTGAGCGCACATACTCCACAAAGTCCACCTCGCAGTCCTTGTTGGTGTCCAGAACACTCATGAATTTGTTGTAGTCACACTCCCGAAACTCAGTCTGTGCAAGGGAAGGGTGGGGAGGAGTGGGGGAGTAGGATGAGGAGGGCAGAACAGCCTCACACGCCACCTCCCTCCCTCCTCTCCCAAGTGGACCCACCCTACCCCAAACTACACCCTTCCGAGGGCCAATTTCAACCTCCCTGCTCTGATAATGCACCCGTTGCAATCCCCTCCCAAATCTGCCCTCTCAGATTATTAATCGAGCACCTACTATTTGCTACTGAGTGCCTACTATGTGTTAGGCATTCTTCATGGTGCTCTCGCTCAGTCCTCTCAACAACCCTGCAAGGCAGCAGGTGTGATGATTGTCATCCCATTTTATAGATGAGGAAGCTGAGGTTTCTGCTATGTCAGTTCTCCCCTCCCACTTCCTCCTCACAAACCAGCCCCCTCCCCTTGCTGTCCTGTGCTCATGCTTGTCCCCAGGTCTCTCTTGGCAGAGTCTAGGCAGTGCCTCCCACTGGGCGAGGAGGGGACAGACACTCCAACTGCTCACCGGGGTCCAGGTGGCCAACTCGTTTTGCAGCAGCTCCTTGAGCTCCGCCTGGCAGAGCTTGTATTTGTCCCCACAGCGCCCTGCATATTCCTGGAAGGTGCACACGATGGCAGCTACCGCCTGCTCCAGAGGCCTGGCCATCCTCACTGTCACAGAACAAGGGTGTGACTCACAGCAGAGTTCCAGGCCAACCCCCCTGCTCACCTCTGCCCTCTGTGTTTCTCAGAGACTGTTCCCAGACCCATCCTAACCTCCATCAGGCTTCAGGCCCCGCAGTCTCCCCCCTCCTCTGAGCAGCCCTCCCAGACCACACCAGCCCCTCCTAATTTATCCCCCTGCTGTCCTGTTGTTACTTCCCCGTGTGGAGGTCTCATTGCCCCAACATCACCGCAAATTCCTCAAAGAGACAGCTTCCCACCCCACCACCCACACACCCCACTGCGGGGCTCCTTAAGCACTCCTGGATTCTCTGCCACCTCTTCTTATCCCCAACACCCAGGGCTGGCTCGGTCCCAGTCTGCCCCAGCCCATGAGATGCCCTAGAAGCCTCCCTCCGCGGGAACTTGCACAAGGAGAGCCTGGCCCTGTGCTTCTCTGCCCTCAGGCCCTTGGAGAAGCCAGGCCTTAGCAGGGAGGGGCAGGTCTGAGAGGCACCCCCACCACCTCACCACCACTCCCCTCATCCTGCCTCCTGCCCTGAACTCAAGGAAGCTGCATCCAAAAGAAAAACTCGTGGGATCCTCTCTCCCTCTCGCCAGCGGTGCAACCCTGGTGAGTCATTTGTCTCTCTGGGTCTCAGGGGCGGGGCCTAATCTGTAAGGTGGGGTTCATCCCACCTCGAAGGCCTAGTCAGGAGCCTGAACCAGATGATCTCTTGAGAGTTGACCAGTTCGGGTGTTTACCAATCTGAGACTCGCCTGCCCTGAGGTTACCCTCCTGACCCCTGGGGGTTTTGAACAGGAAGGCTCTATATAGGGGTACCCTGTTCTATCGGAGGGGAAGCCCTTCCTGGAATTGCTCACCTCCCCTCACTTCAACTCTCCCCTTCCACCGCCCTTCTGGGATGATGCCTCCAGCCTGGGAAAACCCGAAGGCGGCCAGGAAGGCACGAGTTTTTTCCATGCTAGCCCAGTGACTCACTCCCGGTTCCCCCACGGGACGAGAGTCCTGCAGCACAGGACAGCCAGGGCCAACACTCTCCCTGAAGATTTACCCATTGCTGGGCCCCTGCTGGGAGCAAATGGCTGGCATGGTCGAGGCTGGCAGGAAAATAGGGGAAGGAGAGTGGGGGGTGTCAAGCACTGCCAGGATTCGATTCATTGTAAACACCCCAGGATTGGAGCAAGGTGTCCAGGTTCCCAGGAGAGGAAAGGGCCATGATCCTGAGAAATGAGCAGCCTCAGAGGTGAAGCAAGGAGGCAAGGAGCAAGTGAGGGGCCTGACCAAGGGGAACACCAGAACCTTGAGCCCAGTGCTCCCACCCCAAGGCAGACCTTAGCTCTACACACCCCGCAGTCCAAACTTCCCCGAAAGCCCCTCACTGTGCAAGGAAACCTCTGCGTCCACTATATCTGACTTCCCTCCCCCTGTCAGGCCCACCTGTGGTCATCTCTCTGCTTCCAATGCCAGACCCTGGGTCAGGAGTCAGGCTGGTTATTGGGGGTCCCCCAAACTGCCCTGACACTCAACCTAGGGCAGGACCCAAGCAGCTGGCACTCACCGCTGGTGCTGGCGTTTCAGCTGTAGGAGCTTAGAGACAGGGCCTCACTATTTGTAGCCTCCCAAGAAAGGAAGGAAGCAATTATGGGAGACTCAAGTAGGTCAACACTGAGGATGCCCTCAGGGATCCCTCAGCAGCCCCATTACAGGCCCCACCTGCCCACCTATCCATGCACACATCAAAGGCCAGTCTGGGCTCAGACACCACTCCCTTTCATTCCCCCTCTGCCCTCCCCCAGAGTTGGGAACTGGGGACAGCTTCCTGCCGAGTCCTTCCAGTTCAGTTGGAGAAGACAGGCTGGCCTATCCAGCACATCACAGCCCCATCTCTTCACTCTGCAGAGGCCCGAGAATACCAAGTGGGGACACACTTCTGCCTCACTCAGGTTGCACCCCTACAAATCTCTATTCCGGGGAGACCTTGGAGAGCATGTGGCTAAGCCTCCCCTTTACAGATGAGAAGAGAAGTCTGAACTTGCCTGACCAGAGCACAGCTTTTGGCTGTGAACTGCTCGCTTCCCTGGGGGACATCATTGGGTGGGATGTCTTTGAAGCACAGGGGCACTTCCAGCAATCTAAGCTTGAGTTTTCTGGCCTTTCCCAGGTGATGGGAATGAATTTGGGCTAGAGTCACATGAAGGCTGGCCCGAGGCTGGAGCTCCTTAAGGGCTGTTTTCCTTCTTCCCCTGCTCTGCTCAGCACCAAAATAACCTTCTTTGAGGTCTTGTGCGAGGCAGGATGGGATTTCCTCTGGCTTTTAGCTTGAGTGTGTAGCCTTCTGGGGTCTCAGCATCATGGAAGGGTCACCCATTTGTGTCCCCTCCTGGGGTGAGCCCTGGGCTTCCACTTCTGTCTTCCTCACTCCCCAAACCATCAAGATCAAAGCTCAGGTTCGGCTTGGCTTGGCCAATGACCTCAGGGCACCGGGGACCTCAGTACAGATTCTGCTTTGACTTAGATTTTCACCTACTCATTTCTTACTGCCTTGTGGGCTCTTCAATGCTTTGAAAAGATTTAATTCTATGCAGTGTTTTTTGTTGCTTTTAGCTGGAGTGGGCCCAGACCACCATATTACCGGAAACAGACACCTTTCACGTAACTTCTCTATTCTTTCCTTCACACCGGAGCTTGAGAAACTCCTCCCTGTTTCATAGGAAGAGAACCCAAAACCTAGAAGAGCGTGAGAGAGAAAAGAGGAAGGAGACTGACTCCCAGGCTGGCAAAGAAGCCTTCCTGCCTGTGCAGGCAGCCAGAGCACCAGTGACACCTCTGACCTCGCCCTCGGCCCCCAGCACCCAAGTCTTGCCTGTTCCATCCTCTCCTGGGAGACTGAGCCCTGTTGGGGAGAAGAGTGAGCAATAAAGGAGGGAAGGAAAGGTGGAGCTGTGAATAGCCCTGTTTTATAGGCCAGGAAATATGGGAGTAGGGTGCAGAGAACAAGAGACAGTCACTCAGCAGAAGTGGGGTCCAGAGTGCACCAGCAATTAATTCAGCTCTAGGTCAAGCACTTATTCCCGCCTGTGATATCCCAGCTCTGCCCCCAGCCACCTCCCTTAAGCAGCCACCTCTGCTCTCAGGGCTTAATTTTACTCATATGTTGGTGATGGAGGGTGATAATAGTAACTACCTCATAGGTTTGTGTGGGGCTTAAATAAGTTAATACATGTAAAGTTCGTAGAATAAATAGTGCCCAGCACATGGCAAGGGCTTGATAAATGTTAATCAAGAGATGGGTGAGGCTGGGTGCAGTGGCTCACGCCTATAATAACAGCACTTTGGGAGGCCAAGGCGAGCAGATCACCTGAGGTCAGGAGTTCGAGACTAGCCTGGCCAACATGGTGAAACCCCGTCTCTACTAAAAATACAAAAATTAGCTGCGCATGTTGGCAGGCGCCTGTAATCCCAGCTACTCAGGACGCTGAGGCAGGAGAATTGCTTGAACCCGGGAGACAGAGGTTGCAGTGAGCTGAGATCGTGCCACTGCACTCCAGCCTGGGCAACAGAGCAAGACGCTGTGTCCAAAAAAAAAAAAAAAAACAAAGACGGAGAGAGAGAGAGATGGGTAACTTGCCCAGGGTCACATAACTAGTGAGTGGCAGGCCTAGCAGGCATTCATTTTCCGTATAAATATTTAGAGGCACTGGGGGTACAGCCATAAACAAAACAAAAGTCCCTGCTTCATGGAGATGACAGTCTCTTGGGGAAAAGAGACAATAACAAAATAGATGCTTAATAGATTGCTGATATAAATGCTATGAAGAAAAATAAAGCAGAGCTGGGAGAAAGAAGATGATGGTGGGGAGCGATGCACTTTATTAATATGTGGGTGGTCAGGGAAGAGCCCAGCAGCCCGGCTCCTTGCCCATGTCCTCATCCACCAGCCCCTGGCGTTTCTCAGCTTGGCAGACCTCTCTGGGATGCAGCACCTTGGTTTGTCCACTGGGAGAGACCCGGGAGAGACTCAGACTGAGACTGTGGGGAGGGCGGGAGCTCACTCTGGGAGGTGAGGCCTGAGGGGTCGGGTGGGAGGACAGAGTGGTCAAGGTACAGGACTTTGGGGCTGGCGGACTGTCATGGAAAGAACCTCTAGGTTCTACCTTCCTCTTGCCACCTGCCCTCAAACATGTTACATTCTTTACCTTGTTAGAGCCTTAATTTCCTTACCTCCAAAATGGGTTTGGAAGATTCCTACCCTGAGAATCCGACATGAAAGTGCTTTCTATTACTTGCTGTTACTGTGGACAATGTCAGGACAGAGGCCTCTGAGTCCAGTTCAACAAACAGGCACTGAATCACCCCAAGGGGGGCTGCAGGGAGGGGAGGGAGAGAACCAGCCTCTCCCCTAACAGGTCACTTGGTCCTGCCTCCTCCATGCAGGTGGAGGGGAGAGCTGTAACTTCCCTTCCTTTCACAGACTCTTCTTGGGGTGATTGGACTCTCTGCCCTGCTGGAAGTTTGGAAGTTCTTCCCCAGCATCTCCCCGGAATCTCCCTTTCTGCAGTGGTTCCAAATCCATCCCACATGAACCACCCCTCCGAGGCCTGGAGAGGGACCATCCTCCTCCCACACCCCCTCCAGTGTCCACACACTCAATTCTTCACACTCAGGCTGAGCCCAGGACCTTGCCACTCAACCAGAGCTCCCCCACTGCAGGTGTGGAGCTGACCACTGAGAAGTGCACCATATTTGGAGGGCAAGGAGCTCTCTTCCCGTAGGGACAGCATGTGTGGGTACATGAAGGGTGAGAGCAGATGCTATCCGATCTGGCAGGACTTATTACAGCACTGACTCTCTCTCCCCTGCACCTATTCTCCCTGGCTCTGTCTCCCCAGTATCACCACTATCACCATATGCCCTTGGAAACTGCACCGCCTCCCTGAAGGTCAGTGTCTGGTTCTGCACCACAGGGAGGAACAAGATAAAGTGTCCTGAGCTTCTGGATATTCCACATGCTTGTGCCAAAAGGGCCTGGGCCCCGGGAGACAGGGTGAACCCACCCCAATTCCATAGCCCCATGGGACCAATGAACCTTGTCAAAATGATCAGCTTCCTTTCTCATCATCTGAGCCAAATACAGGGAAGGCATAGGAAGGGGCATTTGATGACTGGGACTGGTGTGGAGCCAGGAAGGCCTTTGCTACAGAACTGGGGACTGAGCCTGGGGAGATAGGAAGAGGATCTGAACTGAGATCAAAGAGGCCTGTGGACCTACTACTTAGACCTACTACTTCTTTTGACTGCCAAGTCAGTGACTGATTGTGACCAATTCATAGATGAGAGCAGTGAGTCAGTGGAGACATCAAGTGACCTAAAGACAAGGGCATGGGGGCCCTATTTCAGCTGGTCCCTTGTCTCAGAGCCCACCTTTGCCTTCATTCTCTCTTTTCTTGGAGGATTAATAGGCTGCCAGGGATTAATTCAAAAAAGCAAATGCCAAAGTGACAGTAGGGCAGGATGCAGGGTGAGGTATGTGTTCCGGAGGCTCTCCTCCGGCAGCAGTTCTAGGAGGAAGTGGGAGAGAACTGGCCCAACAAACCTTTGAACAGAGCTATTTCTAGACTCTCCTCCTCTGTGCCTCTGCACAGAGATTTGGGGAGAGGAAAGGGGATAAGGGAAGATTGCTGGAACCATCTGGGAAAGTGGTGTTAGTTTGTCAAACACCCAGAAGGAAAGGAAATCAGCCTCCTTCAGAACCTGCCCAGCTCCAGGGGCAGCCAGCTGAGGCTAGTCTCCACCAGCCAAAACAGCCCCAGCACCTGAGCCCCAAGAGAAGCCAGGAATTGTTGTGAGCCTAAGGTCCAAAAGAAACCAGACTGCACTAATCCACCAGGAGCAAGGGGGCCTGCTTCCCCCAGTGACTCAGGATAGGGACACTGAGAGTCTGAACGCTGCTCATCCGGGTCCCCTTCACCTTACACAAAGCCCCAGGCTTTGGAGATGGCTGTGGGAAAGGGAAGGAAGGCCCGGACTGCCATCCTGGTGTCCACAGGGATGAGGACCTTTCTTAAGACATGGGTCAAGTCCTGACGCTCCTCCTTATTTAACCTCTCCCCGCCTGTTTCCCAGTCTGTGACATGCAGAAACTAATAGCATAGCTCTCGCCCAATTGCCCGAAGGATTAAATGAGATGACGCTTGAGTAGGCCTAGCAGAGTGCCTAGCTGGAGGGAGTGCTCCACGAATGACAGATGCTGCTTCCTCTCAGTTTCCTCATCTGTAAAAACGGCCTAATGATAGCTCCTCTCAGGGTTACCATGAGGCTGAAATGACAGTGTGCATGAAAGGAACTTTGAGAACTGCTATAGAAATGTTAATTACCATCATCATGATTCCCTGACCTATAGTTACTGGCTGCCTTTCCTACAGCATATTAGGAAGGTGGGCTTCTCTCTTTTTATTGCTATGAAAAGAGACCATTTGTCACTGAGGGCCTGCCCCACCTTGCCTCACCAGCCCCAGATGTGCAGTTAAGGCAGAATCGTAAGTGAGAACAAGCAGTTGTCCCAGTGCCTTCCCACTTGGCCTTTTCTGTCTCTGGGGACCCTATCTGAGCTACTCTGGAAGTGGTTCTCAAAGATCAGTTTCCCAAGGAAGTAAGAAAACAATTCAGGCCAGGTGCGGGGGCTCGCGTCTGTAATCCCAGCACTTTGGGAGACCAAGGCGGGTGGATCACAAGGTCAAGAGATCGACACCATCCTGGCTAACACGGTGAAACCCCATCTCTACTGAGAATACAAAAGATTAGCCAGATGTAGTGCCGTTCGCCTATAGTCCCAGCTACTCTAGAGACTGAGACAGGAGAATCACGTGAACCCGGGAGGCGGAGCTTGCAGTGAGCCAAAATCGCACCACTGCACTCCAACCTGGGCGACAGAATGAGACTCTGTCTCAAAAAAAAAAATCAGGAAAACACTGTGCATTACTCATCCACTATCCATCCCCTCTTTCTTCATTATTAAGACCCATTTTTTTCTTTTAAGATGTCAACATGGTCAGCTAAAAACACTTGGTTACAGCTAAGACTAGCCAAATGACACAGTTAAGGCCAAAGATATAAGTGGAAGTCTCTAGGGGAGGACACTTCTATCATTATAAAAAGGCAAAGGCTCCTGTGGAAAAGGCATTTTGCACCTCACCCTTATTCTGTTTTCCAGCCTGGAACATGGACAGTGAGGCCTGGAGGTATAGCAGCCATAGTGTGATCATGAAACAACAAGCCATGAGGAAGATAGTAGATGTCCTATATGTAATAAAGGGCCGAAAAATGAAAAGGCACTGGGTCTCAGAAGATGGAATCTCCGGAACCCTGAATCAAACCTGAACATCCTACTCCAGACTTCTTGTATAAGACAATTGAAGCCGCTAGCATTAGTTAGGTTTTTTGTAACTTATAGTTGAAAAAAACCCTAACTAGTAGAGAATTTGCTATTTTAAAGTGGAATCCTCAAGTAAAAGAATCTAAAATGTAGGGGCCGGGCGCAGTGGCTCACACCTGTCATCCCAGCACTTTGGGAGGCCGAGGTGGACAGATCACGAGGTCAGGAGTTTGACACCAGCCTGACCAATATGGTGAAACTCCACCTCTAAAATCTAAAATGTGAACTTGGCTAAGTATAGGGAGGAAGGTAGTGAGATATGATGACCCAATATGTCAGGCTGGAAAGTCGGGACCTTTGTTGTGAAATGACAATATATTTGGTCAGACCATGGCATATCTTGCAATATGGACCAAATAGAAACCTAGGTGTAATGATAGAGGAAGTGGTAGAAAAAAGTTTAGAAAGTTAGCATGAGCTGGTTCCTTGCATCTTTCATCAAAGACCTACAAGAGTAGGATGTTGCTATTGCCAAAAAACTGAAACAGGTGTCACTGGCTTTGGGAACAGGCAATGGGTGAAAGCCGGAAGGGTCTCTAGAAGATTATTAGTAATGATTTGAAGGACAGTGAGGAAATTGTTACTGGAATCTAGAAAAAAGAGATCCTATTAGGTAATAGCAGAATGTCTGGCAACACTGTTATCTGTGGTTACATGGAAAACAGAAAGGTACCTAATCAGTTTATGGATATGAGTAAGGAGATTTTTATGCAGAATATGAAAGTACTAGTTGGCTTCTTCTGGCTGCCTATGATAAAATATGAGACTAGAAAGTTGAACTAGGCCAGACATGGTGGCTCATGCCTGTAATCCCAGCACTTTGGGAGGCCAAGGTGGGCGGACCACAAGGTCAGGAGATCAAGACCATCCTGGCCAACATGGTGAAACTCTATCTCTACTAAAAATACAAAAAAGTAGCTGAGCATTGTGGTGCATGCCTGTAGTCCCAGCTACTAGGGAAACTGAGGCAGGAGAACTGCTTGAACCCGGGAGGCAGAGGTTGCGGTGAGCCAAGTCGTGCCACTGCACTCCAGCCTGGCAACAGAGCGAGACTCTGTCTCAAAAAAAAAAAAAAAATGTTGAACTAAAGAAGGAACTACTCACCCAGGAGGCAAAGGTTGCAGTGGGCCAAGATTGCACCACTGCACCTCCAGCCTGGGCGACAGAGTGAGACTCCATCTAAAAAAAAAAAAAAAAAAAAAAAAAAAAACCGAAGGAACTACTCAACTTCTTAAAGAATTAGAAGGAAATATAGAGGGCCCAGTACAGTCTTTCCAGCCAGCAAATGACTCTCAAACTAATAAATGGCCTTGGGGCAAACATCAAATCCAGATCCCTGACAATAGAAAGGATCTCAGGATAAAGATGAAGTAAGTCAAAGGTAAGACCTTGTAATGAGACCTCAAAAATATTTAAGGGCAAGTTTCCCAGATCTTCTCAGATAAATAATACAACGTCTAATAATTCTAGAAGTGTGCCTCTTAGGCTCTTTCAGACTAGAAGGCTTTTAGGAATCTCCAGGGCATTTACTCCCAGCACCCTGACTCTCAGTCCAAGCTGGAGAGAGACCAATCTTAAAAAGATTTGTAGGTATGGCTTTGTCTATTAAGTGAATTATAAGTTGATGCACAGTGAGGCCATATTTTTACAGGAATTATATCATTTTGGACTAAAACGGACAAAGATGGCTTAAAACCAAAAGAAGTTTTTGAGTCTTCAACTTCAAATGGGCAAGAACTAGGCTGAGAAAGCTACTTAGCTATCAACACAGATACTTCTTGTGGAAAATAGAGAGTTAACTCAGAAAATGAAGTCAAGAACCTAGAAGCCAAGAGCCAAGCAGAACTGAGCCCTAGACAAGAATCTGGTGACATGTGTCTGACTCAATTTCAGAATTGCTATGGACCAATGCACCAATTTGTGCCTCCAATACACCAACATACCCTTAAGAATAGGAGTGTTAAAAAAAAAAAAAAAAAAAAAAAAAAAAAGCAGAGTCTCGCTCTGTCACCCAGGCTGGACAGTGTGGTGGTATAATCTCAGCTCAGTGCAATCTCCACCTCCCAGGTTCAAGCGATTTTCCTGCCTCAGCCTCCCGAGTAGCTGGGATTACAGGTGCACGCCACCATGCCAAGCTAATTTTTGTATTTTTAGTAGAGACGGGGTTTTGCCACTTTGGCCAGGCTGGTCTCTAAATCCTGAGCTCAAGTGATCTACCCACCTCAGCCTCCCAAAGTGCTGGGATTACAGGCATGAGCCAATAAGCCTGGATGGCAGTTATCTATCTTTATCTCACCTGTGAACATCGACTGTGTTCTTCCCAGGACTTCAGGCCAAGAGGAGCCACTTTTGAGGAGCCGTCCTGGAGGAACTGCACATGAGAAGCCTTATTCATATCTCTGGACCTGTCTCAGATAATAAGATCAGAGACATCAAATTGATGCCTTAATGAGATGAGACTTTGTGGGTCTTGGGAAGGAGATGAGTGTATTTTGCATATGGGAGGGATGTAAATTGCTGTTGCTAGAAGGCAGACTATGGTATTTAGTCTCCAAAGATGGTCACCGTCAATTTTATGCATGCTGCTCTTTACATTAAAAGATGTCTAGCTGGGCGCGGTGGCTCACGCCTGTAATCCCAGCACTTTGGGAGGCCGAGGTAGGCAGATCACGAGGTCAAGAGTTCAAAACCAGCCTGACCAACATGGTGAAACCCTGTCTCTATTGAAAATACAAAAATTACCCAGGCTTGTGACACACCCCTGTAATCCCACCTACTCAGGAGGCTGAGGCAGGAGAATCACTTGAACCCAGGAGGTGGAGGTTGAGTGAGTCAAGATCACACCTCTGCACTCCAACCTGAGTGACAAAGCGAGACTCCATCTCAAAAAAAAAAAAAAAAAAAGAGAGAGAGATGTCTAATTCTCCTCCTCTCCTTAATCTGAGCCAGACTTAATGATTTTTTTTTTTTTATCCTTAGAATATAGCAGAAATGATGTCCTGGGATTTCTGAAATAAATCTTAAGAAGTGCCAGGCATGGTGTCTTGTGCCTATATTCCAAGCACTTTGGGAGACCAAGGCAGGTGGGACGCTTGAGTCCAGGAGTTCGAGAACAGCCTTGGCAACATGGTGAATCCCTGTCTCTACAAAAAAATGCAAAAATTAACCAGGTATGGTGGCGTGTACCTGTAGTCCCAGCCACTTGGGAGGCTGAGGCAGGAGGATTGCTTGACCCTGGGAGGTGGAGGCTGCAGTGAGCCATTATTATGCCACTGCACCTGGGCCTGGGTGACAGAATGAAACCCTGTCTCAAAAATAAATTAATTAATTTAATTAAAATTAAAATAAATAAATCTTAAGCCTGCCAGCTTCCATGTGGGCCTCATGCAATGCTCACTTTGAGATTGGTCCTCTCAGGACCCTGCTGCCATGCTCTAAGAAGCCCAAGCCACATAGAGAGGCCATGCACGGTAAACACTCCGGCTGACAGTTCTAGCTGAGCTCCCAGCTCACATCTGATATCAATTGTCATGCATGTTAAGCAAGCTACCATAGATGTTGAGTTTGTTCAAACATTCGGATTACTCTAACTCTGATTTCCATCCACAACTGCATGGAAGACCGCACGTGAGAACCACCAACTAAGCCCAGTCTACCCGCAGAACCATGAGAGATAATAAATTTGTGCTCTTGGCCGGGCGCGGTGGCTCACATCTGTAATCCCAGCACTTTGAAAGGCTGAGGGAGGCGGATCACCTGAGGTCAGGAGTTCAACACCAGCCTGATCAACATGGAGAAACCCCATCTCTACTAAAAATATAAAATTAGCTGGGCGTAGTGGCACGTGCCTGTAATCCCAGCTACTCAGGAGGCTGAGGCAGGAGAATCACTTGAACACAGGAGGCAGAGATTGCAGTGAGTAGAGATCATGCCACTTCACTCCAGCCTGGGCGACAGAATGAGACTCCATCTCAAAAAAAAAAAAAAAAAAGAATATACAATACAATATAGAATGTATTGTATAGAATACAATACACTTGTTTTCTGAAAACAGGTATACTGCCTGTCTTGGTTCGTTTTGTATTGCTACAACAGAATACCACAGACTGGTATTCAAAACAAAACAGATATTTATTGGCTCACAATTCTGGAGGCCAGGAAGTCTAAGCTGCAGGGGGTAACACCTGGAGAAGGCCTTCTTGCTGCATCATCTCCTGGTGGAAAGGCAAAGAGAGGGAGAGAAAGAAAAGGTGGGGGGACAAACTCATCCTTCTATAAGGAACCCGCTCCTGTGATAACAGCATGAATCCATTCATTACAGCAGAGCCCTCATGGCCTAATCACTTGCTAATTACTGTTGCTTTGGAGATAAAGTTTCCAACACATGAATCTTGGGGAACACATTCAAACCATAGCACTGCCTATGGCCTGTATTCTGACAATGAATCCTTTTTTTTTTTTTTTTTTTTGGACAGCATCTTGCTCTGTTGCCCAGGCTAGAGTCCAGTGGCGGGATCTCAGCTCACTGCAACCTCCATCTCCCAGGTTCAAGCGATTCTCCTGCGTCAGCCTCCAGAGTAGTTGGGACTACAGGCATGCACCACCACACCCAGCTATATTTTTTGTATTTTTTGGTAGAGATGGGGTTTCACCATGTTGACCAGACTGGTCTCAAACTCCTGGCCTCAAGGGATCTGCCTGCCTTGGCCTCCCAAAGTGCTGGGATTATAGGCGTGAGCCACCGCGCTCGGTCTGACAAGGAATCCTTTAAATAAAGCTTTGTGAGGTTGATTAGACTAATTCATATCTCTTGAGCAGATCCTGGTACAACTCATTACTTGCAGTATTAAATGTTAAGGTCTGTCTTTATTCTGAACTTATACCTTTTCTCCTTTATTGGAATTGAAATTTTATCTTTTTATGAAATGATAGTGATGGTAGATGGTAATTGCCTTTTTTAATGTCTTTATTTGACAAAATAAAAGTCAGCAACCTATCTCGATTTCCAAATTTTTGCTGGTATTTGAAATCCCAAAATTGAGACCTAAAGTACAGCTCTGGCCTTGGAGAGATTTCCAGGAGAGTCAGAGCCCAGAAGGCAGCAGGATCCAGGAGGCCCTCATTTCCCAGCACTCCAGCTGAGCCAGCCAGGTTATGGAACGTCACTGAGCAATTAAAATATTATCAACAGACAAAAAAAGTTTATTGAATACAAAACTCAAAGGCATCGAGAGTCCTGGGCCCAAGAGGTCCATAGCAAGGAGTCAAGAGTTCTGCTTCAGGGTCGGTCTGGGCAACCCTGGAAGAAGTCATTGCACATGACAGTGATGAGGGCCAGGAAAACAGCATACTCCTGGAAGTCCACCTGCTGGTCACTGTTCTCATCCAGGTTGCCCATCAGTTTCTTCAGCCCCTCCTCATCCACTTTCTCCTGAAAGTGACAGGAAATACACTCATCACCAAGCCAGCCCCAACCCCAGCTCCACCAAACACCCAGACCCCCACACACTCAAATTGGTTCCCAGCTCTCCCTCCCCACTGGGCAACTGGGTATATGGTGTGCAGGAGGCCCTGGGAGCTACTAAGAGGGCCCAGTGAGTAAGGAGAGAGACAGATACTCATTGGTGAGCATCTCCAGTGTGCCCTCCTCCTGGACACAGGGAGGACACTGAGTGCTCCTCTGAGCGTGCATCAGCTCGAATCCCACAGGAGCCCAGCGAGGTAGGTATCATCACCCCTTTCTGCTGATGCGGAAACCGACGGTTGCTGCTCCCCAACACCAGCCAGATGGATTCAGTAAAGAAGAACACTTTACTTTTTAAGACAAGGTCTTGCTCTGTTGCCCAGGCTGGAGTGCAGTGGCACAATCACAACTCGCTGCAGCCTCAACCTCCTGGGCCCAAGTGATCCTCCCACGTCAGCCTCCCAAGTAGCTGGAACCACAGGCTCATGCCACCACAACCAGCTAATTGTTTATTTTTAGTAGAGACAAGGTCTCACTATGTTGCCTAGGCTGGTCTTGGCAACCAGAGTGATCTCACTCTGTCACCCAGGCTGTATTATAGCTCACTGTAACCTCGAACTCCTGGGCTCATGCAATCCTCCCAAGTAGCTGGGACTACAAGCGTATGCCACCAAGCCTGGCCAATTTTTATTTTTGTAGAGATGGAGTCTTGCTATGTTGCCCAGACTGGTGGAACTCCTAGGCTTAAGAGATCCTCCTGCCTTAGCCTCCCAGAGTATGGGGATTACAGGCTTGGGCCATGGCACCCAGTATTGAAAACACTTTTTTTTTTTGAGACAGTTCTCGTTTCTTTGCTGCCCAGGCTGAAGCACAGTGGTGAACTGCCTCACTGCAAAGCCCACCTCGCTGGCTTCATTATTGCTCTCCTGCCTCAGCCTCCTCAGGCTGGGACTCAGGTGCTCCACCACCACGCCTGGCTGGTTTTTTTGAGGCGAGTCTTGTTTCACTGCTTCAGGGAAGGGAGTGCAGGAGTTGATTCAGCCACTGGCAAGCTCCTCGGGCCTGGTTTTTTTACGCCGCATTCTCCTGCCTCAGCCTCCCGAGTAGCTGGGACTACAGGTCAGCACTGCCCGCTAGTTTTTTTGTATTTTTTTTTGAGACGGAGTCTCAGCTTCTGTAGCCCAGGCTGGAGTGCAGTGGCTCGGATTCAGCCTCACTGCAAGCCTCCGGCCCGGGAGCCCACGCATTCTCCCGGCCTTCAGCCTCCCGGGAGTAGCTGGGACTACAGGCCCCGGCCATCTCGGCCCCTGGCTATTTTTTTTATTTTGTAGAGACGGGTTTCACTCCTGTGCTCGCCAGGGATGGTCTCATCTCCTGACCTCGTGATCCTGCTTCCATCTCGGCCTCCCAAAGTGCTGGGATTACAGGCTTGAGCCACCGCTACCTCGGGCCGCTTTTTGTATTTTTTAGTAGAGACGGGTTTCACCATGTTAGCCATAGGATGGTCTCTGACTGACCTCGCGGATCCCCATCTCGCCTCCCAGCTGGGATTACAGGCTTGAGCCAATCACTGCCCTCGGGCTTCTGGCCACTTTTATTTTCTTCTTGCAGAGACGGATTTTCACCGCAGTTAGCCACAGGACTGCCCCACCTCCTGACCTCGATCCTACTTCACCTTGGCCTCCCAAAGTGCTGGGATTACAGGTGTGAGCCACCACGCCCGGCTGCAAAACACTTTTTTAATACTAGCCAAAATAATTAGAAAAGTTTAACCAACCACAAAAACAAAACAAAAAAAAAAGGAAAGAAGGACCTGCCTCATGTGTTGAAAGCCTGACACCTAACTTTGGAAATCACCAATGAGTCAGTATAGGGAGGGTGAGGGACAAATTGAAGGTTGATGCATTTCTCCACAAAATGTTCCAGACTGTATATCTTAGCTGGGCTTTTCTCTCCCTACATAATTTCTTAGTTTGACATATAAAAATGGAAAGAGGTCAGGTACAGTGGCTCACATCTGTAATTCCAATACTTTGGGAGGCCGAGGTGGGAGGATTGCTTGAACCTAGGAGTTCAAGCCCAGCCTGGACAACATAGCAAGACTCCATCTCTACAAAAATAAAAACTGGCCAGACATGGGGGCATACTCCTGTAGTCCCAACTACTTGGGAGGATTGCTTCAGCCCAAGAGTTTGAGGTTACAGTGAGCTATGATCCAGCCTGGGTGACAGAGTGAGCTCTTGTCCCCCCACCATTAAAAAAAAAAAAAAAAAAAAAAAAGGAGTCTGGGCACAGTGGCTCAGGCCTGTAAGCCCAGCACTTTAGGAGGCCGAGGAGGGCAGATCACCTGAGGTCAGGAGTTCGAGGCCAGCCTGACCAATATGATGAAACCCCATCTCTACTAAAAATACAAAAATCACTTTGGGAGGCCAAGGCAGGTAGATCACGAGGTCAGGAGATTGAGACCAGCCTGGCCAATATGGTGAAACTCTGTCTGTACTAAAAATATAAAACTTGGCCAGGCAGGGTGACTCACACCTGTAATCCCAGCACTTTGGGAGGCCGAGGCAGGCAGATCACAAGGTCAGGAGATCGAGACCATCCTGGCTAACAGGGTGAAAACCCGTCTCTACTGAAAATACAAAACATTAGCCAGGTATGGTAGCGGGCACCTGTAGTCCCAGCTACTTGGGAGGCTGAGGCAGGAGAATGGCGTGAATCTGGGAGGCGGAGCTTGCAGTGAGCTGATATCGCGCCACTGCACTCCAGCCTGGGCAACAAAGCCAGACTCTGTCTCAAAAAAAAAAAAAAAAAAAATAGCTGGGCGTGGTGGCATGCGCCTGTAGTCCCAGTTACTCAAGAGGCTGAGACAGGAGAATCGCTTGACCCCTGGAGGCACAGGTTGTAGTGAGCCGAGATCGTGCCATTGCACTCCAGCCTGGGCAACAAGAGTGAAACTCCGTCTCAAAAAAAAAAAAAAAGGAAAAAGGGAGAGAGAACATGCCAGTACTGTGTGATCTTGGGACAATCACTTTTCCCTTCTGGGCTCTGGTTTCTCAAGTTTCCAATGACAGGATTAGACAGATGGACCCTGAAGGCCCTCACAGCACACGGTTCTCTGGAATGCTGCAGGAAACAGCCATTGATAAAGCACTCCCACTTGGGCCTCATTTCCACTCCAGTGGAGCCATGAAGCAAAAGTGGAGAGAGGGCTGGGCCCCACCCTGGTACCTGCATCGATAGGCACCCGGAACTGGGGGAGAGATTTAACCTGCACCCCCACACTCACACCAGGACCTCCCCCAGAGGCCTGTGCCACTCACCCCCACAAAGCTGGGCAGCTCCTTTTGCAGAAGTTCCTTCATCTCCCCCTTACTCAGCTTGAACTTGTCGCCCTCTTGGCAGGAGTATTTGTGGAAGGTAGTGACCAGCACAGCCAGCGCCTGCTCCAGGGAACTGCACATCATGGATCTGTGGCTGCAGAGGTGCCAGGTGATGGGTACACTGCTGAGGTTCTTGGGGCCTTAGCTCGGCCTGCAGGATCCACTTCTGCCCTGTGCCCCCAAGCCACCTCACAAAACCCCTCTCTGAATGGGAAGGCAGGGAGCATGTCCCCCTCAGACTGTGGTTCCCTCAGGCCGGGGGCCATACTTCTGCCGCCCCCTGAGGGCAGACGCTAAGCTTCCCTTGTGTCTGGGAGTCACCAATGGCAGGGCCCGAAGCCTCCTCTGATGGCACTTGGGCCATCCCCCTGAGGGCAGGGCTCCCCGCTTGAGTGTCTGCCAGAAGGGAAATGACAGGGTGACCAGAGCCCCATTTTGACGGCATCTGCCCAGGCGCTGGGGAGCAGGGCCACATGCACCAGCTGGCAGATGGGGGCTCCTGTGCGGTCTGGCAGGAGCCATAGCTACACCTAGGAGCAGGAAGCTCCCTGAAGGAGTCATTTCCCTCCTCAGACTCGGGGCTCCTGAAGCCAGAGGCGTCTCTCTCTGCCATCTAACTGGAAGCTCCCCGGGGCAGGGGCGTTTCCTCTCTCAGACTAGGAGCTCCCAGAGGCTGGGGAATGTGTCTCCCCTCACCCTGAAGGCCCCTGAGCCTTTATGCAGAGAGGGGCATGGGTAGGGTGGGGGCAACTTAACATCCTCTCCACCAGGAAGGATCCTGTTGGAATTAGAATTAAAGATATGAAATGTTCATTGCCTTGGGATCAGGATGGAACAGACCTCAGCAGCAAGGCCTCTGAGAATACTCAGACCAGCCTGGAAAGGTTAGGCAGGTTTCAGGGTGAGGCCTGAGGAGCTATGCCAGAGGCAGGGCAAGCCCTGGGCCCATCCTGCCGGCCCTGCCTTCACCAAGGCGGGGGGCAGAGCTTTGCTGCTCGGGACCATGACCCAGGCAGAGTCTTGCACTTGAGACCCCTGCCTTTTGCTCCTTAGTCTTGCTAGAAGCCGGGACTTTGCAAAAAAAAAAAAAAAAAACAACCTCAGGATTCTTACTGTAGCACCACCCACATGTACACCTCCTGCTCCTAGGCCTAGACCCCCAAAGAAGGGCCCCTAGACTGGGATATCCAGAGGAGGGCCTCAGAGCAACCGCTGCACTGAGACCTCACAGAGGAACCTGGAGAAAAACCCTTCAGTCAACACTTCACAAAGGGTTCTTCCAAGGGGGAAGGCCCAGAGAGGCCCAGGTTGATCCCACCAGGGAAGCTGGAATGAGAGAACTGTGGAGACAGAGACCCACGGGGGTCCTCCCCACCCTGCCCTCAGCAGGACAGAGGTACTCACCAGACCAGGTGGCAGAGAGAGAGACCCAGGAAGGAGAGCAAGGCAGCCAGGCTCCCAGGGTGAGGATTTATACGCGGGCCCCACTGGCCCCCAACTTGGCTTTTTAAGGAAACCCAACCTGCCTCAACCTGATCCCACCAAACCCTGGCCTCTTGCCATTCCCACTCATTTCCTCCCAGCCCCCTCCCTCCCAGAGAGTGCCAGCTCCACCACCAGCTCGGGGAGGGCTCTAGGCCAGGTCAAGGGCAGCCCCTGAGCCCACCCAGGCCACAGTAGGAAGTGGGAGGTGTCATGGGGACTGGGCAGCCTGGGCCAGGGGTGAGGGGAGGCAACCCTGCTCTGGGGCCTGGAGACTGGTGCCAGGCCTCATTCTCATGACATGCTTGTGAGTCACAGCCCACTCCTGTGTGAGAGGCTGCGGGCACACGCTGGGCCTTCAGGGCCAGGTGCTCATGTGCATACATGTGCCTGTGTGTGAGAGACAGAAGCAACCTGGGGCCACCCTTAGGAAGCTGGGGGCCAGAGGAGGCAGCTGGGGGACATCAGGAGAAGAAGGACAGGACTGACTTCAGGACATGAATGAAGTGGAGTTAATTTTAATGGCCAGCACCAGAATACCTCTTAATGAGGTAATGAAGTAACTAAGTGTGCTTAGAAATACCTCCGAAGGCCCCTCTGTGTAGGAAGGGGTCTGGAAGGATGGGGAAGCAGGGAGAAATGGGGCTGCTCTGCACACAGCCCCAGCTGGGCTGGGTAACAGTCTGTGGGGAGTTTAAGGAAGTCCCGAGCTGTTAAAGGGTGAATAGGAAAACTTTAGCGGCCTCTTCTCCAGCTTGAGGGCTGGGTGGGTGGGTAGGGGTACATCCCTACTTAGGGCTGAAAATACCAGCCAGACAGCTTCCCAAGCCAGGGTCCAGGCCTGAAGCAGAGCTCCCAGCCACAGCCCTCTCTCACTGCCCCCACACACATGTCCTCCCCAGACCTGGAGAAAGGCAAACACTGTGGCCATTCAGAGCCCAGCCCAAGGGAGGGCTGCCCCCTCCCAGGGCCCCTTCCTCCTTGGCCCTTTGTCTATCCCAACCCCAGTCTGGGCATCAGGCCACCGCCCTTCCTGTGGCCCAGCTCCCCTCCCTGCTCCAGATGTTAGGCAGCTTCTTCCCCTCCCCCAGCCCCTCTGCCCCAGCCCTCAGTGACTCACCCGAGGTTCCAGGCCCAGATGCCCAGGCAGTGACTCAGCGGCACCACCCTCCTCCCCCAGGGCCAGGGCAGCAGCAGTCCCAGAGCAGTAGGTGGAAGCCCCAGCCCAGGCTGGCAGGGAAAGCACTGGCACGGAGACCTTAAACCGGCCCTGCCAGGAGGAGCTTTGGATAATGACACGGCAGGAGGATCAGACTGAGAACAGGCTGGTCCTTTCCTGGCGGTCACCGTGCCACTTGGGTGCGAGCCTGAGCAGTGTACATGAAGTCAGGCCTTGGGGCCCCCAGTGTCCTCTTCTACACCTTGACACAGTCACCCAGTGTCCCTTGCTGCCCTCGGCACTTGAACCCCTCATGCTACTTGTCTTCCCACCGAAGCCTACTTCAAGTAGGACTCAGAATAAAAACCCTTCACACTGAGGGTGAGGGACAAGGGAGCGCAATGCATCGCTTTGCACAGCCATTCTTTGCTTTTAACTGAGGGCCTCCGCAGGGCCCTCCCTGCTCAGAAACTGCAGTGCATCCCCATGGCTGTCCCTTAAAGCCAGGCAGTGTGTTCTCACTCATAAGTGGGAGCTGAACAATGAGAACACATGGACACAGGGAAGGGAACACCACATACCAGGGCCTGTGGGCGGTTGGGGGGAGAGGGATGGGGGCAAAGGGAGGGAGAGCATTAGGACAAATACCTAATGCATGCGGGGCTTAAAACCTAGATGACAGGTTGATAGGTGCAGCAAACCACCATGGCACATGTATACCTATATAACAAACCATGTTCTGCACATGTATTCCAGAACTTAAAGTAACAATAAAATGAATTAAAATTAAAAATTTTTTTAAAGCCTGGCAGTGAGACGCTTCAGACTCGGCCTGCTCCTGCGTGTCCCTTAAACACACCAGCACATGCAACTAGTGTGACCAAGACCCTTGGCTTGTGCTGACCCCTTGCTCAGAACGTGCCCACACATGCCCACGCCCTCTATCCTGCTGAAACCCCACCCACCCTTCAAAGGCCAGTGAAATGCCACCCACTGCAGGGAGCCTTCCCAGGGCCCAACCGGATTCAGTCTCTACCTGTTCTGTCCTGTACAAAGCACCCCTTTTGCCCTTCTCGTGTGTACTTAGAGCATTCTGATTTTGACTGAATCACTTGTGTACTTGTTTTCTCTCAGCCTCACCCCCACATGGTGAGCTCACCGGTCTTACTCATTTCTGCATGAGGTAAGGGTCTCGCCCGCACCAGGTGCCAGCCAGTGTTTATGTCTACCGCATGGCAACAGGGGTCACTGGAGGAGTGCTTAGGAGCCAGGGAGTCCTTCTCACCCCGTGAAATCACACCACTGACTAAGCTACGAAATAATCACCTCTCCTCTGGATCCCAAGAGTGGAACCGAGACAACGGGTCGGAAAAGAGCTTCAGAGAGCTACAAATCCCCGAGGAGTGACAGCAGGAAACGCGGCTCCCAGGACCCAGTGAGGGAGTTGAGCAGAGACGGAGACAGGAGGCAGACAAAGAAGACAAAGAGTCAGTCAGATGGAAAAGCCAGGGAGAAAAACGGAGACAGCAGCAGAGCCGCGGGTCACTAGGGTCAGCTCCTGGAGGCCTGTCCTTAATCAGGTGTCTCTGTCTCAGGAACCAAGGCTGCGACTGCGCCCATCAAATGGCCATATTCCTGAGACTGGTGATAATCGTATTCATTTGCCACTAACTTGCTGCGTAACCCTGGGCAACTCCCTCCCGCACGGCAGAACAGGAGAGTTTGTACGGAATGGCCCCTAGTGTCCAATCCCAATTCCAGTCTGACATTCTCCAGCTGTCTACAAAGGCAGAGTAGTCAAGACACGGGCAGGCCCTGCGGACACCCAAGGCAGTGATTCTACCCCGGACCAGCCTAAGGAAGTTGGGTCCTCACATTCCGTCCACGCCCTCTCCGGGTTCCAGGTGCCAGAAATTTTCCACCAGCGGCCCCGCGGGATTTTGCTCGGCTGCTTCGTGCCCTCTGGTGGGTAAGGCGTGTCATTGCAGTGCCGGCCTCCTGTCATCCTTGTCCGCCAGACCCTCCGGCGCCCTGCTGACGACTCAGGAGACAGTGCTGATTCATTTCCAAGCGGCCTTCCTACACCCACACCTGCTTCACACAGATGAGGTTTCCTGGACAGTCCCTGCCCAGAAGCCCAGGTGGGTGCCTGAGACGGCAGCCAGATACCTGGAAGCCGTTTTAAAAGCCTAGGGATATAGGTACTCGGGAGACAGGAGGCGGAAGAATCATTTGAGCCTAGGAGTTTGAGGCTGCAGTGAGCCATGATCGTGCCACTGCACTCCAGCCTGTACGACAGAGCAAGACCCTGTCTCAGTCAATGAATACAAGCCTAGAGATAGGGGCAGAAGGAAACCAGGGGTCAGAAGTGAGGGACTGGCCACTGCCAAGTTCTGCCCACCCACCCCCTTTCCCCAGGCCATTCAGGGGAAAGAGAAATGGCCTCACTGTGGGGGCCACAGGTTTAGTTTAAGTCCTGGCATGGCCTCTGGCTCACTGTGTGACTGTCGACCTTGGTTGAGTGGTGCCACGAACCTGAGCTTAAACGTTTTCCCTTTATTATGGACCCCTTTATTATGCCCCACCCCACAAAATACGTTCTGAAGTATTCTCGCTTAGCAAAATGCATTAAATAATTTATTTCCCGTTTTACTAATCGAATCCATAAGTGTCTCCCGACAGCATGACCAGCATGCGAGGATCCACGTTATCACATTGGGTTCAGGTCATCCTGGATTTGTCACTCACAATGGGTGTGTGCATATCCTTTGCTGGAGGGGTGCAGAACTGAAATTTCGAAGCACCTGCTGTGCATCAGGTGCTGTCTGTACATTACCCCATTTAATTCACACAACAATCCCAGGAGTTGGAATAAGCTGACCCCACTTCACAGAGGAGATCACTGAGACTCAAAGTCTGCCCAAATTCACATAATTACTAAGGGGTGGCGAGGCATGACGAACACAGGTGGTCACAATGTTAAACCTTTTCTAGAAGCTCCAATCATCCCCTGATAACCCTGAGAGCCCTAACATTTCATTTCCATTCAGACCAGCCTCAGTCTCTCTGCCCACCCTCTCTCCACCGCCACACCCAGCCTATCTGTCTCATTTCTCAACCTCAGCAGCTGCCAGAAGCCCAGCTTCTCCCCATCTCTGATTCTGGCATCTTTTCCTCTGGCCTTCAAATGCCCTGTGGACTGGATTCTTTTTAATTTTTGTTTATTTACTTACTTATTTGAGGCACAGTCTCACTCTGTCGCCAAGGCTGGAGTACAGTGGCACCATCACAGCTCACTGCAGCCTCATGTGATCCTCCCACATTAACCTCCTCAGTTGCTGGGGCTATAGGTGCACGCCGCTGTGCCCAGCTATTTTTTGCATTTTTTGTGGTGACGGAGTTTTGCCATGTTGCCCAGACTGGTCTTGAACTCCTGAGCTCAAGCAGTCCTCCTGCCTCGGCCTCCCAAAGTGCTGGGATACCAACATGAGCCACCATACCCAGCCTAGCCTGGATTAAATACAAATATAAAAGAGACTGGGCGTGGTGGCTCCCACCTGTAATCCCAGCACTTTGGGAGGCTGAGGCAGGCAGATCACCTGAGGCCAAGAGTTCGAGATCAGCCTGCCCAACATGGCAAAGTCTCATCTCTACTAAAAATGCAAAATTTAGCCGGGTATGGTGGCACGCACCTGTAATCCCACCTACTCAGGAGGCTGAAGCACACGAGTCTCTTGAACCCAGGAGGTGGAGGTTGCAGTGAGCTGAGATTACATCACTGCACCCTAGCCTGGGTAACAGAGTGAGACCCTGTCTCAAAAAAATAATAATACAATCAAATACGCTTAAAAGAACAGTTTCTCAATGCCTCACCTCCTCTTGGCTTCCCCTTTGCCACAAATAACGACACCATCCACCCAATCACCCAAACCAGAAATGTGGCTGTCCTCCTGTCCTCTAGCCTCCCGCTTCCCCCTCTCTGCCCTCCAGATGTTGGTCAGTCGACCTATTGTTTCTACCTTCTAAATACCCCCCAGCTTTGTCCACTCTGCCTTAGATCCCTCAGCATCATCTTGCTCCTGGACTACAGCAAACACAACTCAACTCCCCTCCCACCTCCATCCTTGCCCCCCAACTCCAACCCCTTCTCAGCTCTCCCACCAGAGTAACCTTCCTAAAATTCAAATCTGAGCATGTCACCCCAGATTCAAATGCTTAGTGAACCCCCATAACTTTCAGAAGAAGGCCTTCTGGCATGGCATGCTTTTGCTGGCACAGCAACTACACTGATGTGCATGCCGCGCCCTTCTGTGTTTCCAAGCACCTGCCTATGCCCTTGAAAAGCCCTTCCTCAGGGGATCCACCTGTCAATCCTAATCACCCTTTAAACTCAGCTCAAAGATCATCGCCCCTGGAATCTACTTCCCAGCCTCCCACCTGCTAGAGCAGAAGAGTGTGCACACACACATGCCCACACACAGCTAGTGTTCCTCCTGCAGCCCCTTGCTCATCGCTCTATCTCTTTTTTTTTTTTTTTAGATGGAGTCTCGCTCTGTCACCCAGGCTGGAGTGCAGTGGCATGATCTCAGTTTACCGTAACCTCCACCTCCCAGGTTCAAGTGATTCTCCTGCCTCAGCTTCCCAAGTAACTGGGATTACAGGCATGCGCCACTACGCTCAGCTAATTTTGTATTTTTAGTGGAGACGGGTTTCTCCATGTTGGTCAGGCTGGTCTCGAACTCCCGAACCTCAGGTGATTCGCCTGCCTTGGCCTCCCAAAGTCCTGAGATTACAGGCGTGAGCCACCATGCCCGGCCCCCATTATTTCTTACGTTTGTGACTATATATGTGTCTCTCCCACTAGACTGGGCTCCTGAGAAACAGGCACTGAGTATTGTCAGTGCTCCATATCCCCAGTGCCTGACACAGAGGCACAAGTGCTGCCCCTCGTAACCACCACCCTCTCTCCTCCCTTCAAAACCACTTTTCCAGGTATGCTCTAAATCCTCCACCTCCACCCCCAGAACCTCCTGAAAACTGACTTGCTGCCATTCTACGGAACCAACTTTCTCCTATGTCACCGGAAACTCTTCTTGCCAATACCAGTGTTTTGGGGAGGGAGCAATCTAACACCCCACTCTCAAAAGAGTTCTTCAGCAGGGAGGAGCCACCCACTCCTCTCTCCACCACTCTCTCCCTCTCCCAAAGGAAGAGGTGCGACTGAGGGATAGGCTCTGAGCAGCCTCAGCTCTGCCCCTTCTCACTGCAGCTTCGTCTTCCCAGTCAGTCTGGTCCCGGGAAGACATGCCCTGCATCCTGTGCTCTCCACCTGCGCTGATGGCCCCACCACCGCCCGGGTTGGCAGCTGGGCAGTTGCTGTCTAGGATGAGCTACAAGGAAGGTTCTTTCAAGAAGCAACGGGAGAGGAATAGAAATATCTTTCCGGCCTCAGCTCCAAATTACATTCACTGGTTCTGGCTAGACCCCTGTCTTTTCCCCAGGGCATCCAAAAGAAGGATGTAGGCTGGGTGCAGTGGCTCCACGCCTGTAATCCCAATAACTATTCGAGAACTCAGCGTCGGATCAAAGGTCAGAGGATCCGTCCTCTTCGGCGCTCATCATAGATGTAATTATCATTTCGGGAAGTCAGGATCAATGAAACCCTAAAATCATCGACAAAAGATAAATGGACGTTGGTGCGGATCACCGGTCCGTCAGACCGGCGCCAGACAATAGAGGCTGGTACATAGTGGCTCAAGCTGTAATCCCAGCACTTTGGGAGGCGAGGCAGGCGGATCACGAGTCAGGAGATGGCGAGACCATCCTGGCTATACAGTTGAAACCCCATCTCTACTAAAAATACAAAAACTAGCCCGAGGCCCGAGGTGGGCGGGCGCCTGTAGTCCCAGCTACTTTCGGGAGGCTGAGGCAGAGAATGGCCTAGCCGGGAGAGGCGGAGCTTGCAGTGAAGAGCTGAGATCTACACTGCACTCCAGCCTGGGCGACAGAGTAAGACTCCGTCTCAAAAAAAAAAAAAAAAAGAGAAAAGATGTGAACAATTAGCACCCTCAAAAACCCTAATACTCAGGCCTCCGCCTTGGCCACTCTGTTTTTGTCTACACACACTGTGCCCAGAATTACATTCCTCAGGGGATCTGCAATGGTGGGAAGAAACACTCCTTGTGCCCCCCAGCCTCCGCCACCTCCCTCGTGGGTGCCCCTACTTGAAAGCAGCAGGCCAGAAAGAGCCAGCCACTCTGTACTATTTCCTGCTGGGCCTCAGGTCCCGCTGAGACTTGCCTCCCCAATATACAACTCCTTACATAAAGTCAGTGTATCAGGATGAGCATGGTGGCTCATGCCTGTAATCCCAGCACTAGAAAGCTGAAGCAGGAGAACTGCTTGAGGCCAAGTGTGAAACTAGCCTGGTCAACAGAGTGGGCTATACAAAACAAGAATGATAATAATGTCAGCGTATCATAGTTCCTGAATTCTGACGCCTGACACCTGGCTCAAGAATGCGGGATATTTCCACCCTGGCCTGCTAGCCCCTCGTGGTCTCCCACAGCCAGAGGCCGCTGCTGTCCTGGCAAGGGCATAGGCCTGAGTATAAGGCAGGCTTGAGTCTGAAGCCAAGTTCCACTATTTGCCAGCATAGAGGACCAAGAAGGAACAATGTCACTTGGTAAAACCGAAACTAGCGCTAACAGGCATCAACATAAATCAGGGTGATTCACAATCTTCCCAGAAACACCCAACCTGAGAGATGCATTCTGTGTTCTGATAAATCAAGTTACTTTCTAAATCTTAGAAAGGGACTAAGGGCAGCTTCAGAAAAAGAAAGGTGACTCAGGAGAGTAAGCGGTGATTTTTAATATTATAGTGTGTTGCTCATGAGGAAGTGGTTTAAAGAAAGACGTTTTTGGAGATCAATGTGTAATACTAGGAAATGGGGTTATTGCAAAGGAATTAAGACTTTGGATTCTGGATTTGAACCTTGACTCCACCATATTCTAATTCTGTCAATCAAGGTCTTTCAGCTAAAAGAGACAGAAGTTTAATTCAAACTCACCAAAGTAAAAAGGTAGTGTATTGTGTCACATCGCATTAAGGTCACTGTGATAATTCACAGGGTCAATAAACCACTGCCTTGGGGACCAGAATGAGGAACTCAACACCATCCATCCATCCGTTCTTCTCTCATGCGGGTTTGTGTCTTTTTGCATGTGGGTGTCGCCCTTAGTGTAGCATAGCAGAGCCTCTCCAAATAATGAGGAACGTGGCCACAGACTGCTCCAGCTTTGTAAACCAATTATCTATATGTTAATCCAGAGAAGAGCCCTGATTGGCCCTGCTTGGCTCATGTACTTAGCCATGGGCCAATTTCTGTTGCCAGGGAGACGGGGTACTATGATTAGCCAGTGTGGTCAAGGGTCTCCTATAAAAAAAGAAAGCCAGTTACCTCAGTTACTACACTCACCATGTAACCTTACAAACATTACTTAACCTTTTCCTGAGCATCAGTTTCCTCTTCTGTAACATGGGAATACTATTGCCCACTTCACATATCAAATGAGATAACACATTTGTATGTATGTAAAGTATAGGGAGGACTCAGTGAGTGTTGTTACATGTAGCAATAGAAGAAGAAACTATGGGTCTGGCATGGTGGCTCACACCTGTAATCCCAGCACTTTGGGAGGCTAAGTGGGTAGATCACAAGGTCGGGAGTTTGAGACTAGTCTGGCCAACATGGTGAAATCCCAACTCTACTAAAAATACAAAAATTAGCTGGTGTGGTGGTGCACTCCTGTAATCCCAGCTACTCGGGAGGCTGAGGCAAGAGAATCACTTGAACCCGGGAGAGGAAGGTTGCAGTGAGCAGAGATCATGCCACTGCACTCCAGCCTGGGCAACACAGCAAGACTCCGTCTCAAAAAAAAAGAAGAAGAAGGAGAAGGAGAAGGAGAAGGGGAAGGGGAAGGGGGAGAGGAAGAAGGAGAAGAAGGAGGAGGAGGAGGAGAAGGAGAAGAGGAAGAGGAAGAGGAGGAAGAAGAAGAAGGAGTAGGAGGAGGAGGAGAAGAAGAAGAAAACTGACATATACTTAGAGCCAGTGTCATGGCCAAGATGGGGCCATCTGATGTATCAGCAACATAGAACCATGACCAAACCCCACGTCCACTAAAATACAGGGATCATGATCTACTCCTGGTTTCCCTATCAATATTTATTTATCCTTTGAGCCCACTTTTTGTCATCTGCAAGTATCAGGTGTTAGTTTAAGGAAAAATAGTAAAGAAAACCTTAAAGTTGAGAATAATCTGTTAATTTGCTGCATTATTTCTCCTAGTTTGGAAATGGCCATACTTTTCTCATTATAATTGGTAAAACATCTAAGTCTAGCTTCAAAAATAATGGACTTTGATGACAGCTTGCTTGATCCAGTTCAATGCTTCCCCCCATTTCAAAATAAGAAACTGGCTCCCTACAGGGGGATAGACACACACGTCATCAACCAGGTTTACTCAAGCAATCCTTTAAGCTCATCCACCTCCGGGCTCTCCATTCACCAACCAGCCTCTGGTTTGCATTTGGATTCTCAAAGCGACTTTAATTCTGGGAAGAAATTGAGCTAATTCCTGGAATGTTTGTGTTTATTTTGCGGTCATAAAGATGCACAATAATTAGTCTCTCAGAACAAAAGCATCCCTCAGTGAAGTGATAAAGAATGACCTTCTGGGCCGGGCGCGGTGGCTCAAGCCTGTAATCCCAGCACTTTGGGAGGCCGAGACGGGCGGATCACGAGTTCAGGAGATCAAGACCATCCTGGCTAACACGGTGAAACCCCGTCTCTACTAAAATACAAAAAAAAAAAAACTAGCCAGGCGAGGTGGCGGGCGCCTGTACTCCCAGCTACTCGGGAGGCTGAGGCAGGAGAATAGCGTGAACCCGGGAGGCGGGGCTTGCAGTGAGCTGAGATCCGGCCACTGCACTCCAGCCTGGGCAACAGAGCCAGACTCCGTCTCAAAAAAAAAAAAAAAAAAAGAATGACCTTCTGAACCTGCCCAGCTTCTGGCTTCTGGCTAGATAAATATCTGTTCCTAAGAAGGAAAGAAGAGGTCAGGAGCAGAGGCGCACACCTGTAATCTTAGCACTTTGGGAGGTCGAAGCAGGAGGATTGCTTGAAGTTAGGAATTCCAGACCAGCCTGGGCAACATAGTAAGAGCCCACCTTTATATATAAAAATGAAAATTAAAATTTTTAAACGATATCTATATATAAAAATTAGCTGGGCATGGTGGCTCATGTCCATAGTCCAAGCTACTCAGGAGGCTGAGTCAGGAGGATCACTTGAGTCCAAGAAATCAAGGCTGTGGTGAGCCATAATTGCACCACTGCTTTCCAGCCTGGGCAACAGAAAAAGACCCTGTCAAAAAAAGAAAGAAAAGAAGAGAGGAAAGAGGAAGGGAGGGAGGGAGGGAGAGAGACAAAGAAGGGAAGGAAGGAAGGAAGGAAGGAAGGAAGGAAGGAAGGAAGGAAGGAAGGAAGGAAGGAAGGAAGGAAGGAGGGAAAAGAGAGAGAGAGAAAAAGAAAGAAAGAAAAGAAGGAAGAAAGGAAGAAAGAGAGGGAGGGAAAGAAGGGCGGGTGGGCCAGATGCAGGGGCTCATGCCTGTAATCCAAACACTTTGGGAGGCTAGTGCAGGCAGATTGCTTGAGCCCAGGAGTTCAATACCATCCTGGGCAACAAAGTGAAACCCTATCTCCATAAAAAACACAAAGATTAGCCAGGCTTCATAGTATGCACCTGTGGTTCCAGCTACACGGGAGGCTGAGGTGGAGGATCACTTGAGCCCAGGGAGCAGAGGTTGCAGTGAGCTGAGATCACACCACTGCACTCCAGCCTTGGTGACAGGGAGAGACCCTACCTCAAAAAAGAATAAAAAAGAAAAGAAGAAGGGAAAAAGAGAAGGCAGACAGACAGGTAGGCATGAAGAAACTAAAATTTGCTGAGTGTTTATACTGTGTAGGCATTACACTAAGTACTGTACATTTATTATCTAATTTACTCCTCTCAACCATTCTATAATGTGGGCAATGTCTGTGATTAATAGATCAGGAAATGGAAGCTCAAGGAATTAAGTGTAGAGCTGGGATTTGAACTCAGATTGGCATGGCTGCAGAGTACCACTCCTCAATCACCCTGACTCTGCCATTCCTTCACCCAGAGTTTCTTCTCCAGCCCCTTCCCCAGGTCCTCTTCCTCCCTCTACCCCAGCTGGTGGAGCTAACGTTGGTCCTCTAAGCTTTTCTCTCTTGCTTGCTTCCCTCTGTCTCCTTTTTCTTTCTTCCTCTTTCTCACAGCATCACCACCCCTCAGTTTATTTATTTATTTTAATAGAGATGGCTCTTGCTATGTTGCGCAGGCTGGTCTTGAATTCCTGGGCTCAAGTGATCCTCCCACCCCAACTCCCCCAAGTCCTCCGTTGGCACACAATAGCTAAGATTATAGGCACTCAGCACCACGCCTGGCCACACCCCTTGGATTACACAGCTCCTAAAAAGCTTTTGAATCTCCACTCCACCAGCTCCGCCCTTCCAACCCCGGGCTCTGCCAGTGAGTTCACTGCTCCCCCATACCCCAGCTCCATCCCGTCATCCAAGCCCCAATGTGTATCATCTCTGCCTTGCTCTATAGAAACCCAGATCCAGCCAAGCAGCCACTGAGCACACACCAAGTGCTGCTGGGTTTTCCTTGGAAGCTCACCTGGCCAGCCCGTTCTGTCTGTCCCTGTAGCTACTGCCTCACACCAGCCTGTCCTGGGACAGCCACCTCTTGGCAACATCCTGGCTAACCTCTCCTTGGACTCGAGTCTCTCCCTTCTTCATCCATTGTGATTATAGCTCTTAGTTCTGTCACTCACTTGCTCAAAAACCTTTTGGGTCTCTTCACGGACCATCACATCATTTAAACTCTTCAACACGGCTCTCAAGGATAAAACTCTCTAATTTATTCTCTATTCATGTACTTGACAAATGGTTATTAAGAACTGACATTGGACTAGATAGACCCTGCAGAGAGATTGGTGAATAAAACAGACATATTTCCCGCCCTGGTGGAGCATATAATGAACTGGGAGAAGAAAGGGGAAAAATATATAATTACAAGTAGTAGTAAATGCTATGAATACAGACAAATAGGTGTAATGATGGAGAACCATGGGGGGCCCCAGGCACCCACCTGGGTACAGTCAGGAAAGGGGCTTGCTAAGGAGGAAGGCTTTCATCTGAGACTGAAGGATGAGGAGTTACCCATGCAGGGAGCAGAGCCCATGAGCATTGCAGGCAGCGGCCCTGGGATGGTAAAGAGTTTGGTACATACAGAAAGTAAAAGAAGACCAGTGTGGCTGGAGCATGGATGGAAAGAGATACAGAGAGAATGGCACAGGGTGGAATTGGAGAGATGAGCAGGGGTCAAATCATGCAGAGCCTTGTAGGGCAATGTAAGGAATTATGGTTTTTTCCTAACTCCAACGAGAGGCCAGTGGAATGTCATTCCATTCAAATGATGGAATGACATTATCTGATTTAGGTCTTAAAGATGATTCTAGGGAATTCCCAACAAAGGATGGCAGATTAGATTATTTCTTCAACCTTGGGACATCACTAAGAACAATCAAACAGAACAAATAGAGAAAGGGTAAAAAGCCATGTTTAATGAAACTGATACAACCCTAAGCTACAAATCACAAAAGGCATCTGCCGAATGCATTTCTGCAGGGAGCTAAGCAAGGACATTCAATGACAGCAGAACATGCCACCAAGCCCTTGGTGGAGAGCCCTGTGAAAGGAACCAACCTATTTGAGGTTGAGAAGAGGCTAAGGGAGAGGTCTCCCTGAGGAGACCGACTTTGACATTCCAAGATAGCAAGGAAGGGGGAGCTTAAGAAGAAACCATGCTGGCGTGACATTCCTATTGCCTTGTCAGGAACACCACCAGAGGTGAACTGGGATAAAGCAGGAGAGGAGACAGAGAGTGTCAGACCACATTCCACCAAGTTTTGCTGTGATTCAACCTGGGGAAGCTGATTGGAAAAAAAAGAAAGGAAAGTTTTGCTGTCCATCCTGGCCAACATGGTGAGACCCCATCTCTACTAAACAAACAAACAAAAAAAAAGTACAAAAAATTAGCCGGGCGTGGTGGCAGGCGCCTGTAGTCCCAGCTACTAGGGAGGCTGAGGCAAGAGAATGGCATGAACCCGGGAGGCGGAGCTTACAGTGAGCTGAGATCGTGCCACTGCACTCCAGCCTGGGCAACAGAGTGAGACTCCATCTCAAGAAAAAAAAAAAAAAATTGTAGATGACACAAACAAATGAAAAGACATCCCATGCTCATGGATTTGAAGGATCAATGTCATTAAAATGACCATACTGCCCAAAGCAATCTACAGATTCAGCACAGTTCCTATCAAATTACAAACATCATTTTTCACAGAATTTGAAAAAACTATTCTATAATTCATATGGAACTAAGAAAGAACCCAAATGGCCAAAGCAATTCTAAGTAAAAAGAATAAAGCTGGAGGTATCATATTACCTGACTTCAAGTTACACTACAAGACTATAGTAACCAAATTAGCATGGTACTGGTATAAAAACAGATACATAGATCAAAGGAACACAATAGAGAACCCAGAAATAAAGCCACATAGCTACTCAACAGATCTTTGACAAAGTTGGCAAAAATATACACCAGGGAAAGGACACTCAATTGAATAAATGGTTCTGAGAAAATTGGATAGTCACAGGCAGAAGAATGAAACTAGACCCACATATCTCACTGTATACAAACATTAACTCAACATGGATTAAAGACTTAAATGTGAGATCTCAAACTATAAAAATCTTTGAAGAAAACCTAGGAAAAAACTCTCCTGGAAATTGGCCTAAATTAGCATTTATGACTAAGTCCTCAAAAGCAAATGCAACAAAAACAAAAAAAGATAAATGGGACTTAATTAAACTAAAACGTTTCTTCACAGCAAAAGAAATAATCAACAGAGTAAACAGACAACCTACAGAATGGAAGAAAATGTTGGCAACCTATGCATCTGACAAAGAGCTAATATCCAGAATCTACAAGGAACTCAAACAACTTAAGGAAAAAAATCAGCTCATTAAAAAGTGAGCAAAGGACACGGACAGATATTTTTCAAAAGACGACATGCTAGCAACCAAAAACCATGAAAAATGCTCAACATTACTAATCATCAGAGAAATGCAAATTAAAATCTGGGTGACAGAGGGAGACTCTGTCTCAAAAAAAAAAAAAAAAGAAAGAAAGAAAGAAAAAGAAAAGTTTTGCTGTGAAGCAACCCTATCTGCCAAAAACCAAAAATGAAGAAAACATGTGTTCCCCATCCCCCACTGCCAAGTACCACGAAAGCCCACTACACTTCCACTCCACTCTACCACACCATCCTTCAGCTGATAACTAGCCCCATTCAAAGTGAATAACAATTAGAAAGGAATTAACTTGGGAACTTGGCTTTTAAATGCTCTTTTAAAAATGAGAGAAATAGGGCAGGTGCGGTGGCTCATGCCTGTAATCCCAGAACTTTGGGAGACCAAAGCAGGAGGATGGCTGGAGCTCAGGAGGTCAAGGATGCAGGGAGCCATGACTGTACCACTGCACTCCAGCCTGGGCCACAGAGCAAGACCCTGTCTTTAAAAAAAATAAGAGAGAGATAAATGGAGGAAAGAAACATAAGCAGCAAAAAATGAAGTATAACTATCAATATACCCAAATAAACTCAGGAAGAATTCTGACAAATATTTCTCCATAATCTAAAGGAAAAAAAAACTCATATAACATGACTTCTTCTTTAAAGAATAATTTTTTAAGAAACTCCTAGATTTGAGCAATCCTTCCTCCTCAGCTTCCAAAAGTGCTGTGATTACAGGCATGAGCCACCGCACCCCACCTTAAAAATAATTTTTAAAATGAAATACAAAGCTTCAGAGAAAAGATTATATAGCAAAAGAAGGTGAAGAAGGGAAAATTGGCAGATTTTAGAAAAGAAATAAAAGGGAAAAAGTAAAACATTTCAAAGTTGAAGGCCATAGGGTTTTTTTTTCTTTTTTCTATTTCCTGGCTTCTACAACTGAGAAGGTCCTTTTTTTTTTTTTTTTTTTTTTTTGAGACAGAGTCTCACTCTGTCACCCAGGCTGGAGTGCAGTGGCTTGATCTCGGCTCACAGCAATCTCCACCTGCCCAGTTCAAGCAATTCTTCTGCCTCAGCCTCCCAAGTAGCTGGGATCACAGGCACGCACCACTACGCCCACCTAATTTTTGTATTTTTAATAGAGTTGGGGTTTCACCATGTTGGCCAGGCTGGTCTCAAACTCCTGACCTCAGGTGATCCGCTCACCTCGGCCTCCCAAAGTGCTGGGATTACAGGAGTGAGCCACCATGCCCGGCTAATTTTTGTATATTTTTTTTGTAGAGACAGAGTTTCATCATGTTGCCCAGGCTGGCCTCGAATTCCCGGCTCAAGTGCACCACCCACCTTGACCTCTCAAAGTGCTGGGATTATACGTGTGAGCCGCTGTCCCCAGTCAGGCACATCATGTCCTAAGAAAAGAAAATTATCCAGACTTATCAAAGCCAAGACATATTGTGATGAAGTTATTGTATTAAGGAAAAATAGCTAGACTTCCATTTCTATCAGTTATTTTTCTTTTCTTTCTTTCTTTTTTTTTTTTTTTATTTTTCAGCAGGGGCTTCTGCGATAGAATCTATCTGATTAAAACATGACAGTGCTTTTTTTTTTTTTATTTCATAGCTAAGTTCATATTAAAGTAAAGAAAACCCTTCTAGGCCCAAAGCGAAGGGGAAACTAAAAACCAATTAAGCGCGAGTTAATGCTACAGCTGTTCTTGGGAAGGGAGGGTTTCTAATCTCAGAATACAAGGGGCTTTGGTTTCCAAGGACCAATCATGAAGAGATGGGTCCTCATATCTGCAAGTATCTGGGAATCTGAAAGCCACCTTACATGAAGCAAGGTCCCCCAAAGACCTTGAAAGAATGGTCTGAAAGAAAAACCTCTCATGAACAAAATGAGATTTCAAGGAAGCTTGTTTGTCTTCACCTGGGCTCTGGATGGAGGAAGTTTTCTTAGAGAAATTTTAACCTTGGGCCTGTCTTCATGCAGATTTGGGATTTTAGTTTACATGGCTGGCATGGTTCAGAAAACCCCCAAGCCAAGAAATCAGCATAAAAAGTAATGCTAAACTGGTTTTGGCCTTGGGGCACTTGGGAAAAGCAAAAGCACCAGTAATCCCAGCTACTTGGGAGGCTGAGGCACGAGAATCGCTTGAACATGGGAGACAGAAGTTGCAGTGAGCACAGATCAGGCCACTGCACTCCAGCCTGGGCAACAGAGTGAGACTCTGTCTCAAAAAAAAAAACAAAACAAAACAAAAAGAGAAAAGAAAAGAAATCAGCTGGGCATGGTGGAACACACCTGTAACCCCAGCTCCTTGGGGGGCTGAAGTGATCAGATTTCTTGAGCCCAGGAGTTCAAGGCTGCATGAGCCATGATTATGCCACTGCACTCCAGCCTGGACAACACAGCAAGACCCTGTCTCAAAAAACAAAACAAAAAAAGCAGCCTGCCCTGGATTTACACCCCTGGGGCAATGTGACATGCTTGGCTAAAGAGTTGAAGGACATCCTGTTTCTAGGGGTTACTGGAACGGGGCCCAGGCTGTTCACCAGTCCCTCTTTATCTCGGGATGTTGTATCTCAGCACATCCTACAGTTATTCCTGAGCGCTTCAAGTGATAAAGGGGAGATAACTGGATAAGGCCAAGGCCACCTGGAGAACTGTCCCACAGGAACATGAATCAAATTAACATCAGACTTCTCAATAGAAACACTGAATACAAGAAAGTGGTAAGGTTTGTAAGCATTGAAAGAAATTTTAGGCTGGGTGTGGTGGCTCACCCCGGTAATCCCAGGACTTTGGAAGGCTGAGGTGGGAGGATCACCCGAGGTCCAGACCAGCCTAGCCAACACATTGAAACCCCATCTGTACTAAAAATACAAAACTTAGCCAGGCGTGGTGACATGCTCCTGTAATCCCTAGCTACTCAGGAGGCTGAGGCACAAGAATTGCTTGAGCCTGGGAGGCAAAGGTTGCAGTGAGCCAAATTGCACCATTGCACTCCAGCCTGGGAGATAGAGCAAGACTCTGTCTCAGAAAGAAAGAGAGAGAGAGAGAAAGAAAGAGAAAATTTCTGTGTAGGCAAATAGTCATTCAAATTTGGAAATATAATAAAAATATTATCGGCCAAGTATGGCGGTTCATGCCTGTAATATCAGCACTTTGAGAGGCCGAGGCGGGCGGATCACCTGAGGTCAGGAGTTACAGACCAGCCTGGCCAACATGATGAAACCCCGTCTCTACTAAAAATACAAAAGTTAGTCGGGCATGGTGGTGTGTGCCTGTAGTCCCAGCTACTCAGGAGACTGAGGCAAGAGAATTGCTTGAACCCAGGAGGCGGAGGCTGCAGTGAGCCAAGGTCGCACCACTGCACTCCAGCCTGGGCAACAAAGTGAGACCCTATCTCAAAAAAAAAAAAATTCTCACATTACAAAAGCCTCAGAATGTTTGTCACACAAAGACCTACATTTAAAATTCTTAAATTATTCAAATAAGAGAAATAAGTTCAAGAGGATAGGATGACGCCTGCAATATAGGAACTAAATGTGGTTAAATGACATCATAAAATCGAATATCAACAAAAGCTAAAGGGGGAAGAGGGAGAAAGAAGAGGTGGAGGAGACAGAAAGAGGTAATCAGAATGGAATGATTGGTTGGAGAGTAGAGTCTCTAGTTACTATGGCATATATTTGCAGCTGGATTCTGTCCCATAGATGAGCTGAAGCAAAAGGACCTTCACAGAGAACTTTTATCATCAGCCTGAGGAAAAGCAATCAAAGGACAAGGCCATTGGTTGGGAACTTACACCAAAGAAAAATAACCTGAATTCTACATACTATGAATACGATGAAAATAAGCAGAAGGGACCTGGTGCCGTGGCTCATGCCTGTAATCCCAGCACTTTGGAAGGCCGAGGCAGACGGATCACCTGAGGTCAGGAGTTCGAGACCAGCCTGGCCAACCATGGCCAGCATGGTGAAACCCCATCTCTACTAAAAATGCAAAAATTAGTCAAGCACGGTGGCACACACCTGTAATCCCAGCTACTCAGGAGGCTGAGGCAGAATTGCTTGAACCCAGGAGGTGGAGGTTGCAGTGAGCCAAGATTGCACCACTGCACTTCAGCCTGGGAGACAGTGTAAGTTTCCATCTCAAAAAAAAAAAGAAAAAGAAAGAGACAGAGAAAGAGAGAAAGAAAGAAAGAAAATGAGAAAGAAAGAAAAGAAGAAGGAAAGACAAGACTAACGGGATAGGAGGGTGTGAAAGGTACTTTATTATTAGGGAGAATATAAATAATTAAAAATTATCCAATGAAGTAGCATAAAGTCAAAGCAACTACCTTAACAAGAAAATATAATGTATAGTTTTCAAAACATGAGAAGAATGTTGGCTCTATCTGATGGAAAGTAATAAAGGTGGGGAAAGAAACAACAAAGAAGGCACGGTACATGAAAAAATATAAAATTAAATGACAGAATAAGTCCTAATATAGTAATTGTAATAAAGGTGGATAAAGTAAACACACTTCTTAAAAGGCAAAGGTTCCTGGGTTGAGTTTCTTTTTTAAGGTTCAGCAATATGTTGCATACAAGAGAAACACTGAAAATAAAAAACTTTATCAAGGGCTGGTCGCAGCGGCTAATGCCTATAATCACAGCACTTTGGGACGCCGAGGCGGGCAGATCACCTGAGATCTGGAGTTCGAGACCAGCCTGACCAACATGGAGAAACCCCATCTCTACTAAAAATACAGAAAAATTAGCCGGGCGTGGTAGCATATGCCTGTAATCCCAGCTACTCAGGAGGCTGAGGCAGCAGAATTGCTTGAACCCGGGAGGCAGAGGTTGCAGTGAGCCGAGATCGCGCCATTGCACTCCAGCCTGGGCAACAAGAGTGAAACTCTGTCTAAAAAAATAAATAAATAAATAGAAATTAAAAACAACTTTTTCAAATATTTAAACAAGAGAATAGAAGAAGTAAACTAAAGGAAGAAAATACATGAAGCAAATATGAACCAGAAAAAATCAGGGAAGTAATTTTAATATTTGACAAAAGAGGATATAAGAGGAAAAATGTAAAAGACAAAGAAGGATGTAATACAAGAAAATACAAACACCAGGAACATAAAAGCCTACTCATATAGCCTCAAAATATATAAAACAACAACTGATAAAATTTCTGAGGCTGGGTGTGGTGACTCATGCCTATAATCCCACCATTTAGAGAGGCCGAGGTGGGAGGATTGCTTGAGCCCAGGAGTTCCAAGACCAGCCTGGGCAGAATAGTGGGACCTCATCTCTGTTAAAAAATAATAATAATAAATTAAAAATTAAAAAGAAAAAATGTTTTTTGGAAGAAATAGATTAATTATGGTTAGAGATTTTTTACACACCCTTCTCTGAAACTTGTTGATCAAGGAGACAAAAATAAGCAAAGATATAAAATAGCTGTATAATATCATTGGCAAATTCAAGCTATTGGGCTGGGCGTGGTGGCTCAATCCTGTAATCCCAGAACTTTGGAAGTCCAAGATGGATGGATCACCTGAGGTCAGGAGTTCGAGACCAGCCTGGCCAACATGGCAAAACCCCATCTCAACTAAAAATACAAAAATCAGTTGGGGGTGGTGGCAGGCATCTATAGTCCCAGCTACTAGGGAGGCTGAGGCAGGAGGATCACTTGAACCCGGGAGGCAGAGGTTGCAGTGAGCTGAGATCATGACACTGCACTCCAGCCTGGGTGACAGGGCAAGACTCCACCTCAACAACAACAAAAAAATATATAAGCTATTGGTGTATACAGAATTTGACACCCAACAAAGAGAAAATACATATTCTTTTCTAGCATGTATGTATCAGGTAATATTGAATATGTTGGATGCTACAAAAAAAAGCCATGAAAAATTTCAGAGACTCACTATTATCAGATTAAGGCCAGATGTGTTGGCTCATACCTATAATCCCAGCACTTTGGGAAGCTGAAGCAGGAGGATCGCTTGAGCCCAGGAGTTTGAGGCTTCAGTGAGCTATGATTGTGCCATTGCACTCCAGCCTGGGCAACAGAGCAAGATGCTGTCTTTAAAGAAAAAAAAAAAAAAAAAGGCCAGGCACGGTGTCTCACACCTGTAATCCCAGCACTTTGGGAGGCCGAGGCTGGCAGATCACCTGAGGTCAGAAGTTTGAGACCAGCCTGGCTAACATGGAGAAACCCAGTCTCTACACGCCAGTAATCCCAGTAACTCAGGAGGCTGAGACAGGAGAATCGCTTGAACCCGGGAGGCGGTGGTGGCAGTGAGCCAAGATCGAGCCATTGCACTCCAGCCTGGGCAATAGGGTGAAAGTCCGTCTCAAACAAACAAAAATAGATAATAAAAGAGTTTTAAAATAAATCACCCCAAAAAACTAAAAACAGCCCAATGTCCATCAATAGGACTACAGATAAATAAGGTACTTTTCATACAATGAAATATGATAGAGTAGTGAAAATGAATGAACTCCATCAATATAAATCTTAAAATAAATCTCTTATTTTAGCCGGGTGCGGTGGCTCACACCTGTAATCCCAGAACTTTGGGAGGCCACGGTGGGTGGATCACTTGCAGTCGGGAGTTCAAGACCAGCCTAACCAACATGGAGAAACCCAGTCTCTACTAAAAATACAAAATTAGCCGGGCATGGTGGTGCATGCCTGTAATCCCAGCTACTCGGGAGGCTGAGGCAGGAGAATCGCTTGAACCCTGGAGGCAGAGGTTGCAGTGAGCCAAGATCATGCCATTGCACTCCAGCCTAGGCAACAAGAGTGAAACGCCGTCTCAAATAAATAAATAAATAAAATATCTTGGCCAGGCACGGTGGCTCAAGCCTGTAATCCCAGCACTTTGGGAGGCCGAGGCGGGTGGATCACGAGGTCAGGAGATCGAGACTATCCTGGCTAACATGGTGAAACCCCGTCTCTACTAAAAATACAAAAAACTAGCCGGGCGTGGTGGCGGGCGCCTGTAGTCTCAGCTACTTGGGAGGCTGAGGCGGGAGAATGGCGTGAACCCGGGAGGCGGAGCTTGCAGTGAGCCGAGATCAGGCCACTGCACTCCAGCCTGGGAGCACAGCGAGACTCCGTCTCAAAAAAAAAAAAAAAAAATCTTATTTTAAACAAGAGAGGAAGTTGCAGAAGAATTTATACATTATGATACCATTTATGTAAAGTGCAAAAACGTGCAATACTAAATAATATATTGTTTAAAAATTAGCTGGACGTGGTGGCACACGCCTGTAATCCCAGCTACTTGGGAGACTGAGGCATGAGAATCACTTGAACTTGGGAGGTGGAGGTTGAAGTGAGCCGAGATTGTGCCACTGCACTCCAGCCTGGGCAACAGAACAAGACTTCATCTCAAAAATAATAATAATAATAATATACTGTTCAGAAATTTGTAACATGTGATCAAAAAATGTTTCAATCAAGGGGATCATAAATACACAATTCAGGATAGTGACTACAGCTGTGGAAAGCGCAAGTACAATATGGAAGTGTACACAGAGGTCTTTAACTGGATCTGTAAGTTTTAGTTATTTATTTAAAGCAATCTAACACAAATATAGAAAAATGTCCAAATTCAACAAAGCTTATGATTAGATATTGTGTTATATTCTGTACTTTTCTGTACCTTTGAAATACTTCATCATTAGAACAATAGGAAAAGAAAAAGAATCTTTAAAAAGGAAGAGCATCCATGAACAGAAAGCAAGCTGTGGATCAGGGAGGAGAGACCAGTTCCCCTGCGATTTTCCCATGAAACACACAATGTCAGCAAACAGTAGAGCAATGGTCACAGGGCTCAGAGAGAAAGAGAGACCCAAGAATTGTATTCCCTGCCAAGTAGCAAAAGACTCAAGTTGAAAGAACTCAGGGAATACATAAAACAAGGGCCCTTTGAAATCCAACCAACCAAATAATAAATCACATTAAGGATGCAGGAATTAAGAAGCCAAGCTAAGCGCTCTGTGAGCATCGCATTCAGAGAACTGAGGCTAAACTCACATGGAAATCACGGTTACAAGGCAAAATGTAAATGCTGTATACATAATGTAACTATCAGATAGTGCTACACTGGGGTACGGGAAATGGAAGTGTAAATGTATTATTTTCCTCATCCCCCTGGAAGAATTCATAAGTCGCTGTCTAAAATGAAAACCTGTGGTGAGGGCCGGGCGCAGTGGCTCATGCCTGTAATCCCAGCACTTTGGGAGGCCGAGGTGAGCAGATCACCTGAGCTCAGGAGTTTGAGACCAGCCTGGCCAACATGGTGAAATCCTGTCTCTACTAAAAGTATTTTTAAAAATTAGCTGGGCATGGTGGCAGACACCTATAATCCCAGCTACTGAGGAGGCTGAGGCAAGAGGATTGCTTGAACCCGGAAGGCAGAGGTTGTAGTGAGCCAAGATCGGGCCACTGCACTCCAGCCTAAGCGACACACTCCATCTCAAAAAAAAAAAAAAAAAATTACCTGAGTTCAATATTTTGTTCATTTTCCCTTTGGTTAACTACAAGTAAAATAATTCAAATTGTATTTTTTTTATAAATAACATTTATTATGGTCTACTTTCATAACTTTCTTTTTGCAAGACGGAGTCTTGCTCTGTGGCCCAGGCTAGAGTCCAGTGGCACGATCTCGGCTCACTACAACCTCCACCTCCCAGGTTCAAGCGGTTCTCCTGCCTCAGCCTCCCAAGTAGCTGGGATTACAGGCATGTGCCACCACACCCAGCTACTTTTTGTTTTAGTAGAGATGGGATTTCACCATGTTGGCCAAGCTGGTCTTGAACTCCTGACCTCAAGTGATCCATCTGCCTCGGCCTCCCAAAGTGCTGGGATTACAGTCACAAGCCACTGCACCCAGCCTGAAGCACATTTTTAAAGAACGATTCTGGCTGCTATATAAGTATATAAGGTTAGTATGTTCCTATAAAGGAACAAGGGGAGATGCTTGGAATGTCTAAGTAAGAGACAAGCATGATTCTGATCAATATGGTAGCAGTAGAAGTGGAGAGAGGGATTAATTCTGGATGTGTTTTGAAGATGGAACTAGCAGGATTTCAAAACAGACAAGATGTGGGATGCGAAATATAGAAAGAAACAATGAATGGCTCCATGCTGAGAACAGAGCTGCCAGTGAACCAGAGCGGGAAGAGCAGGTTGAGGACACAGGGGGCATATGGAGTTTGCATTTGGATGTGCCTTTTCGACAGACCCTCTTCTCACTCCATGCTTGCCATGGGCAAGCTCATCCATGCCCAACACTTAAGTTACCATCTAAATGTTTCTGGCTCCCAAATTGCCAATCCAGCCCTCCCCTATGAACTCTAGATGTGGATGTCCAACTATCCTTTTTTTTTTTTTTTTTTGAGATGGAGCCTCACTCTGTCGTCCAGGCTGGAGTGCAGTGGCGTGATCTCGGCTCATTGCAACCTCTGCCTCCTGGGTTCAAGCAATTTTCCCACCTCAACCTCCCAAGTAGCTGGGATTACTGGTGCATGCTTAGTAGAGATGTGGTTTCACCATGTTGCCCAGGCTGGTTTCGAACTCCTAGCCTCAAGTGATTCACCTGCCTCAGCCTCTCAAAGTGCTGGGATTACAGGCAAGAGCCACCGCGCCTGCTGTGCACCCCTCAACTACCATTTTGTCATCACCACATCACTACCCCAAAGGGATGTCTGAAACTAAACTTGCAGTGTCCACATGTCCTCCTTCCCCACCCACTCTGAAAAAGGGTTCTGGGCCTCTTCCAGTATTGCCTATATCAATGAATGACACTACCATTCTGGCTGCACAAACCAGATATGTGGGAGTTGCCTGGACACCTTCCTCTCTCTGGTCCATCAGATTCAGTTCATAATCAAGGCCTGACCTTTTTACCCCTTACATTTCTCCCAAATCCATCCCATTGTTACATCTCTCCACCAGCCCCATTCCTCGGGACTCACTGTTCTCTTTCCTGCTTTGTTTTTCTCCATATGCCATACGATTTCCTTGTCTGCTTACTGATTGTGTAACTCCACCTGAGTGGACTATGAGTTCTGTGATGGCAGAGACAGAACGGTGCCTGAGGCTGGGAGTGGTGTCCCATGCCTGTAGTCCCAGCATGGGACTTGGGAGGCCGAGATGGGCAGATCACTTGAGCCCAGGAGTTCAAGACCAGCCTGGGAAACATGGCAAAACCCTGTCTCTACAAAAAAATAAAAATTAAAAATTAGCCAGGTGTGGTAGCGGCACGCCTGTAGTCCCAGCTACTCAAGAGGCTGAGGTGGGAGGATCACCTGAATCTGAGAAGTTGAGACCTCAGTGAGCTGTAATTGTGCCACTGCACTCCAGCCTGGGTTACAAAGAAAGACTCTGTCTCCAAAAAAAAAAAAAAAACAGCTGGGCACGGTGGCTCACAACTGGACTGGGTGGCTAATCCCAGCACTTTGTGAAGCCAAGGTGGGTGGTTCATCTAAGGTCAGGTGCCTGGTCAACATGATGAAACACCATCTCTACTAAAAATATAAAAATTAACCGGGCATGGTGGTGGGTGCCTGTAATCCCAGCTACTCAGGAGGCTGATGCAGGAGAATCGCTTGAACCCAGGAGGCGGAGGTTGTAGTGAGCCAAGATCACGCCACTGCACTCCAGCCTGGGCAACAGAGTGAGACTCTGCCTCAAAAAAACAAAAAATAAAAAATAGAACAGTGCCTGGCACATAGTGACCACAGCATAAGTACATGTTGATTGAATGCACGATGCATGAGTCCTCATTATCACCACCCAAGTGCTCAGGAGACAATCGCAGTGAAGAGCAGAAGCTCTGAAATCAGAGCATCTGGGTTCCACCACTTATCAGTTCTATGATCTCCAGCAACTTATGTAACTTTTCTGCACCTTGGTTTCCTCATCTGTAAAATGAAAATAATGGAAGTCCTTACTTCATAAGGTCGTAAGGATTAGGGAGTTAATACACGCAAAATACTCAGAATAGCACTTGGTATAAAGTAAGTACTCAATAAATATTAGATGTTATTTTTTGCCTCTTAGCTGGTCCTCCTGCATCTATTCTGCCCCTCTTGATCTTTTCCATACTGTAGACCGAGTGAAATTTTCCAAAATGCAAATCCATGTCACATGCACAAGCACACACACACACACACACACACATCACTAGAAAAACCATTCTGTGGTTTTTGTGTCCCCCAAGGCCCTGCCTGCTTCTCCAGCCTTACCTGGTGCCTCCCTCCTTCTTGCTCTTGAGCTTCAGCCATGCCTGCTCTCTCTCTCAGTTACAAACTCATCATGCCATAGGGCCTTTGCCCATGATGCTCCCTCTATCTGGAAAGTCATTTTCCTCCTCAACTCCACTCTCACCTGCTCCCCTTGCATGGATAACTTATGCTCATCTTTCAGATCTCAGCTCAAGCGTCCCTTCCACAAGGATCTTCCCACACTGACACTAAGTCAAGTTTCTTTGTTAAAAACTCCTACAAATGTGATCCTTCAGAAGTTATCTCAATTTGTAATTATCCACTTGTTTGTGTGACCCTGTGGCTATCTGCTGACTTTTCCTCTAAACTGTAAGCCCCATAAAATCAGGAAGCATGTCTGTTTCTACTCTTTTTGCTACAGCATCTACTGTGTCCGGAATGTACAAGGTACTTTATTCTTTTTGTTTCGTTTTTTTGTTTGTTTGTTTGTTTGAGATGGAGTCTTGTTCTGTCACCCAGGCTGGAGTGTGGTGGGGCAATCTTGGCTCACTGCAGCCTCCGCCTCCTGGGTTCAAATGATTCTTCTACCTCAGTCTCCCAAGTAGCTGGGACTACAGGTACACGCCACCATGCCCAGCTAATTTTTGTGTGTGTGTGTTTTTTTTTTTTTAGTAGAGACGGCATTTCTCTGTGTTGGCCAGGCTGGTCTCAAACTCCTGACCTCGTGATTTGCCTGCCTCTACCTCCCAAAGTGCTGGGATTACAGGCGTGAGCCACCACGCCCAGCCTCAAGGTATTTTATTCTTATTGAATGAATAAATGAGTCTGAAGCAGAAACCACACAGCCACTATACAGGGCCTCTGGGGAACACTCTTACTCCTCCATAATTATTGGTGCCAAAACCGGACAAGAACCTCTGCCCTTTGGGCAGTCCACACAGAGTTAGTAAAAGATGGGGTCTGAGTCACAAGTCTCCTGGTCACCAGCAGTGAGTCCTTGGCTGAGTCACATCACCTCTCTGAACCTTGACATCTTCATGTGTAAAATGTGGGTCATGATTCTTGTCTCACTGCAGTTGTCAAGAGGACCACAAAAACCTTGGATGTGAAAGTGCTCATTAAAACTTTTGCCAGGCTGGGCGTGGTGGCTCACGTCTGTAATCCCAGCACTTTGGAAGGCCGAGGCGGACAGATCACAAGGCCAGGAGTTTGAGACCAGCCTGGCCAATAATGGTGAAGCCCTGTCTCTACTAAAATACAAAAAATCAACCGGGTGTGGAGACGGGTGCCTATAATCCCAGCTACTCCGGAGGCTGAGGCAGGAGGATTGCTTGAACCCAGGAGGCGTAGGTTGCAATGAGCCAAGATTGCACCACTGCACTCCAGCCTGAGCGATAGAGCGAGACTCTGTCTCAAAAAAAAAAACTTTTACCAGGTGCAGTGGCTCACACTTGTAATCCCAGCACTTTGGGAGGCTGAAACAGGAGGATCATTTAAACCAGAGAGTTTGAGGCTGTGGTGAGCTAGGATCATGCCATTACACTCCAGCCTAGATGACAGAGTGAGACCTTGTCTCAAAAAAAGAAAGAAAGAAATCCACTTTTGTGTGTGTGTGTGTGCGTGTGTGTGTGTGTGTGTGTATATATATATAGTCTCACTATGTTTTTCAGGCTGGTCTGGAACCCCTGAGCTCAAACAATCCTCCCTCTTCAGCCTCCCAAAGTGCCGGGAGCTTACAAGTGTGAGCCACTATGCCAAACCAAAAACAACACTTTTAACACTGGACAAAGATAGTATTGTTTAGTTTTTCAAAAGGGACTTTACTAGGAATCTAAATGTAAAATAAAACCAAATTTACAGAAAATACAAAAGTTGACACAGATAATTTCAGGTTTCTCACCCTATGTGACAAAATGAGCCAGGCTCTCACCCTAAAGAATGATAGATCTGAGGCCAGGTGCGATAGCTCACACCTATAATCCCAGCACTTAGGGAGGCCAAGGTGGGACGATCACTTGAGCCCATGAGTTCAAGACCAGCCTGGCCAACATAAACAGACATCATCTCTACAGAAAACTTTTGAAAATTAGCCAGGCATGGTGACCCTGCACCTGTAGTCCTAGCCATTCAGGAGGCTGAGGTAGGAGGATTGCTTGAACTGGGGAGGTCAAGGCTGCAGTGAGCTGTAATCACACCCCTACTCCAGCCTGGGCAACAGAGCAAGACCCTGTCTCAAAAATAAAAAACAATGGCAGGTGTGCTACAGATGGATTTGACAGGCACAACTTACGGGGCACCCACCACCTCAGTCCCAAGAGAGTTAGACACTGGGCCAGGCCAGCGCTGGACCCCAGACAGAGGAAAGGCCTTCTCAGCTCCACTGTGAGGCCCCACAGAGACCTGCTTCTGGCCCTTCTCTCTCTTGATATGCTCAGGCAGGCATCTGGTTCACAGCTCCTGTGTAAGGGAGGCATGCCCTTCTCTTGCCCCAGCAGTCCGGAGGGAGGCCGCAGGCTGAGCCCACTGACCCTCTAGTGGCTGCTTTTTCTCCTTTGGGACCTCTCTGGCTCCAGGCTCTGAAGCCAAAGCTCTGGCTACTGTTACAGTCCTCTGACCTCCTCTGAAGTTCAGCTTCCTCCCCAGAGCCCTTAAACCCCCTAGCAACAGGCTTCTAATTAGCATCACACACATACTCATTTCCTGCCAGCTGTCCTACAGTCTCGGTGGGGTGGAAGGGCTGGTTTCATCCAAGTACTGCAGGCAGTGAGGGGAGCAAAACCCATCTTCTCTCAAGGAGGCAGAAGTGGTGTTGGTGACAGAGATGGGGCTGGCCTGCAGCTGCTCCCTCACCCCTCCTAAGAGAGTCTCTGTCTTGTCTCTGATACAGAGATAGCATTGCCCTCTCTCCGCAGTTTCCATCTCCTTTTATTTATTATTTATTTATTTATTTATTTATTTATTTATTTTGAGACAGAGTCTCGCTCTGTCGCCCAGGCTGGAATGCAGCGGTGCGATCTCGGTTCACTGCAACCTTCAACTCTCAGGTTCAAGAGATTCTCCTGTCTTGGCCTCCTGAGTAGCTAGGACTACAGGCGTGCACCACCACGCCCAGCTAATTTTTTGTATTTTTAGTAGAGACGGGGTTTCACCATCTTGACCGGACTGATCTTGAACTCCTGACAATCTGCCTGCAATCTGCCTGCCTCAGCCTCCCAAAGTGCTGGGATTACAGGCGTGAGCAACCATCTCCCTTCTCCTTTTAGAAGGAAAGACGGGAATGCTGAGTGGGGTGAGAGGGAACAGGCACAGTATTAAGGACTGGAAAATGAGGGAGGAGGCAGGAAGGGCAGCTCAATCCTGAATTGCCTCCAGGACTTTCCAGGAGATCCCCCATTCCCTGGGCTATGAGGATCCACCTCCTTCACCACCCCAAGGCCTTGGCACCATCATCCTTGCTCTGTCTTCCACAGAAGGCTCTTTGCCTTTTTCCTCCTCACCCCCTCCAGGCCTGCCCTGCTCCTGCCTTCTGTTCCAGCCCAGCTCATGCCTCCTCTAGGAAGCCTTCCTAGGTAGCACCTACTCTGCATTGCTGGTGACCCTGCTGTTCCCTAAAGCAGTAGTCTGTCTTCACAAGGTTTGTTTCTGTGCTCCCTGAAGGAATTGTTCTTTTCTTGAGCCCTAAAGGAATTTCTTAAACTATGTACTGGCTTGCACATTTTTCAGGTTGGCAGTTAAGATTTTTCATCATGTTTAAATCATTGCCAAGTGTGCAGTTTCTGAAGTGTTTTACATATTGCAACGTTTTAAAATAAAACTGCTAAGATTCTGTTCTAAATGTATGTTCAATTAAATCTAAATATTATAATGACTTGATACCCTCCACCATCCATTTATTTATTTATTCATTCATTTATTTTTTGAGACACAGTCTCACTCTTTTGCCCAGGCTGGAGTGCAGTGGCATGATCTCAGCTCACTACAACCTCTGCCTTCCAGTTTCAAGTGATTCTCGTGTCTCAGCCTCCTGAATAGCTGGAATTACAGGCATGCACCACCATGCCCAGCTATTATTTGTATTTTTTAGCAGAGACGGAGTTTCACCATGCTGGCCAGTCTGGTCTCAAGCTCCTGACCTCAGGTCATCTGCCCACCCCAGCTTCCCAAAGTGCTGGGATTACAGGCATGAGCCACTGAACCCGGCCTCCATCATCCATTTAAAATATATATGTATGATAGAACAGCCAGACAGGAGATCAGTAAGGAAACAGAGAACCTAAACAACAGTATAGATCAATTGTCCCTAAGAATATACATAGAATTCTCCACTTGATAACATCCGAATACACATTCTTCCTAATCACACACAGAATATTTTCCAGGACAGAGCACATGTCATGTCACACAGTAAACCTTAACAAATTTAAGAAGATTGAAATCATGCCAAATATTTTTTATGATCACAACGAAATCAAACTAGAAATCAATAGCAGTAGGAAAACTGGAAAACTCACAAATATGTGGAAATTGCACAACATACTCTTGAACAACCAGTGGGTCAAAGAAGAAATCACAAGGGAAATTATAAAACATCTTGAGAAAGGCTGGGCACGGTGCCTCACACCTGTAATCTCAGCACTTTAGGAGGCCAAGGCAGGTGGATCACGAGGTCAGGAGATCGAGACCATCCTGGCTAACATGGTTAAACCCCGTCTCTACTAAAAAAATACAAAAAAAAAATTAGCCGGGTGTGGTGGCGGGTGCCTGTAGTCCCAGCTACTCGGGAGGCTGAGGCAGGAAAATGGCGTGAACCCAGGAGGCAGAGCTTGCAGTGAGCTGAGATCACGCCACTCCACTCCAGCCTGAGCGACAGAGCGAGACTCCATCTCCAAAAAAAATAAAATAATGGCAAAAACACAACATACCAACACTTACGAGATGCCGCAAAAGTAGTATAAAGAGGGAAGTTTATAGTGGTAAATGCTAAATTTAAATAGAAGAAAGATGACCAGGCCCGGTGGCTCACACCTGTAATCCCAGCACTCTGGGAGGCTGAGTGGGCAGGTAACCTGAGGTCAGGAGTTTGAGACCAGACTGGTAACATGGTAAAACCCTGTCTCTACTGAAAATACAAAAACTCAGCTGGGCCTTGTGGCACATGCCTGTAATCCCGGCTACTCGGGAGGCTGAGGCACAAGAATTGCTTGAACCTGGGAGGCAGAGGTTGCAGCCAGCTGAGATCGCGCCACTGTTGTCCAGCCTATGTGACAGAGCAAGACTGCATCTCAAAAAACAAAAACAAAGAAAAAGAAAAAGAAGAAAGATCTCAAATTGACAACCTAACTTTACACTTTAAGGAACTACAAAAAAGAAGAATCTCAAAGTTAGCAGAAGAAAGGAAATAATAAAGTTTAGAGCAGAAATAAGTAAGAGAATAGCTAGGCACAGTGGCTCACACCTGTAATCCCAACACTTTGGGAGGGCAAGACAGATGGATCACTTGAGGTCAGGAGTTCGAGACCAGCCTGGCCAATATGGTAAAACCCTATCCCTACTAAAAATACAAAAATTAGCTGGGCGTGGTGACATACACCTATAGTCCCACCTACTTGGGAGGCTGAGGCAGGAGAATCACCTGAACCCAGGAGGTCGAGATTACAGTGAGCCAAGATTGTGCCACTGCACTCCAGCCTGGGTGACAGAGCAAGATTCTGTCTCAAAAAAAAGAAAAGAAAAGAAACAGAAAGTAAAATTATATTCACTGTGGGGAGGGAGAAACAGTTGTTGTTTAAAGGGTATAGGGTTACAATCGTGCAAGATGAAAAAGTTCTAGAGATCTGTTGTACAACGTATATACAGTTAATAATACTGTAATGCACACTAAAAAAAAGAGTAAATTTATGTCTTTTTTTAACCAGTTAACAGATAGTGATAGATAGATAGCAGATAGGTAGATAGGTAGGTAGATAAATAGATGATAGATTGATAGATACAAAGATAGATGGATGGATGGAGAGAGAGAGAGAAAGAGAGAGAGAGATAAACGCCCCCCAACAAAATATGTTAACTCATTCTTTATTATTCAGTCAAGATAGCATAGTAGGCTGGGCATGGTAGCTCACGCCTGTAATTCCAGCACTCTGGGAGGCTGAGGCAGGTGGATCTCTTGAGACCAGCAGTTCAAGACCAGCCTGGCCAACATAGTGAAACCCCTTCTCTACTAAAAATACAAAAATTAGCTGGGTGTGGTGGCGCCAGCCTGTAATCCCAGCTACTGGGGGTGAGAAAGGAGGAACAGTGCCAAACCTTGAGCACTGCCCTGTTCCAGGGCAGATCAGTTTTAGAAGGCTGAGGATCTGTAAGCGGATGCCAATAAAACTATTGTGCCTGTGCATCTTTTGGAAAGCCTTAAGCTGTTCCCACCTAAAAACCACTGATTCCCAGTTCTGCACGGTGAGTTTCCTACTGGGATCTCCCTCAGTGCAAGAGCAGGGGAGAAACCAAGGAACTGGCAATGTCCCCTCCAGCAGCTGCAACTCATAGCTTCCATTCCCCCTGGCCTCCCACATTCCTTCTTCCTTGCACCTCTACTTCTCCATCCCACAACTTCTCTCTGTATCAGGATAGTCTACTAATGAGAATTCAGAGCCTCAGTGCCACTCATGGTTCAAGGCTAAGGGTCGTGGGAGTTCCCTCTCTTGGCTTTGGAGCCCCCCTCCCTCTGTCTCTGTATACGGGAGCTTCTTCCTTCTCCCTTCCTTCTTGTCCCTCTTGCCTGTTAAACTCTCTGCTCCTTAAAACCACTCCACATGTGTCCGTGTCGTTTTATCTAAACCAGCATGAGGACCAAGAACCTTGGTGTTCCTCCACTCATCAGAGACATATCATTTTAGTGCATTGGCCAGGAAAGGAAATTCGTTCATCTGATTGAGTCAAGGAAACTTATTTTAAACTATTTATGGCCTTTAAACGTTGAGTAAGGTGTACTCCTATGAACAAAATTTGGAGCATGTTTATTTCTCTGCCTGGTTCCTCTAGATTTTGGAAACTATCTGAATCAAGCTTGACATGCAGAGTCAATAAAAGCCCCTTGGGGAGAACTGGCGTCATGCCTTGTCTACACAATCTCTGCACAGGGTTCCTAACCTATGGTCAGTAAAGAATGTCACTTTCTAACAGGTCTGGGAGCTCCGAGTTTATCTTGGGATCTCAAGAGGAGAGGATCACTCAACTAACAGGTATTTGAGGATACAAACCCATGACTGGGCTAGGCTTTAATAGTCTTATCTGAAATTCCTTGTGAAACAGAGTTTCATCAAAGCCAATCCAAAAGGTCTGTGCGGAAATAACCATTCTTGCTGCACTTTATGCAAATAATCAGGCCAAGCGTAAGACCACAGTTTATTCGTGATTTGTTTTTTCCAAAAATGAGGACTAGAGAGAAAAACGGTGCTCCAAAGCTTATCATACATTTATCATTAAGTCCTAGTCTCATTAATTGTTTTCAAGCTTTTCGCCTACATTTTAGACTAACCCTACTTATTCCTGTGAATCAAGCAGTGATCTCCTGCAGCTTGGAAGAAAAAATAAGGGATGGGTAACAGAAAATCTGCATCAGTATACTAGTTCTGGGCAATTATTCTGCAAATTCTGCCAGGTAATAAAAGTGAGTAGGGTGCCATAACCCAGAGGTTTCTTTGTTTAGGAAAATAAAACCAAGGAACTTCATAGACCCCCAAAAGGGAATTCTATATCTTGACAGGCAAAAGTTTAGACGGAAATTATCTACCACACCACACGTATGGAAACTGCCCTACTCACTCTATTATTTGCAATCGGATTATACATGGTAGCACCTTCTAACTGAAATATTAAACAGAGAGTTTCCATCGCTGTCATATTTTGCTTAATCATTATCCTTATAGCAGGGATAGTAGTTACTAATGAAAAGGAAGCATGAAAGTTTTACTATCACTGAATCTGCTAGGACTTTTTATTGGGTTTAGTGATGCAGTTTTAAATGAAACATGCTGCTTTTGGATTAACACTTCTAGTAAAGTAAAGGAAAATCTACGAATACTTAAAAAACAAATCAAAATTATTGACAGGCTCAGGGAAAATGCCAGCTTCATCCCCGAGTGGCTACAATCCCTCTTTAATAAATTGCAGTATTCTTTATGGAATTAGTTAACCCCTTTATTAAGCCCTCTCTTGCTTGTGTGTCTTGTATTGATATTTGGACCCTGTATACACAATACTATAACTCAAATTGTTTCTTCTCATCTAGAAACAATCAAACTCCAAATGGTGCTGTAAACAGAGCCACACATGGACACGCCATTCTTCTGAGGACCCTTAGATTGACCCCAGGAGTAGCCCTAGCTGCTGTTCCCCATTCGATGCCCCTTTTCAACAAGAAGTAGCCAGAAGGAGTCGTCGCCCAAAACCCCCTAACAGCAGTTAGTGTAGCATCTCCACAGGGGGGAATGTTGTAGGAGTTATTAAGAAATTATTTTAGGCAGATAGAGAGGAAAAGGGATCCTTGGGTCCTTGGGAAGTTTTCTTTTTTTTTTTTTTTTTTTTGTGAGACGGAGTTTCGCTCTTGTTGCCCAGGGTGGAGTGTAATGGCGTGATCGCTCACCGAAACCTCCACCTCCCGGGTTCAAGCGATTCTCCTGCCTCAGCCTCCCAAGTAGCTGGGATTACAGACATGTGCCACCATGCCCGGCTAATTTTGTATTTTTAGTAGAGATGGGGGTTCTCCATGTTTTCATTCTGTTAAAGCATCTCCAGAAAAGTTTCTTGTAAAGCCCCAGCCCTTAGAGTCAGGTTGGCAACCTTTGATATGCAAATGCAAGCCCGTAGAAACTGGGTCCACCCAAACATGGTGATTCCCACGGCCTTCTGGCCCTTTCCCCACATGTTCCTGGCAATGTGGCCGCCCTCACGTATCCCCAGGTGTGTAGAACATCATGGTACCCTGCACTTGCATATTAAAAGGCTAGGGTGGGGCCGGATGCAGTGGCTCACGCCTGTAATCCCAACACTTTGGGAGGATGAGGCGGGCGGATCACCTGAGGTCAGGAGTTCGAGACCAGCCTGACCAACATGGAGAAACCCCATCTCTACTAAAAATACAAAAAAAATTAGCCGAGTGTCACGGCACATGACTCTATTCCCAGCTACTCAGGAGGCTGAAGCAGGAGAATCGCTTGAACCCGGGAGGCGGAGCATGTGGTGAGCCGAGATTGCACGCCACTGCACTGCAGCCTAGGCAACAAGAGTGAAACTCTGTCTCAAAAAAAAAAAAAAAAAAAAAAAAAAAAAAAGCTAGAGTGGGAGGGCCAACTTTTTCCGAGGGCTACGTGAATGCCATGCATAGTCAAACCAATCCCCTGAGCCCTATGCAAATCAGACACCTCCTCCTCCAGCCTCTGTGTATATACCTAGATGGTATCTGTGGCAGCTGGGGTTCCTTCTCTCAGCTTTGGGGCCCCCCTCCCTCTGTCTCTGTACAGGGGAGCTTCTTCCTTCTCCCTTCCTTCTTGCCCCTTCTGGCCTATCAAACTCTCCAAATAAAACAAAAAAAAAAGACTAAGGGTCATGGCCCCTCTCTCGTGGAATTGCAGTGAGGACTAAATGGGACTTATTGTGTGCCTGGAAGTTGAATTTGAGTCTGAGTCTGGGCTAAAAGGGCCCAGAGATTGGTGACCTAAGGCCTTTGGCCCTTCATGGAGGAGGATGGAGGGAGCTGCTGGTCCACAGCTGACAGTGCCTGTTGGAATTCAGGAGTTCTGGCTCCTTTCTTGCTCTGCCTTTGAGGTTCTTCTGTGAGATTCTCTCTCGTCACAGGGCCCAAGGCCTAAGACCACCAAAGCATAAAACGTTTCCAAGGGGTGGGAAGGTTTTAATGAGCATCCCAAAGGGACCAGGGGATACAAACTCCAAATCCGGCCTTTATATCACCATTATTTCAAGCAACGGGAGGAGGCTCAGCCTTGCTTAGCTCATTCCCAGATGAAGAGGCAACTGGAGGGAAGTCCCTGAAAGTGCCTCTTTACCCAACAGAGGGGCTAAGGAAGGAAAGTGGAGAGGTCTCTGCTGCTGCCGCCGCCACTGCCACCAAAAGCAGGGAGACCTCAAGCACCAGGCTGACCTCTGGAGGTCAGGACGGACCCAGAATCTGGCAGGAATTGGGCAGGAACATCAGACATTGGAAAGTTAGATGAGACTGAACAGGTGAGAAAACTCTTAGGGTCCCCAGACAGCACTAAAATCTCACAGAGGGGCCCCAAGAGCCCACTGACTCCAGGGGCTGAGACACCCCAGGGAGGGAGGTACCCCTAGACTGAGACACTCACAAAAGGACCCCAGTTCAGCAAGGGTCAGAGGAAGGTCTGGAGAGAGAAGAGAGTAAAGGGCCCTGGGTGGGCAGGAGGCTGAGGAGGGAGCCTGGGGAGAGCACCAGGGCGGGGTGTCAGGCGTGCCTGGAAGGTGTGGCCAAAGGGGTCTCTAGCTGCTGCTCTGCTGCTCCTGCTCGCGGATGAGTTTGGCAATGGGGCCGGTGATGCCGCCTATCAAGGTCCAGTACTCGTCGAAGCTGATGCGCCCATCGTGATTGGCATCCAGGTTCTGGATGAGCTTATCCGCAGCCTTCCGGTTCCCTGTGTCCTGGGGAGGAAGCAGGGGTCAGCAATGCTGAGGGTGGAAACCCCAGAGAGAGACTCCAGGCAGGACCCTAGGCAGAGACCTAGGATCTGGCCTGGGCAGCTGCTTCCCTTGGGAAATGCAAACACAGCCCCACTGGCTAGGCCTGAGCATCCTGAGAAGACAGAAGTCTGGGGGTGGAGGAGACCCTGGAGTTAGGGGGCACTGGAAGGATAGAGGCCTCAACAGGGAAAGACACCCTGAGAGGCCAGAGGCTTGCAGGGGAGGGAAGGGGAGAGGGAGGCGAGGCCTTGGGTGAGAGGCCTTACCGACAGCATGTGGTTCAGCTCTTTCTGGAGCATCTCGCGGAAGCTGCTCTTGCTGATCTTGTTCTTGACCAGGCTGTACTTAGACACATATTTGTAGAAGTTTTCCACCAGGACAATGACCGCCTTCTCCAGCTCCGTGTAGCAGTCTGACATCTCCCTGCTTCGCCTGCTGGTGGGACCTGGACACCAGGAGGAGGGGAATTGAGAAGAGACCCCCACAGGCCATACCTCCTCCTCCACGCCCACCCTAGGCCCTGGGTCCCTCCTCCTCCCTTGCTTCTGGTCCCTGGAGAAGAAGGTGGCAGGAAAAGGGGAACAGAGTGGGTGGGGGAGAGTAAGCCCTGGAATGAGAACTATGCGGCTCCTCTAATCCAGGTACTCCCCAGCTGAACCACCTCAACAGGTTCTCCAGGCCCTGCCCCAGCCCCAGGCACCAGGTTCCAGCCCTAGGGAGCAAGATCCCTAGTGTCAGAGACCTAAGGGGCAAGAGGCTCTCACGAGAAGAGGAGAAGAGTCCACCTGCTCTCCCACCCTGCTCCGCAGCTGGCCTACCTCCCTGGGTCCGAGCATGGCTGGGACAGCTGAGATGAGCCATGGAGGTTAGGGGCAGAGGCTACTGCCTCCCACTCCCAGGAAATAAAGCAGAAAGGAAGGAGTAGGCCTTCCCCAATCCCTTGCCGGGCTCCAGGGCTGTGAGTCCAGGGTCTCAGGCCCCGGCTGCCCCTTTTGGGAAAGGACAAGGTCCAGATCTGTTGGATCAGATTTTGTGCAGCTCTCCCAACACACCGCTCCACACCCTGCTAGCCTCTCCTCCCTTATGCCCATCCCTAAATACACAGCAGGATTCAAGAACACCCCCACCCACACTTCATTACCTAAGGCAGGGCCAAGCCCAGTTACAGCCCAGCTGGAGTCGGACCCTGGACACAGCAGCAGACTGCCAGAGGGCACATGCGTCACCCGCTTACCCCTGGACAAAAGACACTTTCCAAGCGGATACAGCCTTCTGAATAACAGGATATGAGGGGAGCAGGCGGATCTGGATCTACTCTGTGAGTCACGGCCCGTGCCCAGAGCCCCCCCACATCAACCCCGGGCAAATCAGACTCCCTTCCCACTCCCAAGCCCAGGAATGTGCTCCAGCCACCCTCACCCGGCGGGTCCTGGTGAAAGGAGATGGACAAAACAGGGACACAGCCACCATAAGGGCCTGAGCAAGCCACGGTCAGATTTGGAAGGAAAGGCTGCCCCACCACAGCTTCCTGTCCTGCCACCTGCTTTCCGTTGGCCCCTGGTGGCCATTCCTACTCCTATGCCGGCTGCCCTGCCCTCTCCAGCCAACTGAAGCCTGCCAATCACTCGGGCCCTGCCCAAACCACGCCTCTGAAGTAAGCCCGCCTTGACCCCTGCCCTGGGCGCCATCCTCCCTGACTCCCACAGACGTGTCTGTCATCACCATTCAGCTAGCACTAGCTGGGGCCCACTAACTGGTGAGGCCACAGTGTCTTCCTGGGTCCTGTCTTGTTCCTTGAGACAAGCATTGTTTTTCTTACGCACGGCCAATGTATTTTCTGAACCAAACGGCGGGACTCAGACTTTAGGACAGTTTTTTTAATCCTGGGTATACACCACTCCCTGCTTTTAATCTCTGCATCTCTCCAGGCCACATTGCCTGGTCCAGTGCCTTGCTCAAGGTAGACGTTCTATAAATATTCCACCTCCTTCCAGTCCTGATAACAGGTATCGCAGGTCCCTGACCACCTTTTAAGCTTTTTCTTTCATGAAGCTTCTTCTGAAGGAAGGGTGGGACCAGGAGGGAACAGGCCAGGAAGCAAGAAGGAAGGAGAGTTGAGAGGAAGAGTCAGGCTGCGGCTTCTCTGAAGGGAAATCCTGCCCTTGTCTCCCCTCCTCCACCTGCCCGAACCCTCTAGTCCCAGCTGGGAGGATGGAGCACAGTACCAGGATGGCAGGAAGCCGCACACTTTTCCATATTCTTTTATTTAAGTGTGTAACTGCATGGTTCCATGTCTATTCCACTATAAGACTTTCATACAAACGCTTTAACATTTACAGATGAAGAGGAAGACCATTGTTCAACCTGTGGTCTGTCCGCTATGCTGCCCTTGGGTTGGAGGTGGCTCAGGTTCATAACCAGTGTTTCAGGTGATTCTGAAAACAGTGCCCATTTCTGGAAAGACTGTGCCAAGTTCACTCCCAACCAAGCCTTGGGAGTGGGAAGATAATTCAGAGAACCTCTTCACACTTAGCCACCCCAATCCTCGTTCCCTAAATGAGGGATCTTGTGGGAAATGGTCAGGGAGAGGAAGAGGGAAGAAAATGGGTGGTACACCTCCCTCTGCCACTCTCCCCACAGGGCAGCCTACCTCTCCCACCACCTGCCTTCTTGGAGTCCTTTCTCTGAGCTGTCTCCTCCGGGCCCTCCTCAATATCATGACTCAACCCCTGCTTGGCCTCTGGCAGCAGCCAAGTGGACAAGACACAGATGAGCCCCAGAGATGACTCTGCCACCTGCTCCCAGGAGTACTGGGAGACCCACAGCGGGAACTCCAGCGCCTCAGGGCTTCAGCTCCCAGCCCATCCTCCCAGGAATCCACCCACTCCCCACCTTCGGTAAAATGGACAGTGCTGGAGATAACCATCTGACAAGTGCTTTTCTGGAGCTTTTTCTGAAGGAAGGATAGGGTAGTAGGCAGGCAGGGATCATTACCCTCCTCTGCCTCCCTACCCTGGAGGCCAGGAGATAGGATCTGCCACCCCACCATCCCACAAACCACTTACTCCTCCCGCCTGCCCCATTCCCCCACTAGCCAGGCCCTGGGTCTCCTGGTTCAGGGGTGGGGCATATGTTCTATCCCATCAGCCCCTTCCTAGAAAGGTCAAGCAGGAGGTCGTTCCTGCATTGGCCCTGCCACAGGTAGATCCTGGCCTGAGTGGACAGTGCACCCTGGAGCCTTCCAGAAATGTGGGAATGGGAGGACCACGAGTCCTCCAATGGGCCCTCTCACCTCAGGCCTCCAGCCCTACCCCAATGTTCTCATTGTCTTCCCCTTGGCTGATTCATCATTGAGCAACCGGCAGTCTCCCACCCCCACCCCGCCCACCTCAGCCCAACTTGCTGACTTCTCCGAAAGCCCAAATTGCCCTGACACCATGCCCATGGATCCCAGCCACTCCAGCCCCACCCTCCCACCCCCAGGTTCTGGGCCCCACGCCCTCCAGATGCCTCCTAACCACCCCCAACATCCCCAGGCTCCTTCCATCTGGAGCTCCGAACATCCGCCACACCCTCCTAAGTCCACCTTCTCTTCTCACCCCACACACACCTCTAGAGTCTTAAGGTTTATCCAGGTGTTGGGATGTGTCCCTAGACTCCTGTCCCTCCTGGTCACTGTTCTCTCCAGAGCCTAGCCCACTGCCAAGCCTAAGTATGGATTCTCTGTGTCCCTTCCATCTACCTGGAATTCATTTGCTCACTTAGGCACCATGAGTTTGCTTACTCATTCATTCAGTGGCTCATTTACTCACTCTCACTCATTCACTTGCTCATTCAATAATGCATTCACTCTCTTGCACATTCATTAATTCATTCCCTTTTTCATTTACTCATTTGTCCTCTCTGCCTTCAATATATAGGGAAGGTGCCATCCGAACTGGGCTGACAATGTCACCTCTATCAGTAAGGCTGTTTCAAATGAAATTTCTCCAGCCTCAGCTGTTCCATTCTCTGCTCCTTCCTGTGTTCTTTCTCTAGTTCCACAAGGCCCTCTCCAGGAACAGCTCCTGGAGCACAGTGGGGCCTGCTTGGGTCGCGAGGTAGCCACTCTGCCTCACCCCTCACCATCCTCACAGGACTCTCTGCGTCTAACTCACACACACACACACACACACACACACACACACACACACACACACGGAGCAAGGACCTCTGCCATTCCTGATCCCCTCTGCTTGGGTAACCCATCGCCCTTCCACTCACTTCAGCTCTCGGAGCAAGAAGCCAGCCTCTGATATTTTTCCAGACAAGTGAAGTTGGAGGAGTTCGGTGTGGATCTTGCCGCCGCCTCCCCCAACACACACACAACTGTCTCAGCCTCACCAACACTTACTAGAATATGGGGAAAGGCAGAGCTGGCTCCCCAGAACCCTTGCCCTCACCTCCATCCCGACTGGGCTGGGCAGGGGAAGGCTCCCATAGTGCAGGTGGCTCTGCCAAGAAAAGCAACTCAAGCCGGGGCCTGCCTGGGTCCTGAGGTGGGGAAGCTGCTGAGTTCAGACCCTCTTCCAGAGAGCTCGCAGGCTCCCCACAGCCTCACTCAGGTTCCTCCCAGATCTCATCATCCCCCTCAAGGAACAGCTCCTGGAACACGGTGGGGCCTGCTTGGGTCATGAGGTAGAGGAGACGCCACCTCAGCCCCTGCCTCCTCTTCCCGGAATCTCAGGCTCCCTGGGACTTGCCTGGTTCCTTCTGGACCCCATCGCCTCTCCCAGGACACAGCTCCCAGAGCCCAGCAAGGCCTGTGTCCAAGCTCTGACCACCCCCAACCCAGACCAACACGCATTTGTCCTCTCCTATTGGGAAGGATCAAGTAGCTGTGGGCAAAGCTTCCAAACGCTGAGCTCCGTCAGCTGCTGCGGCAGGGAGGGGTCTCACCACCCCATGCATCCCCTCTGAAGGCCTCACCCAGTCCCCAACCCCCCAGGACTCCACATTCCCAAACTGGCCTGTGGGGGAAAGTTAATAATTACCAAAATCTTCCTGCCCATTCTCTAGCAGGCCCCTCTTCCCAGGCCCCCTTCACTGCCCCTTCTCCTGGCCTCCCAATACTGTGGGGCCCTCCGGCAGCCACAGACCTCCCAGGCCGGGCCTGGGGTGCTCACCTGCTGCCTCGGTCTGCCTCCGCTCCAGCAGGGCTCTGGGGCTTGGGCTCTGGCACTGCCAAGCAGCTCCCTGCACTCAGCCCAGCCGGGACTCCTCCCCACTGCACTCCCAGAATCTGTCCCACTCCCTCCCAGCCCTGCCCGCTGAGCTGGCTCAGTGGGGAGATAGTGGCTGAGCTGCCTCTTGACTTGGCCCTGGGGTTGGGCCCTTGTTAAAGGGATACACACCTTTTTTCACACTCCTCTACCCCCATCCCAGAGGGAGTGGTGAAAGCTGGCACTCCCCCAACCCCACCCTCCCAGCCCCGCAGGGGCTGAGCAGAACCTGACAGGGCAGACAAAGGAAGGGAAGGACTGTCACCTGCCTTTCTCACCTGGGTCACTGGGATCCCAGTTTCGGGGGCTCCCAACAGACAAGTTCAGTTAACATTCCAGGCCAGCCTAACTGGCCACAGAAACCTCCTTGCCATTGGGGTTTCAGAAGTAACTCCCGACTTCTGTGCTCAAATCAGAAGGCAGATGCCAGGGACCTGTCTGGCTCCCTGGTCTTCTGTCTCCAGTCCGGCCCATCAGCTCTTCTGAGACCCAGCCCTAAGAGGAGGACTCCTCTGGAAACTCCCCACACCCCACTGTTGCCCTAAGATACCCGAGGAAACTGGCCAACTCGACCTCCCTACACTAGGGCAGCAGCTGAAACCAAAGAGGGGCCCACTCGCCCACTCCAGCAGTAATGACATTGGCTCATTGGGCACTCGCCATGTGCCAGGCTCTCTGACATGTGCTTTACATGACATGTGGCATTGTCCTCCTGGCAATCCTGTGGAAGTAATATTCATAATCCCCATTTTATAGATGAGGAAACTGATACTAAGAGCATGCCCAAATTTCCAATGGTAAGTGGCAGATCTCAGATCCAAACTCAGGCCAGTCAGCCTGTTTCTAACCCTCCACCCCCACCCACCGCATTTCCCTTGTTATGTCAGCCGGGGCTCAGAACACCTGGACTAATATCCTTTTCCCCAAGTGTGCACACATACTCTCCTCTCCTATAAGAGGGTCTGCCCATTGGCAAAGAGGAACCTGCCCCTCAGAGAGGACCATGTTGCCCTTTTGGGCCTGGTACCACCCTCAACCCAAACCCATAGGGAAAAGTGAGTTCCCATTCACTTCCACTGCCAACCATTCCAGCCCCACATGCCCCACCCTACCAATGACTTTGCCATTCACCCCCAAGCTCCTCTCACCCGTGGACCCTGGGGAAGGGGGTGTCCAATCAAGACAATATGCTTCACTTTTTTCATTTTTTTTATTAATCAAATGATACAAAACAACCATCATTCTGTCAATGCCCAAGCACCCAGCTGGTCCTCTCCCCGCGTGTCACACCCTCCTCAGCCTCTCTCCCAACCCTACTCTCCCTCCTCTCCAGCCCCAGCCCAGGGACAGAGTCTAGGAGGAACCTGGGGCACAGCTGGAGGCAGGAAGAGAGCCCTGGACAGACAGCTATGGTTTGGGTTGGGGAAGAGGTTGGGAAGTAGGTTCTTAAAGACCCATTTTTAGTACCAGATATCCAGCCATATTCCCAGCTCCGTTCTTCAAATCATTTCCCATAGCCCAGCTCCTCTCTGTTCTCCCCCACTACCAATTCTTTGGCTCTTACACAATTTTTATCCCTCAAATATTCATCCCTGGCCCAAACAGTCCCCTGAGCCTCCCTCTGGTGGGGACTCCTGCACTCATGAGCTCCACAGAGCATCCAAGACAGAAGTGCACAGAGACCCTTGGGAAGGCCGTTAGGAGGCTGAACTTTGCAGAGATGAGGAGGGCTGCAGGCTAGGGAACAGGGTGGTGGTAGAGGACAGTTTTATTTCCAGGCCCACAGTCTCTCCCCAACACCCCCAAGAATTCCAGCGGGAGTCCTCAGCGCCCCCGGACAGGCCTCTCTGGCTTCACACTCTTAGCCGCTTCTCCAATCAGCTCCCAGAAACTCCCGAACTCCAGTTTAGAGTCATTGCAGCTGCCCAGGTTGGCAATTTTCTCTTCCAGGCCACAGTTGCTCTAAGGGGAGTGAAGACACCATGGCTCAGGGAGGCAGCAGCTTCCGATCTTCCCACCCCACCCTGCCCAGGGGCAGACAGCAGGAGCAGAGCCTACCCAGCTCTGGGAAGGGGGAAGAGCTGGGGGTTGCAAGTGCCAGTGTGGGTGGGGTCCTGGAACACTTGCTTGGGAAGTCAGGGTACTGACTGGCTGGGGTGGGGTGTACTCCCTCCATACCGGCATGAGGTGGGGCAGCTGCTGGGTGACCAGGTCCCGTAGCTCAGAGGGGGTCAGCGTCTCCTTCCCACCCTCCACGGAGTACTGGTGGAAGTTCTTGATGAGGGTCTCAATGGCCCTCTCCACGTCACTGAATTCCTGAGCATCCTGAGGGCAGGGGACATCACCCACATCAGTGAAGCTCCACGCACCCCAACACCCTGCTTCTCCAGGAGTCTGGCAAAGCCCTCAGGGCAGAAGACTGCTGGAAGGCACACAGCTCCCACCCACTCCAGAGCCCAGAATCTAGCCCCTCTCCCCTACCCCAGCTCGGCCTTCAGGCCACAGCGGCCACAGGTTGGGGAAGGCTTCCCTCCCCACACCCCCCAGCTGCAGGCAGTGCAGGTCCCAGCATGCACCCAGGCATCCTCTTCCCAGGAGGACTCCATCTGCATCACCCTGTGTGGGCCTCAGAGGAGGGTTCACATCTCACTCACAGGGTCTGGGGTGCAGGGCAAGGCCAATGTGAAGGACAAAAGTCAGTGGGGGGACATAGACCCTCAGGGTGAAGGAGAGGAGTGTTGGAGCAGAAAGGCCAGGAGTGAATGAGCCCACCTCTGCGTTGGCTGACCGACACTGTCCCATGGTACCCGCTGCGTCTGGTCCTTTGGTGAGAGTTCTGTTGTCCTATAGCTGGCCCCAGAGGAGCTGATGGCTCATGATCTGCCTAAAGGAGGGGGCAGGCCTGAGGTGAGGGGAGAGTCTAGCATTTCTTTCTCAACTGCCCACTTTGGCTCCACCTCAGATATTCTGTGCCTCACCAGGGGATTAAAACCAACACCACACAGGCCCAGGCCCTGCCTAGGCTTCAGGAGCCGAGGTCATATCCCCCAGGCCAACGCATCTAGGGGGAATCCTTTGGGCCTCACCTTAGCCTTATTCTTTCCACCTCCTCCAACCACCCACCTCTGCTTGAAACACACACACCAACCTCCAGGATCTGATCCCCCAGGCCTTACCCTAAGTGTGCCCTCTGGTCAGCAGGCTGTATATTTGGGTGAAAAGCCCTGGGTTTCCTTACCTGCTGGCAGCCGCAGAGACAAGACAGGAGGAGCCAGCTCACCTGAGCTCAGCTCTTATACCTGGGGGAAGGGAGTGGAAGCAGGGGCTGGGCCTAAGCCACCCCTGCTATTGCAGCAGCCTGGGCTGTGAGCCAGCTTTATGAGCCCCACCCTGCACTAGCCAGAGTTCCAGAGCCTACCCTGACCCTGCCACGAGGAGAGAGCCACAGAGCGCTGGGGCTGGGAAAACCCTGGCCTCAGATCAGCATGCAGAGCCAGAGAAAGAGAGGCGAGAAGGCTGAGGAGACAGGGAGGACTTGGAGACCTCATGGGGTCACCCTAGGAAGTGGAAGGGCCCTGGGAAATTGTAGGGCAGGGAGGGAGAGGGGGTCTGAATCTGTGACCAGGAAAGGAGAAGCAGGAGCCTCTGTACCCTCCATGTGTGTGTCTGTCTGTCTGTCTCTCTCTCTCACACACACACACACACACACATACGCTTCTCCCAGCCAGGCCCAGTTTGGATACTGACACTCAAGCCTGCCTGGATCCCGGAGCCCAGCCTTTACCAGTCCTGGAGGCAGAGAGATGAATGTAGAGAACTTGGATCAGGAGGAAGAAGCCAGAGAAGGGCAGCCTGGTGGAGGGACGCAGATTGAGTGAGTGTTCACCTGACCTCCCTTCAGCTCCCCTCAGCGGCCCAGAGTGCACAAATGCAAGGCCACTTGCGCTGCTTGGCAGCTAACACCCACTCCAAACTGGTCGGGCCACGTGTTTCTCTCTCCCTCCCTCAGAGCCCCATGCTTTCCCTAACCCAGCTGCAGAGCAACACCCCCTGATCCAGAACCCAGAATGACATCCCAGAGAGCCCAACCCCAGTGGCCCTCCTCACCTGCCCAGGCCCAGACACCCACAACCTGAAGTCACAGGGAGGGGGTAGGAAGAAGGGCAGAGCAGTAGGCATGAGTCAGGGCAAGGATGGGGTGCGACCCAGAGCCAAAGTTCCCAGGATCTTTTCCTAAACGCTGAGATCAGAGCACAGCCCACTACGTTCCTCCCCATGTCACCTTCTCAACCCAGGGCCTTCTGTGTCTCAGTGGAGAGGACCTTCCAACAGTGTCTCATTCTGAGAGTTCCTCTGAAGGGCTTCAACCTGCAGGTCCCTCTGAGGGTCTCTCAGCCTGTGGGTCCCTCTGAGAGTGACTTAGCCTGGGTTCCTCAGGAAGAGGCTCAGGCTGGGGGTTCCTCACAGGGCTTCTCACAGTGAGGGAGCCCTTCAGTACAGGAACCCCTCTAGAATGTCTCCACCAATGGCCCTTTGGATTCCCAGTCTGGGGGTCCCTCTGAGGTCTATCTGGGATCCTCTCATGGTGTGTAACGGGGAGCTTCCTCAGCATAAAGGTTCCTCTGGACTCATGGCTGCCCCACATGGATGCCTGCCAGTGAGGCAGAGACAGTCCTGGGAGGCCGGCCACCGAGCTGCCTGCCCCTGCACCCTCTGGTGGTGGTCGTGTACACCATATGCCCCTCAAGCCAGGAAGGCAAGGCAAGTTCTGCCTCCGGTGGCACCACCACACCCTCACCCCACAGTCCTTGAGCAGAACATCGGGCCCCTCCTTCTGGCTTCCCCACTGCTCCAGAGGGTAAGGGGAGGAGGGCCTAGTGTTCCTGAGCACCCAGCCAGAGAGGATCCTGGTTAATCAGAGCTCTGAAATCCACCTATTCTTGTCTTTATGACTTTACCTAAGATCCGAGTCCTGATCTTTAATACAGGAGTTAAAAATAGCGCCTTCCTCAAAGGACTGTGAAAATTAACTAAGACAATACAGGCAGAATGTTTAGCACTGCACCTGGTACTTAGTAAGCCCTCCATACATGTTCACCACTATCACTGTCATCCAACGGACAAGCTCCAAGAAAAAGGAAACACAGCAGGACCATGCAGCTGAGCCCCTGAGTCACCTCTCCTGCCCCACATCTCTGCCTCTACTTTTCTTTTTTCTTTTTCATTTTTCATTTTTTTTGTTTTGTTTTGTTTTCATTTTTGAGATGGAGTTTTGCTCCTGTCTCCCAGGCTGGAGTGCAATGGTGCGATCTCGGCTCACTACAGACCCTCCTCCTGGGTTCAAGTGATTTTCCTGCCTCAGCCTCCTGAGGCGCTGGGATCACAGGCGCCAGCCTAGCTAATTTTTGTATTTTTAGTAGAGATGAGGTTTCGCCATGTTGGCCAGGCTGGTCTTGAACTCCTGACCTCAAGTGATCCACCCGCCTCAGCCTCCCAAAGTGCTGGGATTACAGGCGTGAGCCACTGTGCCCAGTCCTCTGCCTCTACTTTTCATATATTCATTTAACCATTTACTGGGCATCTGCTCTGTACAAGACCTGGTGCTAGATGATGCGGAATGTTCAAAGATGAATAACATTCCCTGTCCTCAAGGGGCTCATAATTTTCAGATCCATCCTCAGGTCAAGAGAGAGCTTTCCCACCCTCTGGTCTCAAGAAAAGAAATCAGGATGGAGTGTGAGTAAGAAACATTTGTGTTTCAAGGATGAAGCTTTATTTGAGAAGAGTGCAGTTCTACTTGGCCCTGACCAGCCCTGCCCTGCCCACCCCCATCCCAGCCAGGCGGCTTTACTTCTTCCTGATCTTCAGGTCCTTCTTCTTCCTGATTTCCTTGGCCAGCTCCCCAATCAGTCTCCAGTACTCATTGAACTTAAGCTCTGAGTCCTGATTCACATCCAAACTCTTCATCTTCTCATCAAGAGAGCCCACATCCTGAGAAGACACCAAACGAAAGGGTAGAGTTAGAAACTGGGGTTCTTGAGAAAACAGAGAGGGAAGAATTGCCAGCTGCCATTCTCTCAAGGCCCTTCCCTCAGAGAGCAGTGGCACCTGCCCCTTCTCTAAAGAATGAGGCTGCAGCCCCAAAACTGCACTGCCACGGGGTGCCTCTCCAAGGAGCACCAACAGAGAGAGGTGGGGGTCCTGAGTCCTAGTGCTTGCCATTGTGTAAATACTTCCACCATGGCACAAACAAGTTGTCGCTTAATATAAAGCTGGAAAGAAATGCACACAATCTGCTCTCACCAGCACACTGCTGCAGCTGCTGTGGGATCGGCCCAAGGATTTGCCAGCATCTCAGGGAGATGCTGCAGGGTTGGACCCAGTCTGAGCTTTCTGGGGCCACCCTCCTCTTTATCAGAAAGCTGAAGAAGTTCCCAGTACTTAGCTGCTCATTCGCACGACCCCTGTGTCTTTTCATTTATCTAGCTGGGTCACTAGATCAGGGGAAAGACATGGAGTATCTGGGTTTTCAGGGGGCCCTTGACACAGTCTCTCTCATAGGCCTGTGAAATCAATGGCAACAGTAAACCAGATGTCCTGATCGAAGGACCTGTTGCCAGATAAACAAGCACAACCAAAACGTTGACTGTTGAACAATAGTTCAACATCAAACCAGAGAAGGGTGCCTCAGGCAGGGTGTGATGCTCAAGGTTTGAACCAACATTTGGACGCAGACAGAGAAGACTCACCAAATCTCTAAAGGGAACAAAGCTGATTCACAGAAGAGCTAAAAAGACTTTTTTTTTTAAGTTACAACCACATTTAATTATAATATACTACAAGCACTGCCAGTGGAAGGCAAGGATGACTACTGTAACATTATATTGGGGGTGCATTCAATTAGTAAAGATAAATAAGTAAGTATTAAGAAGGAAGAAGCAGGAAGGGTGTGGTGCCTTACGCCTGTAATCCCAACACTTTGGGAGGCTGAGGTGGGTGGACCACTTGAGGTCAAGAGTTTAAGACCAGTCTGGCCAACAAAGCGAAACCCTACCTCTACTAAAAATACAAAAATTAGGCAGGCCAGGTGTGGTGGCTCACGCCTGTAATCCCAGCACTTTGAGAGGCCAGGGCGGGCAGATCACCTGAGGTCAGGAGTTCAAGACCAGCCTGGCCAACATGGAGAAACCCTGTCTCTACTAAAAATACAAAAATTAGCCAGGCATGGTGGTGGGAGCCTGTAATCCCAGCTACTTGGGAGGCTGAGACAGGAGAATTGCTTGAACCTGGGAGGTGGAGGTTGTGGTGAGCAGAGATCACGCCATTGCGCTCCAGCCTGGGCTACAAAGTGGGACTCTGTCTCAAAAAAAGAAAAAAAAAATACAAAAATTAGCTGGGTGTGGTAGTGCACACCTGTAGTCCCAACTACTTGGGAGGCTGAATCAGAAGAATCCCTTGAGTATGGGAGGCAGAGGCTGTAGTGAGCCGAGATCAAGCCAGTGCCTTCCAGCCTGGGTGACAGAGCGAGACTCTCTCAAAAAAAAAAAAAGAGCTGAAGACAGAAACAAAACAAAGGCCAAATACCAAATACCATATCGGTATCAGTGGGTTCCACAGCCCTGGATTCAACCAACCTAAGACCAAAAATATTTGAAGGAAAAAATCCACAAAATTCCAAAAAGCAAAACTTAAATTTTGCCCCATGCTAAGTACTACGTTGAATCCAAGTGAATGAAGTGATGAGTAGGCATTGCATTATGTATTACAAGTAACCTAGAGTTACTTGTAATTTAAAGTATACAGGAGGATGTGCATAGGTTATATGCAAGTACTATCTGATTTTATATAAGGGATTTGAGGCGAGGCATGGTGGCTCACACCTGTAATCTCAGCACTTGGGGAGGCCAAGGTGAGAGGATCGCTTGAGCCCAGGAGTTCAAGACCAGCCAGGGCAACATAGTGAGACCCCCATCTCTACAAGAAAAGGACAAAAAAAGGTACTGGAGCATCCAAGGATTTTGGCATCCAAGGGAGTCCTGGGAATAATTCCCATGGATACAAAATGACAACTATATATTTCATATTATACCACAGGGATATTAAAAAAAACTTGAATAAATAGAAAATTAGATAAATATACATTTTTCTTAAAGAGAAAGGCTCAACTGGGTAAAAATGTCAATTTTCCCTAAAATATATCTTTTATATGATCCCAATTAAACTATTTACAGGATTTTTTTTCTTTTTTTTTTTTTTTTGAGATGGAGTCTCACTCTGTTGCCCAGGCTGAAGTGCAGTGGTATGATCTCAGCTCACTGCAACCCCTGCCTCCTGGGTTCAAGCAATTCTCCTGCCTCAGCCTCCCGAGTCACTAGGATTACAGGCACCCATCACCACACCTGGCTAATTTTTGTATTTTTAGCAGGGATGGGGTTTCACCATGTTTGCTAGGCTGGTCTCAAACTCCTGACCTCAGGTGATCCACCCACCTCAGCCTCCCAAAGAGCTGGGATTACAGGCATGAGCCACCACACCCGGCTTACAGGATTCTTTTTAACATTATAAAATGTTACTGGCCAGGCATGGTGGCTCACCAAAGTTAATCCCAGAACTTTGGGAGGCCAAGGCAGGTGGATAACTCAAGGTCAGGCATTCAAGACCAGCCTGGCCAACATGATGAAACCCCATCTCTACTAAAAATGCAAAAATTAGCCAGGCATGGTGACGCATGCCCATAGTCCCAGCTACTTGGGAGGCTAAGGCAGGAGAATCGCTTGAACCCGAGAGGCAGAGGTTGTAGTGAGCCGAGATCACACCACTGCACTCCAGCCCAGCCTGGGTGACACAGTGAGACCTTATCTCAAAAAATAAGAAGAAGAAGAAGAAGAAGAAGATGAAGAAGTTCCATTTCACTCCAAATTATATAAGCATAAATCAGAAAAAGATACCATTTTCATATCGTAGATTAGCAAAAATTAAAAGCTCAATAATACCCAGTTTGGACAAGTACACAGGCATCGCATGAAGTGTGGGTGGCCATATAAACTGGTACAACTTTTTTAGGAGGCAAATTGGTAATAGTCACAAAAATTAAAAATGAAGGCCGATCTTGGTGGCTCAGCCCTGTAATCCCAGCACTTTGGGAGGCCGAGACAGGCAGATCATCTGAGGTCAGGAGTTCGAGACCAGCCTGGCCAACATGGTGAAACCTCGTCTCTACTAAAAATACAAAAATTAGCCAGGCGTAGTGGCATGAGCCTGTAGTCCCAGCTACTCAGAGAAGTTGAGCCAGGAAAATCGCTTGAACCTGGGAGGCAGAGGTTGCAGTGACCCGAGATTGCACCACTACCCTCCAGCCTGGGTGAAAGAGCAAGAGTCTGTTTTAAAAAAAAAAAAAAAAATTGAAAATGAACATGCCACTTAACCTAATATTTCTACTGCCAAACATTTACCTTATGTTGTTATTTTCCCACCAGTACGTAGGTATACAAACACGGATATGTGCAAGAAGGAAGAAATGGACATAAGAAAAATTTCCATCAGTAAAGGATTGGGCTGGGCATAGTGGCTCATGCCTGTAATCCCAACCCTGTGGGAGGCCAGGGCAGAAGGATCACGTAAGCCTATGAGTTCAAGACCAGCAAGGGCAATATAATGAGGTCCTGTCTCTACAAAAAAAATTTAAAAATTAGGCCTCAGTTTCCATATATATGAAATGAGGAATGCGGACTGTGGTTTCTCTTGGCCTCCTTCTAGCTGTGATGGTCTGTGAATCTCCTGGAAGCCAGCTCTGGGTCCAGTCCTGTCTTGGGGAAATTAGACCAGAAAGGCACAGAACATACACAAGAACCCAACAGCATCATCTGATACAAGCCCATACTCCCACTGACACACAGTATCTTTGCTTACCTAATTACATGCACGCACACATACAGAGGCCCTGTCTGTACAAAAAATTTTAAAAATTAGCCGGACATGGTGGCACATGCCTGTAGTCCCAGCTACTCAGAAGGCTGAGGTGGAAGGATCACTTGAGCCTGGGAGGTGGAGGTTGCAGTGAACTGTGATCATGCCACTGCACTCTAGCCTGGGCAACAAAGTGAGATCCTGTCTCAAAAAAAAAAAAAAGAGATATCAGTTGTAAGCTTATAAGAATGATACAGTGGAGAAGGAAAATTTGACGACGCAAGAAAGAGAGGAGTAATTTCAAGAGGAAAGTCTCTAAGTAGGTGAGAGGGGATGGGATCCAGGGCACCGGTGAAGGATTGGCCTTAGGGGCAGTGACAGATCATTTGCATAACAGGAAAGACTGCTGATTTCAGGGAGGGAGCATGTACAAGTTTCCTGATTGCTCCTATTTTCTTTTTTCTTTTCCTTTTTTTTTTCTTTGAGACAGTCTCCCTCTGTTGCCCAGGCTGGAGTGCAGTGGTATGATCTTGGCTCCCTGCAACTTCTGCCTCCCAGGTTCAAGCAATTTTCCTGCTTCAGCCTCCCAAGTAGCTGGGATTACAGGCGCACACCACCATGCCCAGCTGATTTTTTAAATACGTTTTTAGTAGAGATGGGGTTTCACTATGTTGGCCAGGCTGGTCTCGAACTCCTGACCTTCTCAATGAGTAAACTTCTCAGGAAAAGGGAGAATGTGGAAAGATGTACTGAGCTTTGAAGAGAGAAGACAAATTGTGAAATAATCATCTGAAAGAACTGGTAAATGAATCAACCAGGGAAACCTAGTAGAACCGCCAGGCATTGCCAAGGGTCCCTTTTGGGGTCTGTGGTTATAGACTTAAAGTGAGACAAGTCAACAAAGCTGTGCATTTTTCTCCAGCCAGATTCAGCTATCCAAGTGCAGGTGCAGAACAGTGGATTTAACCAGCAAGTTACTACAGGTGAAATGGTGGATTAACTGGGTTGAGAACAGAGAGAGACAGAATCAATGGAGTTAAGGCAGTGATTACAATGAGAAGCCTTAGAACCTGAGGTGAGGAAGAAGGGCAATGAGGACATGAGGGATATTGATGGAAGATGCAAAAGTGAGAGGGTCAAGAGACTGAAGGTACCTGAGGAGTCAGGGAAGTGCTGGAGTGGAGAAGCTAGAGAGGGGAACAGAATCAGAATGACAGGAGGAGGTCAGCAGATAAAGGGAGACTTGAAATCAAGATTTTGGAAGTGGTGCGTCATTTTGTTAATGACACAGTCTAAAGCATGAACAGAGGAGTGGGATGCTGAGATGGAAGAAGACAAATCTTTTTGGAAATGAGTAGTTGAGAAAATTAAAAGGCCCAGGTGTTGGATGAATTGTCTGTGTGGATGCTGAAGCCACTGAGAATAACAACAGAAGCAGTGATGAGAAGAAAACAGTGAGCCAGGAGCTGAAGAGCTGTAAGGAGTGCAATAAAAAGAATGGCAGGTTGCAGATGAGCTTCCAAGGAGCTGGGAACTCTTAGAAAGAAGAAGAAACTAAAATCTAGAGGTAATGCAAAGCAGAGAGGTCACTTCCTACATTTCCAGGCCCAGAGGAAGTTGAATTTAGGAAAAAAAAAAAAAAAAAGTCACTGCTTGACAAGAATATAAGGAATGCTGTCCCTTCAGGAGAGAAACTGAAGTTTCCAGTAAAAAGATGAAAGGAAATGTCTGACTGGGCACAGTGGCTCACACCTGTAATCCCAACACTTTGGAAGGCCAAGGCAGGAGGATCAGTTGAGGCCTGGAGTTTGAGACCAGCTTGGGAAACATAGAGAGACCTCATCCCTACAAGTAACTTAAAAATTAGGCCAGGCACAGTGGCTCACACCTGTAATCCCAGCACTTTGAGAGGCTGAGGTGGGCGGATCACCTGAGGTCAGGAGTTCGAAACCAGCCTGGCCAACATAGTGAAACCCCGTCTCTACTAAAAATATAAAAATTATCTGGGCATGGTGGCGGTTGCCTGTAATCCCAGCTACTCATAAGGCTGAGGCAACAGAACCACTTGAACCCAGGAGGCAGAGGTTGCAGTGAGCCGAGATCGCACCACTGCACTCCAGCCTCGATGACAGAGTGAGACTGTCTCAAAAAAAGAAAACATTAGCCAGGCATGTGCCTGTGGTCCCACCTACTGGTGAGGCTGGGGCAGGAGGATTGCCTGAGCCTGGAAGGTCAAGGATGCAGTGAGCTGTGATCGCACAGTGGCTTGGGCAACAGAGTGAGACACTGTCTCAAAAAAAATAAAATCTGAGAAGTTGGAAGTTGTAGGGGATTTTGCAGATGAAAGACCATGAGTTTCAGAGACTCACTGTGTTCAAGGAGTCCATATTCACACACTTCAATGTGCCTGTGGATTTTCAGAAAAGACGTAAAACAAACTGTCAACAGCCTGGAATGACCAGGCCTCTTCGAGCCCAGAGTCAATGAAATTTAAGACCTGACTCCAGCCTGTGAGTGGGAGAGAAGGAATGACTCTGTCTTACACCCTAGTAAGGGGATGCCCATAGCGAGTGGGGAGTCTTCACAGATGCATCCCACAGACCCCCTACACTGACATCTATGACTCCATGAATTTGGCTGTGTTTTCATTTTTGATAAGCCTCTTTCCACTGCTAGGCCTCAGTTTCTATATATGTGAAGTGAGGAACACGGACTGTGTTTTCTCTTGGCCTCCTTCCAGCTGTGACAGTCTGTGAATCTCGTGGAAGCCAGCTCTGGGTCCAGTTCTGTCTTGGGGAAATTAGACCAGAAAGGCACAGAGCATACACAAGAACCCAACAGCATCTTCTAATACAAACCCATACTTCCACTGGCACATAGTATCTTTGCTTATCTAATTATATGCATACACACACAAACACACACACATACACACCAGGCAAGAAAACCAATCCCAGCACTTTGGGAGGCCAAGGCAGGTGGATCACCTGAGGTCAGGAGTTCGAGACCAGCCTGGCCAACCTGATGAAACCCTGTCTCTACTAAAAATACAGAAATTGGCTGGGTGTGGTGGCACACACCTGTAAGCCCAGCTACTCAGGACGCCGAGGCAGGATAATCACTTGAACCCTGGAGATGGAGGTTGCAGTGAGCCAAGATCGCAACACTGCACTCCAGCCTGGGCAACAGAGTGAGACTCTGTCTCAAAAAATAAATAAATAAAACCTGCAACCATTTATACATGCAGCTACCCACATCCTTTCTTGTGGTCACATTATCGTACTTGGCACCATCACGTCCTAAACACAGTGTCCCATAATCACCGTCTCACAAAATCTCAGTCCCAGACCTCTGCCTACCTTGAGCAGATGGGGCAACTGCTGGGTAACCAGCTCCTTGAACTCGTTGATGCTGAGGCTATCCTTCCGGCCCTCCTGCCTAGCAAAGGTGAAGAAGGTGGTGACCACGGTCTCAATGGACTCCTCTAGCTCTGTCAGTGGTTCTGCTGCCATTAGGACCCTGAGGCCAAAGCTGATGTCCTCAAGGGGCTAGCTGACCTTTGTCAGGGCTGACCTGTGGAACAGAGGAGGAGCAGAGAGGGAGAGTCATGGAGCCCCAAGATGTAGGAATGGTTCAGAAGGCCCCTGCCTTGGTGTTACTGCATCAGGTCTTGGCCTGGAGAGGGCATTATAGGGAAAGAGGGAGAGGACAGGGGTTGAGCTTGGGGCAGCAGACCAGACAACAGCATCTCAGTTTCTGTGGGGGCAGAAGATTCGGCTCCAGAAACCCCCTCTTCTGTAGGTCTCACAATCTGGGCTCCTTTTTAAATGTCTGTGGCTTAGGGACCCCTCTGTGGTGATGCCTCGATCTAGAGACCTCTCTACTTGAGAGGAGGTTTTCAGTTGAGGGTCCTTCCTGGAGTCCTTCGAGTCTGGTGGCCCCTCTGTGGCGTGTCTGTCTCAAGAGTCCCTTCTTGTCTCACCCAGCTTCACAGGTCACAAGGTTGTTTGTCTCCAAAGCTTGTTTATGTTGGGACCTGGTCTCCAGCCACTCGCATCCGCCCACACACACTCTGACCGCTTCTCCCAGCAGAGAAGCACAGGGTCTGGCAAATGTCCCCTGTGGTCAGAGCTGGCTCTGTCTGAACAGACCCATTTTCTCTGCCGGGATCCACCCTTACCTCTCTCTTCAGGGCAGCAGGGCAGAGTGCTGAACCCAGGACCCCACAGATCCTCCCCGCTCCTGCCTCCCCATCGGGAGATAAGGGTCCTGGAACGGGGTGTCTCTGACTCCCTGCCCCATGACGGGTTTAGTACAGGCACTCACAGCCCCCTGGGGTGCGGTGGGTGGGGCTGGAAGAGGCATTCTCTTTTCCGTCCCCCCGTCACACACTCCGGCATGCACTGTTGCTCGATCATCCAAAGCTGCTTCCTGAATTCCTGTCTGAGCTGGCTCTCGGGGAGGGACCTGGGAGCCCAGGAAGAAAAAATGATCTCCAGGCTCCCTCCAGGGTCGGCAATGAGACTTACCGGGCAAGGAGATGGGGTGGAGCGAGCTGGAGTCTCAGGGCTGAGGTTTATAAGCAGCAGGGAAGGAGGAGAGAGCTGCTCACAAGCCCGGAGGTGTCAAATTTCAGTGGTGGATTCTGAAGACCAGAGACAGCCCAATCAGGCCTCTTGTCCTGAACCCTCAGGCCTGGACCCGGGCTCCCTGCCAGGCACACGAGCGCCCCCACTTGGTCAGGGAGAGGAGCTGTCTGGACAGATTTCATTCAGCAGGGGTCCCAGGGTCCTAGTCCTTTCAATACTGGGGGCTGCTGCCACCACACCCCACGTCTAATCAGGAGTGTGTATGCTGAGAGGGGAAGAGGGAGGAAACCAATTGAGGGAGCTCAACACTGAGAGGCCCAATCTGAGACATACACGGAGGCCCCTTAGAATGAAACCCCACAAAGGATGCTACAGCCCAAGATCCCTCAGAGAACCCCAGGCTGAGGCCCCACACACACAGGGGGATCCAGGTTGATACCCCCATAGAAGAGTCCTGGATTGAAATCCCTCTGTGGGTTCTCAGACTCCCAAGACTAAGTTACTCACTGAGGGTCCTCTCAGTGAGGCCCCATGGAGGAGCCACAGACTAAGACCCCCTCAGCAGAATTACCCCCTTACCCGGGTCAACCAGCACAGTCAGCTGCAGGTACTGCAAGGCCCGGCTTGGGGTGAGACAACCAGTATCCCTCCCAGGACCTCCTTCCCACCTCTTTCCCCTGCACCATCCACTGCTGCCTAAAGAGAAGGGAATGGGGCAAGCAAGGCTGGGAAAGAGACAAGGGCCGCCTGTTCCAGCCCAGGAGACAGAGGGCGCCTCTGTCTGCTCCTGGCCCCTTGCCCCACAGGGTGTTCGTCTGTGAAGGGGTGGAGTCGGTGGGGGGGTCAGCGGGGGAGGGACTGTTGAAGACAGGTCTCCATACACAGCTCCAGCAGCCACATTTGCAGCCTCGGCTATCTGTCCAGAACCTGCTCCCACCTCAGGCCCAGGCCGACGGTGAGTACCCTGCCCCACTGTGCTAGTCCCTGGCCTGCCAGCTTCGGGGAGAGGGGTCTTCAGAAGGGCTCCAAGAGGCTGGGGCCCATAGCACTGTGGGGCACTAAGGATCTGGGAGGAGTCAGTCAGAGTGAGGGCAGTTTGGGATCTGGGGGAGACAGGGTTTGGAAGGTGGTGATGAGAGACAAATGAACTGAAGGTCGGAGAGAGAGCTGGCAGCTCAGCAAAGGAGGAAGTCAGTGGGGAACCCACCAAGAGCTTCCTGGCCACCTGGCCCTCCCACAGGGAGCCCTCAAGTCCCTGCCAAGGCCCCCTCTGTCTCCCAGGTGTTGGGAAGGGCCCCAGCCCTCCCCTGCCTCGCCTCCTGTGGGGTAAGAAGAAGAGAGCAGATACAACAGCTGTTTCTGCCCCCACCTCTCTTGCCAGCCTTAGTCTCTGCCACCCCCACCCTGCCTTGCCAAGAGCTCAGGTCTCTGGGGAGTCTGGGGGCGGCAAGGCGAAGCTCCCAAGATATGGGGAAGTGGGGGATGGAGGGTGCTGTACCCCTTCCCAACGCTACCTCCACAGGACCTCCCCTTTCTCCTCCTACCCTTTTTGGCCCAGACCTCTTGACTCCTCTTTCCCCCAATTCTTTCCTCTTTGTTTTCCCATCTGCCCTGCCCCCAAGTCCTCTCAGAACTGCCACCACATAAAATCCCAGGCTGCTCTAGGGCTCCAGACGACCTCCAGCTGCCCCTCTGGCATGGAGCAGGTAATCAAGCCACCAGCATCCCTCCCTCAAGCACCCCTTATCCCCTCATCAGCCACAGCTTGGGTTCCATCTCCCCCATGTCTCTGTGACAACCGCTTCTCAGGTCCGGAGTTCAGATGACACTCACAAGGGCCCCATTGAAGAACTGGGATGTCATTCGATCAGGGGCCATTGTCCAGCCCCCAGGCCTGGGGAAGGATGGGGACATCTGATCCGAGACACCTGAGCTGCCCCCCTGGGGTTGCGGAAGGCCAGACTGTCCCAGGGCCAAAGGAAAGAGGCCCCCCTTGGCAGTCTTCTCTCTCAACAGACCCCTCCTTTCTCCTTTCTTCTCCTACTCTCTCCCAGCCCCTTGAACTCAAAGGACTGCATGCTCTCAGCCCTTTATCTCCCCCAACACATACCAGCCCCATTCCCCTTGCTCCCACTATCCCCAAATCAACCAGGAGTGAGCAGTCGCAGGGACAATGCCTGCAGGTCTCCTCTCCCCTTCCCTGGGAACCCTGGCTCCAAGGAAAAGGCTCAAACATTCCTCTCTCCCCTTCTGCCACCCACCAGATGAAAGGGATAATTTTGCAGAAGCAATGGGAGCATACCCCAGAGAAGCCAAAATGACATGTTCAGGAGAGAACAGAGTTGAAGGACCAAAAGGGGCCCCCAGCTGCTGACAGGAAACTCAGAGTCAGTGAGACCTCCCTCCCCTAGAAGCCTTAGGCCACCCGCCCACTGGGGCTGCAACCCCCTCTACCAGGCTGACCGAGGGTACCAGACTGACTTCTTGCTAGGGGTGGGCAGCAGAGGGAAGGCTGTAGTGGACACCCCAGCCCACCACCCTCAACAGCAGAGCTTAGCTATACTAGGCAGGCAAGGTCCAGGGTAAAAATAGAGCCAGAGGAAGCATGGCCTCGTCCTGTGACCACCCCTGCCTGCCCCACCCTCCTCAATCCCTGCCTGGGCAGCCACTGCAGACATCTACCACAGGCCTCTGGAGCCAGCCCAGCTCCAACTGCTGTCTCTCCATGCCCTAACCCTGATTCCCTTTGGCTGGGGTACAGACTGAGGGACATGGAGAACAGGTCTGCATTTAGGTCTGCTGGGGTTTCCCTCACATTTTAAAATCTCAGGGAAAGATCAATTGCAGTTGGGCTTTAATCCCACAGTTATTTGAGCTGTCAGCCAGGGCCAGGCCTGAGGGCTCCCCTCACCTAGACCCTGGTACTCTGGGCCTGGTCCTCAAGGCTCACTTCCATGATGGGGGTGGGTAGGTGCACTGCTGCAATGGGCTCGGAGCTGGAGACGGCGATGGAGACCCTCATCAACGTGTTCCACGCCCACTCGGGCAAAGAGGGGGACAAGTACAAGCTGAGCAAGAAGGAGCTGAAAGAGCTGCTGCAGACAGAGCTCTCTGGCTTCCTGGATGTAAGTACAGAGTGGTGGAGTGGGAGTGGAGTGGGTGAAGGTTGGGGGAATGGGGTGGGCACCCCCTTGCTGTCTCCCCACCCCACCTCCAGCTCAGCCCAGCCTCCTTCTTTCCTTTCCCAGGCTTCTCTCCTGGATTTTTCCAGGCTCCCCTACTCCAGCTGGGTCAAGTCAAAATGCCCCGGTTTATTGATCACCAATATGTTATTGATCACTATAACAAGTGTTAGGCCCTGTGTAGATTCATCAGTAATAAGACTCACAGACTAGAAGGGAAAGATTGATAATTAAAAGTAAACCATGAACTCCAGGAAGTACACAGAGCCTTAATAGATGTGCCAGAAAGGGTTATGAGAGATTATTAACCTGATTGAAGTAAGATGGCTCTCCTGAAGAGGTAGCACTTGAGCCATGGATTTCCATTGGAAGATTATCTAGGTAAATGCAGACATTTTAGGAGGAAGTAACTGAATGAACAAAAGCACAAGAGAAAGAAGAATGTGGTGCATGCCAGTAGTTTTATTCGACTGGCATGAAGGATATAGAAAAGTAGGCTGCAAAGGCTAACCAGGGCCACAAAGTAAAGAAGCCTCAGGATATGGTAGAAAGTGCATCAGTTTAGGCCGGGCATGGTGGCTCACGCCTGTAATCCCAGCACTTTGGGAGGCCGAGGCAGGTGGATCACGTGAGGTTGGGAGTTCGAGACCAGACTGACCAACACGGAGAAAACCCGTCTCTACTAAAAATACAAAATTGGCCAGGCGTGGTGGCGCATGCCTGTAATCCCAGCTATTCGGGAGGCTAAGGTAGGAGATTGCTTGAACCCGGGAAGCGGTGGTTGCAGTGAGCTGAGATCACACCATTGTACTCCAGCCTGGGCAACAAGAGCAAAACTCCGTGTCAAAAAAAAAAAAAACAAAACACGGCCGGGGGGGTGGCGCCAGCCCAAAAACCCCACTAGTTGGGGAGGCCGAGGCGGGCGGATCACGAGGTCAGGAGATCGAGACCATCCTGGCTAATCCGGTGAAACTCCGTCTCTACTAAAAAATACAAAAAACTAGCTGGGCGAGGTGGCGGGCGCCTGTAGTCCCAGCTACTCAGGAGGCTGAGGCAGGAGAATGGCGTAAACCCGGGGGGCGGAGCTTACAGTGAGCCAAGATCGCGCCACTACACTCCAGCCTTGGCGACAGAGCGAGACTCCGTCTCAAAAAAAACAAACAAACAAACAAAGAAAGTGCACCGGTTTTGAGGTTTTATTGGACTGGGTTCAAATTCCAGCCCTGCTACTTTCTAGCTGTGGGACTTTGGGCATATTTATTTAACCACCAATTACCAATTTGTTTCTTCTCTAGAATGGAAATAATGAAACATACCTCACGTTATTTGTATTAGAATTAAATTAGACAGTGCTTGTAAAGCTCCTAGTGTAGTGCTTGCTGTATTGTAGGCACTCAACATACGGTAACTGGTGTTATTATTATTCATTCTGCCAGGTGAAAGAGCTTATGCTGTAGGCAACAGGAGCCCTCAAGAGTTTTGAGGCCCAAAATAGTCCCATAATTCAGTGCAGTTCCTCTCGCTCATCTCTGCCTCCTTCTCCTCAACCACCCCCTTGCCTCTGACTCAGTGCTGTACCCCTCCCTATACACCTCCCTCTTCCTCTCCTCCCACCACAGGCCCAGAAGGATGTGGATGCTGTGGACAAGGTGATGAAGGAGCTAGACGAGAATGGAGACGGGGAGGTGGACTTCCAGGAGTATGTGGTGCTTGTGGCTGCTCTCACAGTGGCCTGTAACAACTTCTTCTGGGAGAACAGTTGAGCAGATAGCCACATTGGGCAGCGCCCTTCCTCTCCACCCTCCCAGATCTGCCTCTTGCCCCTGCTTCCACCTCATCCCACTTATCCCTCTCCATAACCCCACCCCTGCCCACCCCACCCACACACACACCAAGGGCGCAAGAGTAGCGGTCCAAGCCTGCAACTCATCTTTCATTAAAGGCTTCTCTCTCGCCAGCCATCCGATGTCTGTCTCCTCTGGGATCTGGAAGTGGGTGGATCCCACTTCCCTTATTTGGGGAAGTGTCTTATTTAGAAAGAGGTCAAGGTGCATTACATCTTCCTACTTGAGGAAAGCTCAAGGTCCAGGAATGTGGGGGTTCAAGGTTCCAGTTGGAAGTCGAGGAGACATCACCTTCTCAGCTATAAAACCAGAGGAAGAAAGAATCTCCTTTCTTTCTTTCTTTTTTTTTTTTGGAGACACAGTCTGGCTCTGTTACCCAGGCTGGAGTGCAGTGGCACGGTCTCGGGTCACTGCAACCTCCAACTCCCGGGTTCAAGCAATTCTCCTGCCTCAGCCTCCCGAGTAGCTGGGACTACAGATGCCTGCCACCATGCCCAGCTAATTTTTTGTATTTTTAGTAGAGACGGGGTTTCACCATGTTGACCAGGATGGTCTCGATTTCCTGACCTTGTGATCTGCCTGCCTCGGCATCCCAAAGTGCTGGGATTACAGGTGTGAGCCACCGCGCTTGGCCAAAATAATCTTCTTTCAATCAACGAACATTTACCTAAGTGGTACTGTGTGTAAACACTGTGTAGGAACTGAGGCTCCAGCATTAAGCAAAATAACCACGATCCTTACCCTCACATGGGCCTTACACACACACACACACACACACACACATATGCCAGTGCCAGGAAGGAAAATGAAAGGGTCTTCACGTGCCTATGGGGCGGAGAAAGGGTGGGCAGGGACAGATGTGTCATTCTCTCATTACTCAAACATATGCACACTGTATTGTGCACATAGCCATTAGAAAAATCCCTTATTGAGGCCGGGCGCGGTGGCTCAAGCCTGTAATCCCAGCACTTTGGGAGGCCGAGGCGGGTGGATCACAAGGTCAGGAGATCGAGACTATCCTGGCTAACATGGTGAAACCCCGTCTCTACTAAAAATACAAAAAATTAGCCGGGCGCGGTAGCGGGCGCCTGTAGTCCCAGCTACTTGGGAGGCTGAGGCGGGAGAATGGCGTGAACCCGGGGGGCGGAGCTTGCAGTGAGCCGAGATCGCGCCACTGCACTCCAGCCTGGGAGACACAGTGAGACTCCGTCTCAAAAAAAAAAAAAAAAAAAAGAAAAATCCCTTATTGAGGCCGGGCATGGTGGCTCACGACTGTAGTCCCAGCACTTTGGGAGACAGAGGTGGGCAGATCACTCGAGGTCAGGAGTTAGCGACCAGCCTGGTGAAATCCTATCTCTACTAAAAATACAAAAATTAGCAGGGCGTGGTGGCACGCGCCTGTAATTCCAGCTACTCAGGAGGCTGAGGCAGGAGAATCGCTTGAACCTGGGAGGCGGAGGTTGCAGTGAGCCGAGATGGTACCACTACACTCCAGCCTGGGTGATAGAGTGAGACTCCATCTGCAAAAAGAAAAGAAAAGAAGAAAGAAAGAAAGAAAGAAAGAAAGAAAGAAAGAAAGAAAGAAAGAAAGAAAGAAAGAAAGAAAGAAAGAAAGATCCCTTAATTGAGCAGGACACATAGCTCATGCCTATAATCCTAGGACTCGGGAGGCTGAGGTGAGAGGATCACCTGAGCCCAGGAGGTCATGGCTGCAGTGATCCGTGATTGATTGCGCCACTGACTCCAGCTTGGACAACAGAGCCAGACCCCGTCTCAAAACAACAACAACAACAAATCAGAAAGCGAGAAAAGAGAAATCCCTATGTAGGTCTACCACAAAATAAACACGGATGGCAGGTGTGGAGGGAGGACATGGAAGCGCAATCGAGGACGCAAAGGTGCACCCCCCGCAAGAAGGATTAAACAGTATTTAGGCCAAGTTGGGAAGGGGAGGAAGTGAGGAGGAAAACATGGACGGGCGGTGGTGTTGGCCAGCGCAGGATGGGAGAGGAATGTGCTCCCAATACTGGCCTCCTGGGCCTTGGCGGGAGCATTTATGGCACTTTACAACTCTCAGACTGGGCGACCGGCCACGAGGGGAAAACCAGTGCAAATTCCCCAGGCCCAGTTGTCCGGAAGAAGACGAGGCAAGTCCGCGTAAAGATTTTTAGACGGTGTACCTTGACTAAGGAACAGAGGGGCAAGGGAATTCGGAACCCAAATCCCCTCTAAGACCCTGATTACTAACTAGTAACCCAGGAGGTTGCAGCTTAACCACTACGGGAACTTGAAGTCCCGGCACGCCCCGATAGGGCCACTGCCACGCCCCCAGAGGGCGGGGCACTGCTTATACCGCGGAGGTAAAGTTTGCTGAAGTTCACCTTAAGGCTCCGCCTCTGATCCCTGCGCAGGCGTAGCTCAAATCTTTCACGCCCTCTAGTCGTGAGCGGATCTGACGCCTGACGTAATGGAGTAGACGCCATTTTAGCCGGTCCCACAAGCACTGCATGTGGCGGCCATTTTGTTTTGGACACCGAGCCGGAGCTGGCGGCCGCTGCAGACGAAAGGCAAGAAAGGGCAGGCCGGGTGAGCAGACGGATCGGCCGGCTAGACAGCCAACCAGCAACAACGAACTGAGCTCGCATACTACCGCTTACGCATCTGACCAACCGCCCATCTAGCTAACCCGAGCCCCTCCACCGTCAACTCAGGTTCGGCCGGTCCCCGGCCCGCCTGCCGGAGCCGTGGTGGCAGCCCCGGGAGGAGCACTGGCGTCTGTTTCCTTCGGTGAGTTTCTGTAGTGAGAAGGAGCGGGGTGGCGGGGTCTTGGGGAGCGGAAGGGGCTGGCGGACGCGGAAAGGGGGTGGTGGCATGTGGACACAGCTACGGTGTTGGAGCGTGGAGGCCCGGGGGAGGAGGCGGAGCCCTGCGAAGGGGCGGGGGAGGGGCTGAACTGGAACCTGGTGGCGGGACTGATGGAGGTTGGGGTTTGATAGGGATTAAAAGGAAACTTGGGTTGAGCAAAAGTGGAAGTCTTGATAGGGCTTTGAGGATGGTAGGGAGATTAAGAAATACAAGACTTTGAGGAATGTTGGAAATTAATGGCGGCTTTAGGGTTAAGTTTTGTGGAGGGCTCTTTGCGAGCTCATTCCCCAGGTGAATTTAGAAAACCTTTCCTACGCACTCCCCGAGATCATTAGTTTATTGTTACAAAAGTCTCTACTTGATTCTGGAGTTGAAAGCCAATTTTTAAACTAGGCTTTTTTTTTTTGAGACGGAGTGTCGCTCTTTTTGCCCAGGCTGGAGTGCAGTGGCACGATCTCAGCTCACCACAGCTTCCGCCTCCCGAGTTCAAGCGATTCTCCTGCCTCAGACTCCTGAGTAGCTGGGATTACAGCCATGCGCCACTACGCCCAGCTAATTTTGTATATTTAGTAAAGACGGGGGTTTCTCCATGATGGTCAGGCTGGTCTCGAACTCCCAACCTCAGGTGATCCGCCCGTCTCGGCCTCCCAGAGTGCTGGGAAAACAGGCGTGAGCCACCGCGCCCGGCCCTGCCTATATTTTCACTCTAGATCAGTAGTTTTCAACTTTAACTGCACGCTAGAAGCACCTAGGTAGCTTTCCCTCCACCCCACAATTGTTCATTTCCAAACCTCGTTACTAGAGATTGTGGTTTAATTGATCTAGGCCCAGATATCTGTATTTTTTATTTTTTTAATTAATTTATATTTTTATGGAAACGGGGTCTTGCCATGTCGCCCAGGCTGGTCTTGAGCTCTAGGGCTCAAGCATTCCGCCCACCTTGGCCTCCCAAGGTGCTGAGATTACAGGCGTGAGCCACCGCGCCTGGCCTGTCCGGCCCTTTGAAAGCTCCTTGGATAAGTCATATGTAGTCAAGGTTGAAAATGACTGCTCTAGAGAAAAAGCCAAACTCGACCGGGCGCGGTGGCTCACGCCTGTAACCCCAGCACTTTGGGAGGCCCAGGTGGATGGATCGGGTGAGGTCAGGAGCTCAAGACCACCCTAGCCTACGTGGAGAAACCCCGTCTCTACTAAAAATACAAAAACAATTCGCCGGGCGTGGTGGCACGTGCCTGTAGTCCCAGCTACTCAGGAGGCTGAAGCAGGAGAATCGGTTGCACCGGGAGGCAGAGGTTGCAGTGAACCGAGATCGCACCACTGCACTCCAGCTTGGGCGAGAGAGTGAGATTCCGTCTCAAAAAAAAAAAAAAAAAAAAAAGGCCAGACTCCATACTTTGATTGCTAAATTGGGTTCTGCCGTTTTTGAGAATTTCCTGGGTATTTTCTGGGCCTTGGAGTTTGTTTGGGGTTGTTTGTTTGTTTTAAAGAGATGGGGTCTCTCTCAGGCTGGAGTGCAGTGGCATCATCACAGCTCTTTGCAGCCTCCAACCCCTGGGCTCCCCCTGAGTAGCTAGGACCACAGGTGCTGGCCACCATGCACTACTATTTATTTATTTATTTATTTTCTTAGTAGAGACTCGGTCTCACTTTGTTACCCAAGCTGATCTCTTAACTCCTGGCTTCAAACCATCCTGTGCCCTCACCCTCCCAAAGTGTTAGGATTACAGGTGGTGAACCACCATGCCCAGCCACCTTGAAGTTACAGTAATGTGAGGTAACTGCCATAGAAATTTAAGCACTTTTGCACTTTTGCTGGGCGTGGCACCTCATATCTGTGATCCCAACACTGGGAGGCCAAGGTGGGAACATCCTTTGAGGCCAGGAGATTACAGCTTCCGTGACCCACTGCAGCCAAGATCATGCCACTGCATTCCAGCCTGAGTGACAGAGTAAGACCCTCTCTCAAAAAAAAAAAAAGAAAAATTTAAGCACTTGAAATGTGCCCTCATGTGCTCTTAAGTCATCAGTGATAAGGCCTTTTTATTTATTGTTGACTTGGGCCTTGCCACTTATAGAAATGATGTTGTCACTATTGTGATTTGCTCATTTTACGTATTGTCCTTTGTAGATTCTCGGGATTTGAAGATGGCTGCACAGTCAGCGCCGAAAGTTGTGCTAAAAAGCACCACCAAGATGTCTCTAAATGAGCGGTGAGGCAGCCAACAGCAACTTCAGCTCCTTCCTAAGAAAACATTACTTAACTTGGCCCTGGGGTCCAGTGCACAAAGCCAGTTTTAAGCTAAATACCAACAGAAGGCTACAGACCTCTGTTCTTAGTTGCATCTCATGTGGTACACAAAACAAATTGGGCGGTTGTTTCAAAACCCCTTATCAGTAGACTTTTATGTTAAGCTGTCTGAAATATTTATTTGGTGGGATGTATTTTAAAAGACTCCTAACACCCTCCCTTTTCACATTTTTTTACATTGATACAGGGGTCGTGCAGCACGGTAGCATGGTACCCTGGCTACAGTAGGCTTGCTGCCCAGTCCAAGGCCAGCAGTGTTGTGTCTGGCCTGTAAGAGGCAGGTAGCAAGCCATGAATATGTCCAAAGGTCCTTGAATGTCGTTCTTGGGCCTTGTAAGAGGCACTTGCTTTGCTCCATTTCACTTTCTTTCCATTCTGCTTTTAGTTTGGTTTTGTTTTGGATTCTTTTACAGCTAAGTGTTCTTCTCTTCCATTCCATTACACTTCCTTGACAGCAATAATGAGTCTCTTCACGGGCTCATAAATGATCGAACTAATCTAACTTTCAAAAGTAACTACTTGGAGTCAGAAAAAGTGATGATTTGAGACTAAGAAAAGTATTTAAAGGCAGTTTCTATTTCTGACAACTTTGTTCATTAAGAGTCCCTTTGGCTGGGCGCAGTGGCTCATGCCTGTAATCCCAGCACTTTGGGAGGCCAAGGGCGGATCACAAGGTCAGTAGTTCAAGACCAGCCTGGCCAACATAGTGAAACCCTGTCTCTACTAAAAATAGAAAAATTAGCTGGGCGTGGTGGCGCATGCCTGTAATCCCAGCTGCTCGGGAGGCTGAGACAGGAGAATCACTTAAACCCATGAGGCGGAGGTTGCAGTGAGCCAAGATCGTGCCATTGCACTCCAGCCGGGGCAACAGAGAACAGAGTGAGACTCTGTTTCAAAAAAAAAAAAAAAGATTGCCTTTGATCAGTGATTTCATTAAGTTGACTTTAGACCACTGGAATTTACTTAATGTCTATTTTTGCCTCTTCTGAGGCATGTGTGCTTCTCTCCTTATCTCTTTGGCTATAGGCTAATTATTTATGTTTACATAATAATATTTATGTTTGCATGTTACTAAGTGACATATTTTAAAGTGTGATACACTCCTGTAATTTATGAGAGTATGTTAATTGCTGTGAGCTTTGAAGGTGCTCTAGTCCTTCCTCATATTTGGCCTTAGAATGCACCTTGGATCCCCCAAGGTTTAGGCTTTCTTTGTTTGTCTTTGAAACTATATCTTCTGTCTCTTGTCATATCTGCTTATTGCGTGTTTTTCATACCTTCCACCTCTCTAAAAGCCGTTACCTGAGCCCTTGTTATCACTTTTGGTTGAATGTGCTGCACTTAGCTGCATTTCTGAGTTTCTGATTCTTGCAAGTTTGTGGAAACAGAGGAGTCTTTAACCCACATCAGCCTTGATCTAAGTGTACCACTTTACTTAAAAGTTCGTGGGATCTGGAGCTCCTGGTCTAGCAAGCCATGAAAATGCCAATAAATGTTTGTAATAAAGCTTTTATTTAAACATCCATTTTGTTCGACCTTGAAGCTTTACTAATATGCTGAAGAACAAACAGCCGACGCCAGTGAATATTCGGGCTTCGATGCAGCAACAACAGCAGCTAGCCAGTGCCAGAAACAGAAGACTGGCCCAGCAGATGGAGAATAGACCCTCTGTCCAGGCAGCATTAAAACTTAAGCAGGTGAGAGAATGGGTCTTAATGCTCCAGAAGCAGCTGGTGATCTCTGTCAGGGAGTCTACTGAGGCTGTCAGAACGTGATGGATGATTGCAAAGTGGCTCAGGGCAAAAAACTGAAACTTCTCTGGAAGAAAGAGAAGTTCAGAGAATTCCAATTTTGGCAGGTACCAATAAGTAACTTTTTATTGTCTTTCTCTTTTAGGGAGTTTGCCATCTATGTGGCCTGTTTCTGTTACCAATGAGTATTAATCTTTTGTTTTCTGATCTTTAACGCTTAACATAAATTAATGGCTTATTCCACAAAGAAACTTTATTTCAGCTTTAGATAATCTCACAGCATCCTTTACTCTCTGTTAAATGATTTACCCACCAGGGAAATAATTTTATTCTTGTTCCCCTAGTGCAGGGAGTTTGCATGGCGTTAGTCAAAGATTTTCAATGCTAAAATATACAGAGTAGAGTGACCTTCATTTCCACAGCACCTAAAGTTTTACCAGTAAAGTGGAGCAAGAGTACTGAGTAATTTGAGTTAGGGGTTCTCTTTCAAACTTACAGTGAGAGATAATCCTATTCAGACCTGAATAAAACCTACTCTTTATTATTCATAGAATTTATATGCAAGTCCGGACAGTGGCTGTGGAAGGATATGTCCAAGCTGTGGCTGGGCGTCTGGAGGGCGGTGCCATGCAACTGTAAGGGCTTTGGTAGCATTGCATGGCTGTGCATAAATTCAGCAGTTAAATATAACACCCTTACACCCCCACCCTGAACCACTGGGCTCACTGACCAAAAATAAACAAGACTTTCTGCTTCGGCTGTCTTAAGCCTTGGAGTGACTGGATTCCTCCCTGACTCAGGAAAGCAGCAAAAGGCACCACCATTTTCCAAGAGTAAATGGAAATTGCTGAAGATCAGTCTCTGACAGATCATTCCAAAAGACCTTTCAACAAGAAGCTTTAAGTATAGGCTCTGCAGGAAGTAGTCCCGATCCAGAGTAGTAATATTCACTAGAATTTTTTTTTTTTTTTTTTTTTGAGACGGAGTCTCGCTCTGGCGCCCAGGCTGGAGTGCAGTGGCCGGATCTCAGCTCACTGCAAGCTCCGCCTCCCGGGTTCCCGCCATTCTCCTGCCTCAGCCTCCCCAGTAGATGGGACTACATAGAATTTTTTTATGTGGTTTTGTTTTTTTGAGATGAGTCTCACTCTGTCACCCAGCCTGTAGTGCAGTGGCGCAATCTCAGCTCACCCGCAGCCTCCACCTCCCGGGTTCAAGCAATTCTCCTGTCTCAGCCTCCCAAGTAGCTGGAATTACAGGCACCCGCCACCATGCCTGACTAATTTTTGTATTTTTAGTAGAGACGGGGTTTTGCCATGTTGGTTCAAGGCCAGAATGGTCTTGAACTCCTGACCTTAAGTGATCTGCCTGCCTCAGCCTCCCAAAGTGTTTGGATTACAGGCATGAGCCACCGTGCCCAGCCAGAACTTTCTATAACGATGGAAATGTTCTGTGTTTGCTATCTGGTACAGTAGCCACTAGCCACATGTGGCCATTGAAAACTTTAAATGTGACTAGTGCAATTAAGGAGCTTAATTTTTTTTTAATTTAATTTTAGGCCAGGCCTGTAATCCCAGCACTCTGGGAGGCCAAGGCAGGCGGATCACTTGAGGTCAGGAGTTCGAGACCTGCCTGGTCAACACAGCAAAACCCCATCTCTACTAAAAAAAAAATTAGCCGGGCATGGTGAAGCACACCTGTAATCCCAGCTACTCGAGAGGCTGAGGCTGGAGAATATCTTGAACTCAGGAAGTGGAGGTTGCAGTGAGTGGAGATAGCACCACTGCATTCCAGCTTGGGCGACAGTGAGACTCTGTCTCAAGAAAATAAATAAAATTTACTTTTAATTTAGGCTGGGTCTGGTGTCTCACACCTGTAATCCCAGCACTTTGGGAGGCCCAGGCAGGTGGATCACCTGAGGTCAGGAGATCAAGACCAGCCTAGCCAACATGACAGAACCCCATCTCTACCAAAAATAAGCCGGGCGTGGTGACAGCGCCTGTAATCCCAGTTACTCAGGAGGCTGAGGCAGGAGAATTGCTTGAACCTGGGAGACGAAGGTTGCAATGAGCCAAGATCGTGTCATTGCACTCCAGCCTGGGCGACAGAGCGAGACTCTGTCTCAAAATAAAAATAATAATAATTTAAATAGCCACATGTAGCTAGAGGCTGCCTTACGCAGCACAGCTCTAGAGTGAAAACTAAGTGGTAGAATTGACATCCTTAAGTTTCCTGTTAATATTAAAGGCCAGTATTGGTGGCAGTTAAGGATTGGAATGGATAAAGAACTTCCGAGCACTGTACAGTTCTCCCTTTAAAGCACAAAGCTTGGGAAATTAATATATGCAGGATAACTGAATGCAAGAGACTTGTGGAATGCAGTCTGACCTCATAATTGTGTGTTAATCAGGGGAGTAATAGGACAGGCCGTTATGGTTGGTTACACCTACTTATGCTAGATGCATAATGTTTGGAGCCTTTCCCACTGATTAGAAGCGATTTATGATCTTGTGCTAGAAAGTTAACAATAATGCTTCACAGCATGTTTTTTGAGAGGTATGATTAGAAAACACACACACATTGGTAGTCACTTCTGGGTGGAGCCTGAAGAAGCCATAGAACTTACTTTCTTTCATATTGACTGATGACTTTATGGACGATTAGGCTTGCTAGGACCTTGGTTGTGTTCAGGGCTATTGCTGTCCCTTTTTCCTTTGAAGGAATTTAATTCAGATGTAGTCTTAATGGTTTTCTGAGAACAGATTCTTAAAAATACTCTATCTCTGTAGTGTGTCCTTGTCCTCGTATATGGCCCTGAGTTTTGTAATCACCCGAATAATTCTAACATATGTTTGGCTGGCTGGCTGTGGAGATATATTGGAGTTACATGTTTATTTTGAATTTAAGGTCATCATATTGTTTTAAAGGAGCTGTTTGCAAGTGCAGGCATGGAATTAGGGATTTTTAAGAAATGAAAGGAGGTTTGACTTTCTTGTGTTTATTTACATCTTAAGGTAAAAAGTGGACCATCTGGAAATAGATTCCCAGAGGAAAAATGGAGCACACGGGCCTCTTTGAGAAATCAATGTTGTTGTTAAGTGACAAGAACTCAAGTGAACTTGTAATTTAAGTTTTGCCCAGAGTATGATGAACTTCCTGTGGTGTTTGAGTAAGCCTTTGAAGACAGTGGTAGTCCATGGGCAGGTATGAATCAAGTCATATAATCGTCAACCTGTAGTTGAAAAGCAGTACAATCCAGGATTGAACTATAGAATGTTCTTACTGAAACTTAAATTTCAACTGGCAGTGTATGACATACGTAGCCAAACTAGTGAGGTAATTTGTGGAGATGCCCATTTCATGGGACCACCCTTGAGCTTCTTGGAGTTTCTGCTCTGGATCAAAATTCTGCTGCTTGTGTAACATGTTCTGAGGCAAAGGCTTGCTTCTGGTTTGGGATCCTTATGACACCCACAGCAGGTTTATCTCCCTTCACACCAGCATCTCACTTGCTTCTTTTTCTCTGCACTTTGAGTTGCCAAATCCTGTTGGATTGCTTTTTTGATCTCAATCCCCTAACACCTTTTCTTCCAGAAGAGCTTAAAGCAGCGCCTGGGTAAGAGTAACATCCAGGCACGGTTAGGCCGACCCATAGGGGCCCTGGCCAGGGGAGCCATCGGAGGACGAGGCCTACCCATAATCCAGAGAGGCTTGCCCAGAGGAGGACTACGTGGGGGACGTGCTACCAGAACCCTACTTAGGGGCGGGATGTCGCTCCGAGGTCAGTGCTGCGTACCCTGATAATTGTCGGGCCCTACTCCCTTCCCTTTTCTCTTGGGCTGCTTATGGACACGTTCGTTTAACATCTTTAAGCCTGAATTTGTATTAAATAATAACTTGTGAAATCACATATTTTTAATAGTGTTGCATGTCTTTTATCGATACCATTCCTTTTCTGATAATGTGCAATGGTGAGAGGCTATGACCTGCGTAACAACAGGTAATTCATGTCATCTCCATTCCATTTTAAAACACCCTGCTGCTGCTTGAATCAAAGCACATTCAAGTTCTAGAAGTAAGTCAAACGTAAGAAATTTATAGGTCTTTTGACCTGTATCTTAACTCTTTGTTCCTGGTGCTAGTAAAACACTGATACAGCTGGAAAAAGAGGACAAGTTGACCCACAGCACTTACCTATGTATGTTCATTTGGGGCACTCTTGTTCTGTTCCCTGTATAGTTCTTGTTCCTTAGAATAATCTGTTGAGATCAGGAACCATAGCATTTATTTTTAAATTTACCATAATGCTAGGCATCTATCTGATTATTCAGTAGATATTTATTAAATGTATGCACTTACTGATTGAATTAACTCCCAACTTCTTCCAAAAATGGATTTGTGGTCAGACTTGTTGAATTGATTGAATAAAGAGTAGCTTAATCTATTTGCAGTATGCAGCTTGCCCCAACCAACCGAAAAACTAACTGAATTACCCTCATTTAACCCTCACCGCCTTCCTTTGGTTAGAATCTACTTTGTGTCTCTTGGATTTACCTGCATATACATTGTATGCCTCCTCTCCAAGGTCAAAACCTGCTCCGAGGTGGACGAGCCGTAGCTCCCCGAATGGGCTTAAGAAGAGGTGGTGTTCGAGGTCGTGGAGGTCCTGGGAGAGGGGGCCTAGGGCGTGGAGCTATGGGTCGTGGCGGAATCGGTGGTAGAGGTTAGTCAGCTACCAACTTCAGAGAGTAGCTCCCCTTTACTTTCCTCCCTTAAAAACTCAGAGCCACCTTTCTGCACAGCTTCAAGTCATAGGCAGGCTTCTTTGTTTGTCTTGTTTTGTTATTTGAAACTGGCTTATTTTTCAAATTGCCATGCTGGTAGTGCAAAAGTCTCATGATTTTTCCAAGAATCAATCAAGTGCATATTATAGAGCCAGATTATACACCATCTTCCTCCAGGCTCTTGCAAATTTAACTTGTACAGTTGAAAATACCCCTCAAAATGGTCAGTTTAGGTTTTACCTTTCTCTGCCCCTGCCCCACCACACACCACCATGTAGCTCCAGATCCTGGTTTGAGTCACATGAGAATATAGAAGAGAGAGAGGTACAAAGGTGAAGCAGAGTTAAGAGGGTGGTGAGACTTGGAGCTGGGCATTGGCTCTGAAACCAGATAAATTCAGTGTCACATTTTTGCCTGTGGAGAACCAGAGATGACTTTTTTTGCTCAAGGTAGAGAGCAAGATGGAATTATCATCAGTTAACTAACTGGCTCTTGTTGATAATCTTGCCTTTGAAATTTATTGAAGTCTGTCTTGTGACCTCATGACCCAGATTGGCAAAGAGTTGAATGGTGTTGCTGCTGTTAATACTAAATCTCATGGGAGCCTTCTGGTTCAGAGCTTACTGGAAAACTTCCAACAACACCTGTCCAGGAAAAAAAACACTACTGTAGCCCCTGTGTATATTTGCTTTGGTTCTCTTAAAAGGTGTCTTGGGTCTTCCATAACTTCTGACCTTGAAGTTGCCAAGGAATAATAACTTTTCTAAGTTGATAACCAGGGGCTTGTTTTCTTCTCTCCCATTATATGATACTTGGCTTACTGAGTGAAGTGCAAGCTAGTTTGGGTTTCAGGATGAAATAACATATTTCCAAATTATCTTGACTTGGATTCTGATAGAGAGACATCACGAGGGTGGCAGAGACTAAAATAACTTTTCAAAAAGCTGAGTTTGTTTTGTTAACTGAATTCAGACTACTCAGATAACCACAATTGTCAGTTGTCATAAGGTAACTAGAATTAGAGGTAGAAATAGCTAGGACAACTCAAAATATTTTTTCAAATCTCCCCTACATTGTTCCTATGTCAGAAAAACTCAGTCTCCTGACACATGAGGTCAGTTAGCTCATTAGACTTGATAAGCTTAAGGAAAGATGAGATGACTTTCCAGAAGGGTCTCCAGTAAACTTAATTTGAAAACTGTCTTATCTTCACACCCCTCATTCTCTGTGCCCTTGTTACCACCTCTCTATCTTACTAAATGGGGTTATCTATCACGTATTTTAATTACAAACTTAGTGAATCTCAAATATTAGGTAATTTTATCTTAGGATCGATTAAGGTTTTTTAAAATTACAGTTGTCAGTTAATTATTTTCCTTTATTGATAGAATAAAAATGGTTAAAATAGCATTTAGAGATGATCATGTGATAGAGGATTCATTATGTGTGCTTTCCATGTGTTGCTTTCTACCCAGTGTGTTTCCTGTTTTTCCAGATTTCTCCTCTTTGCCCTGCCCTTCAGCTTTTCTCAGCTAGGCCCCACTGCTCTAAGGGGCATTTACTGCAGCACCTATTAAACTTACTTGTAACTGTCTCTCTCTTTTTTTTTTCCCCCCCCCCTTTGGGCTAGGTCGGGGTATGATAGGTCGGGGAAGAGGGGGCTTTGGAGGCCGAGGCCGAGGCCGTGGACGAGGGAGAGGTGCCCTAACTCGCCCTGTATTGACCAAGGAGCAACTGGACAACCAATTGGATGCATACATGTCGAAAACAAAAGGACACCTGGATGCTGAGTTGGATGCCTACATGGCGCAGACAGATCCCGAAACCAATGATTGAAGCCTGTCCACCCTCCCATGAGAGACTCTTGTTAGTCAACACATCTGTAAATAACCTTGAGATAACAGATGAGAAGAAATCTGACTGATGCTGGACGGACCTATCACAATAGGTTGTGGACTTACTTGCCACCAGCTTGTGCATTTAGTGTGTTACTTTTTGATACTGTGTTGTATGAAACCCTTTTGTCCTTTAATTTGGTTTTTTGTTTTTGTTTTTGTTTTTTTGGAGGGGGGGGGGTTCCCCTCCTTTGCCCAGACTTCTCTTTGAACACAAATGCATTAGCCTTGTGGCTAGAACATCCTCTTCCTCTGTCTCCCCTCACTTGTCATATGCTATGACATGCTAACATTTCTTTTGTTCATCTCTGTTGCCCCCACAGAAAGATGCCAGAAAAACCGGTCAGTGTTCCTCCCTGATGCTTAGGTTTCTGAGATAGGGTTCTGTTACATCCTCTTTGATAGCCTATTTAAAATATTTAGAAAGTCTGGAGCTCAAAAATGCATTCTTCCACATTGATAATTTAGTAAACTGAGAACATTGACATCACTACAGGGCAGCATAAGAGGTTGCTTACCTGTGGTAGCAGCTCTGATTTGATTGAAGTTGCTGTCATGTACATTGACACCACATATACCATAACCAGCGTGCTGGGTTGAATTGCACTTTCTACCCTTGTATGAGATTTACAAACTTTTCTCCAGGGTGTGTATCATGGCCAGAGGGATACTATAGGGTTGGTTTATACTGCAATATAGAGGAAGAAGCCATTTGATTTGGTAGGTGTGTCAGAAGGAAGAATGATGGCAGACGAACTGCTGGAAGAGGTCAGAAGATACCCATGCTAAAATGCAATTATATCCTCATGTTTTATCGCAAACTAATTTTGGACTTTCCCACTCATTAGCTTTGTTTCACCTTTATTTCCCTTGAAGATTCAATTAAGTTCAACCATATTCTATCAACTGTTCCAGTTGCAGTAGAATCTTGTATTTCTGGTTCATTATAACAAATCGTTTGCTCAGATCCACCCAGGACTCTCTTTATTTGGGGTGCCTCAAAATGCCATGGCTACTTTAATGATGTCTTTTTTTACTTTTTCTTTTTTTGTGACAGAGTCTCGCTCTTGTCACCAGGCTGGAGTGCAGTGGCGCGATCTTGGCTCACTGCAACCTCCAACTCCCTGGTTCAAGCGATTCTCCTGCCCCAGCCTCCCAAGTGGCTGTGACTACAGACGTGCCACCACACCCAGTTAATTTTTGTATTTTTAATAGAGACAGGGTTTCACCATGTTGGCCAGGATGGTCTTGATCTCTTGACCTGGTGATCCGCCCGCTTCAGCCTCCCAAAGTGCAGGGATTACAAGCGTGAGCCACTGCACCCAGCCACTTTAATGATGTCTTGATATACCCCTTGTGTGGTCGAGAGTCTCTTTCTTCCTACTTGCGTTAAAATTCTGGAGAGCCTGTGGCTTTGAGCAGAAGGTGAAGAATTTGACTTCCTCAGAGCTCTGCAGAAATAATACCATGCCCACAAAAACTCGAGGAGGATTGTCTTGGGCAACATTCTGGGCCCTTGGGCCCTGGCACATACTTCCCTTTTTCCCTGTGTTGCGGAAGAGAAAAGAACCTGGTAGCGCCCAGCCAAGCCAGTTGTCATTGGGCTGCCTTTCACTCTAACCTGCTAGGACGTTGTACTTGGGACTGGGAAGGAAATTTTGGTCAGGACAACCCAAACTTGAATCCTGACTGTGATGTGGGGTGTCTGAAGGTGCTAAGGGAGATGGGCAGTGGGGGTCTAGCAGAAGGCTACAGGTTGGACAGTGACTGCAGAACTGAACCCCCAGTTCAGCTCCCTCTGCCTTTTCCAGTGCTAAAGCACGACGACTTCCCCTTCCCCGACAACCCCAACAAGTGCAAAACGCCAGGCTCCCTCCCACCCCAGAGGAGACTGATGCTTAAGAGTTCTGAATGAAGGAGGTGACTGCCATAGCCTAGGCTTCCATCTCTACCTCCTCTATGTCCTTCCTACCTCATGAAAGAGTTTATCCCCAAATTGCCCCTCAGTGGGGCACAGGAAACTCTCCTATCAGCCGAGGGTCCTCCAGCCCCACCTACTGCTTGCTACAGTTCCCAGGGTCTCTTGAGGCCTGTGTCCCTGTCATCCTCAGTCACTGGTTGTGTGGGACAAGGTGAGTAAACCTGAACACCTCTGGGTCAGCCTTTCATTCAGCTGCCATGTGCTGACGGCTTGCCATACCAACGAAGGCATCCTTTGTAAGGTTGGGAGCACAGGGAAGAGGTCGATGAGCTGGATCTTGTAAGACGGGAAAGTATAGAGAAAAGAATACACCAAGCAGAGGGAACCAAGTGTAAAGGTACACTGCTGAAAGAACACCTGAGGCTGGGCGCGGTGGCTCATCCCTGTAATCCTAGCACTTTGGGAGGCTGAGGCGGGCACATGACCTGAGGTCAAGAGTTCGAGACCAGCCTGACCAACACAGAAACTCCCATCTCTACTAAAAATATGAAATGAGCTGGGCATGGTGGCACATGCCTGTAATCCCAGCTACTCAGCTACTCGGGAGGCGGAGGTTGCAGTGAGCTGAGATTGCGCCATTGCACTCCAGCCTGGGCAACGAGAGCGAAACTCCGTCACAAAAAAAAAAGGTTCTGCTACTATGGCTAGCTCCATGGACCCAGCAGGGATTAGGGTAGAGGCTCCCACTTATGCCTGGGTGGGCTCTCCCACCTACATCACACCCTGGCTAGTGACCCAGTCAGGTGTGCTGGGGACTCTGGCTGACCACCTGTTCCAGGGGCAAGGAAGGAAGGAGAGGGGAGCATTGTGAAGCAGGGCAGGATGACTCCTGAGGGTGGAGACTGAGGCCCTGGACAGCTCTGGGACCCTTAATGGTGGCAGCAGCCCCCAGTCATAGGCCTCAAACTGTGTGGGCAACCTGGGACAGCTAAGATCCCCCTGAGGTCTCTTTAAAGGATTCACTAAATGCTCCATTTAGGCTTGGTTTTGGGGTTTTTTTTTTGTTTTTTGTTTTTTGTGGTTTTTTTTGGAGTCTCGCTCTGTCGCCGGGCTGGAATGCAGTGGTGCAATCTCTGCTCACTGTAAACTCGCACTCCCTGGTTCAAGCAATTCGGCCTCAGCCTCCCGAGTAGCTGGGATTACAGGCATGCACCACCACGCCCAGCTAATTTTTGTATTTTTAGCAGAGACGAGGTTTCACCATGTTGGCCAGGATGGTCTCGATCTCCTGACCTTGTGAGGATTACAGGCATGAGCCACCATGCCGGGCGATTTAGTTTCTTACCCTTTAGTGTAAGTGATTATCAGCTCAAGATTTAAACATATCCATGAGGAGATGGGAGAAGGGGTTCCCTCAGAAAGTCCTAAAACTTTCCTCTGGAATTTTTTTTTTTTGGACAGGAACTCCTGACCTTAGGTGATCTGCCCACCTCAGCCTCCCAAAGTGCTGGGATTACAGGCGTGAGCCACCGCACCCAGCCTCCCCTTTGGATTTTAATTCAAAGCATATACTCTCAAGTTTAATTTCAAGAGGAAAGCCAGTTCAGACAACAGAGAAGAGAAAGGAGATGGGGGAAAGGTAGACGGGAAAGATAAAAGAAGAAAGGCCCCTAATGTTTTCCTCAGCACTTCCAAGGCAGGACCTCGCCTTCAGCCTCTGACCCTTTTGTGATAAGCAGGAGTCCTAGGGTCTGGCCAGATATTCACCCATGGGGGATGTGGGGGGATGGCAGCTCTCCAGGAGCACCAGTTAAGATAGCTAGAACCACAGACCTGACTGCCTGCCCTAACCCCTCCCAGCTCCCGCCGCTACTGCTGCCCCTCCGGTTCTTCCAGTGAAGCATGGTAAGGCTCCCCAAACAGAGGTTTGGCCTCCCAGAAAGCAGGATGAACCAGGAATATCCTCATCCCTATCCTTTGGAGCTCACAGAGGCCCAAAGAAGTCTGACTCTCAGGTCTTCCTCCCCAGTTAAAGGTATTACCAGACACCATTCTGTGAACCCTCTCTCCCACAAGAAAGGCCTCCTTCTAAGTCCCACCCAGGCTCTACAGAGGGTGCAGGTTGCGGGTGGCCTCCAGGCAGAGGGCACTATGTGTACTGCCTGAGAGTATAGCATGTTCCCGCAGAGCTTCCACATGGGCCTACCCCAGAACCCACCTTGAGGTAGCCAGCAAGAAGGCAGTTCAACCTAAGCATGGGCAGAACAGAGTCAGAAGAGAGGGTCTGAGAGGTAGGGAAGAGCCAGCGCTTCCAGGAGATGAGAAGAGACCTAAAGTCTAGAACAGAAAGGCTTGTAGTCACTGAAATCCCAAAAGCACCCAACTCATCACCCCAAGATTTTATATATATATATAATCTTGATTTTATATATATATATAAAATCTTGATTTTATATATATATATATAAAATCTTGATTTTATATATATATATATATTTTAAAAATCTTGATTTTATATATATATATATATTCAACAATGTCTGGATCTCAGACCTGGTGGCTAGGGCTCTTCCCTATGTACTCTAACTCTAGGAGTAACAGCTGCTCCTAACATCTGCTCTTCCTATGTGCTTTAGAGTTCTCTCTGCTTATTAGCCAATTCCTCATTACTCCAATCCCCCGTTATCAACTAGAGTTGATAATTCTTTACAGTAAACTCTCCCTGTTGATACTGTGTCATTTGTCTCTCTTGATTGGACCCTGACATACAAACAGCATAGTGGTTGTATGTGCAGTAGTTGGTTGGGAAGGGGCGTTCTTAGGACCTATATCTTCAGTCTCTCTGGAAAAGCCAAGGCCTGGAGGAGGGCGGGCCACAGCTGTATGATACAGGTGAAGGCAGGGAGGAAGGGGGTTTTGTGCTGAATACCTTGGGCCTAGAGTGTGATACATGTTTAGAGAATGAAAAATTACACTAGCACTGGCCTTCAACCTATTATCAAACTTCAAGGATTCTTCAAGACCCTTGCCCAGTTTTCCTCACAAGTGTCCCAGGAACAAAGGAGAGAGTCTAAAATTCCTTTCAGCACTAATTTTCTCTAAGCAGGTGTATTATGAAATCTGACTGGTATTTTAGAATGCAGACTGACCTGGAATATACAGACTACAGGCAAGAAGATCAGGAGGCCTTTGCAATAGACCCCATGAGAGATAAAGGTCAAGAAAAAGGAAAGCATAAAAACAAAACACATGCTTTTCCTCAGAGAACCAGCCTTTGAAGTCAGATTACTAGATAACCATACTAAAAAAATTATTTGTTGTTGCTGGGCACGGTGGCTCACGCCTGTAATCCCAGCACTTTGGGAGGCCGAGGCGGGTGGATCACCTAAGGTCAGGAGTTTGAGACCAGCCTGGCCAACATGGTGAAACCCCGTCTCTACTAAAAATACAAAAATTAGCCAGGCGTGGTGGCAGGCGCCTGTAAGCCCAGCTACTCAGGAGGCTGAGGCAGGAGAATTGCTTGAACTCGGGAGGCAGAGGTTGCAGTGAGCCGAGATTGCGCCACAGCACTCCAGCCTGGGCAACAAGAGTGAAACTCCATCTGGAGGAAAAAAAAAAAAAAAAAAAAGCTAGGCATGGTGGTGGGCGCATGTAATTCCAGCTACTCGGGAGGTTGAGGCTGGAGAATCACTTGAACCCGGGAGGTGAGCGGAGATCACACCCCTGCACTTCAGCCCAGGCAACAAAGCAAGACTCTTTTTTTTTTTTTTTTTTTTTTTTTGAGACGGAGTCTTGCTCTGTCACCCAGGCTGGAGTGCAGTGGCCGGATCTCAGCTCACTGCAAGCTCCGCCTCCCGGGTTTACGCCATTCTCCTGCCTCAGCCTCCCGAGTAGCTGGGACTACAGGCGCCCGCCACCTCGCCCGGCTAAGTTTTTGTATTTTTAGTAGAGACGGGGTTTCACTGTGTTAGCCAGGATGGTCTCGATCTCCTGACCTCGTGATCCGCCCGTCTCGGCCTCCCAAAGTGCTGGGATTACAGGCTTGAGCCACCGCGCCCGGCCAGCAAGACTCTTAAAAAAAAAATTTTTTTTTGGTTGTTTATCTGAAATTCAAATTTACCTGGTGTCCCAAATGTTTTGTTTATTCTGTTTGCTAAATCTGGTATTAGGGAGCATTTAATCTAAAGAGTTGAAGAGGCACCTGAAAGGACAGTGGCCTAACCCAAGGGCTTCTTGTGCAAACAGTGGACCATCAACCTCCAAGGCCCTTTCCCAGCCCAGGTCAACACCTGTTTTCTCTCTCCAGTACAAGCCTTAGAGATTTCAACACTTTTCCATTCCTCTTCAACACTGTCACCACTCTCTCCCCTGGGCTTCCTTTTCCCAAGGCCCAACTATGAAGCAGGTTGCAGTTGCCTTGCCACTTACTCCCAAAATAAGCTCCTAGCCTCTCACAAGAGCGTTACTCTAATCACCAGAGAGGAAGATACAGGGACACAAGCGTAATCAACGACAAAAAGTGTATAAGGTTGTTTTTGGGGTGTGTGTGTGTGTGTCTGTGTGTTTTAGACAGAATCTTGCTCTTTCACCCAGGCTGGAGTGCAGTGGCATGATCACAGTTCACTGCAACCTCTACCTCCCAGGCTCAAGCGATCCTCCCACCTCAGCCTCTCGAGTAGCTGGAACTACAGGTGTGTGCCACCATGCCCAGTTATTATTTTTTTAATCAAGTTTTTTGTAGAGATGGGAGTCCCCCTGTGTTGCACAGGCTGGTCGTGAACTCCTGGCCTCAAGCATTCCTCCCGCCTCAGCCTCCCAAAGTGCTGGGATTACAGGCGTGAGCCATCCCACCCAGTGTAAGTGTATAAGATTTTACAAGTTATCACAGTTGGGGCTGGGCTTGGTGGCTCACACCTGTAATCCCAGCACTTTGGGAGGCCGAGGTGGGAGGACCGCTTGATCCAGGAGTTCAAAACCAGCCTGGGCAACAAAGAGAGGCCTCGTCTCTACAGAAAATTAAAAAAAAAAGTTATCATAGTTGGGGTCTCAGGTTTAGAGCTGCTGACCACCAAATCTCACAGTGATTCAAATGCCTTATCTTCCTTTATTACTGAAGATGAAGCTTGAGGTTGAACATTCTGGTGCCTATTTATCACTATGGATGCCTTTGCCTGTCCTCAGAAGCATTTCTGCACATACATCCTTCCCCATGGCCTAGGGAATTGGGAGCCACTGGAACACATTAGAGCCTAGGAGACAGATGTAAATTATCTGGAAAGCCATGAAAAACCACACCGAATCCAAAAGGAATCATTGTCTTCATAAGCCTCAGGGAAAAAGAAAACCAGGGAAGGTTGTCTTGAGGCCAGGAGTTCGAGAACAGCCTGGGCAACATAGGGAGACCCTGTCTCTACCAAAAAATTTTAAAAATTAGCCAAGCGTGGGGGCAGGTGACTGTAGTCCCAGTTACTTAGGAGGCTGAGGCAGGAGGATGGCTTGAGCCCAGAAGTTTGAGGTTACAGTAAGCTATGATAGCATCACTGCACTCCAGCTTCAGCAACAGAGTGAGTACTTGTCTCTAAAAATGAAAGGAAAAAAGTGAACTAAGGAAACTTTAAAATTTATTTTTATTTTTTGAGACAGGGTCTCACCCTGTCACCCAGGCTGAAGTGCATGCAGTGCCACGATCTTGGCTCACTGTAGCCTCAACTTCGTGGGCTCAAGGTCCTCCTACTTCAGCCTCCCAAGTAGCGGGGACCATGGCTGTGAGCCACCATGCCTGGCTAATTTTTTATTTCCTGTAGAGACAGGGTCTCACTAGGTTTGTTGCCCAGACTGATCTTGAACTCCTGGGCTCAGGTGATCCTCCTGCCTCAGCCTCCCAAAGTGCTGGGATTACAGGAGTGAGCCACCATGCCCAGCCTGCATGTTTATATTATTCAACCTTAAAAAGGAATGAAATTTGGATACATGCAGTTTTGTACATATTTAATGCCATTAAAAATATACTCTTTAGAAATAGACCAGGCATGGTGGCTTACGTCTGTAATCCCAACACTTTTGGAGGCTGAGGTGGGAGGATCACCTGAGCCCAGGAGTTCCAGACTAGTCTGGGCACCAAACATAGTGAGATCTCTTCTCTACAGAAAATAAAAAATTAATCAGGCATGGTGGCTAACACTTCTGGTCCCTGCTACTTGGAAGGCTGAAGTAGGAGGACCTCTTGACCCCTGGAGGTGAAGGCCACAGTGAGCCAAGATCGTGACACTGCACTTCAGCCTAGGCGACAGAGAGAGACCCTGTCTTAAAAACAACCAACCACAAAAAACTCTTTAGAAACAGAAAACATTATTATGAATATAATGTGGTTTTCTCATAAAGTTTTTTGGTTTTGGTTTGTTTTCGTTTGTTTTTTTTTTTTTTTTTTTTTTTTTGAGGTGGAGTCTCTCTGTCGCCCAGACTGGAGTGCAGTGGCGCCGACCTCGCTCACTGCAACCCTGCCTCGGGTTCAAGCTGCTCCTCCTGTCTCAGCCTCCCAAGTAGCTGGGATTACAGGCACCCGCCACCACGCCCGACTATCTCATAAAGTTAACATGGGAAGGCTATGGACAACTGGAAGTTATTCGTGTTTATTTTCACCTTTGGAGAAAACAAAAGAGCCTGACTTCAGGCCGGGCGCTGTGGTTGCTCATCCTCAGCACTATGTGCCGAGACGGTGACACGAACAAGAGAATATCCTGCTAACATCAGAAACCCCCTCGGCTTCAATAACACAAAAATCACAGGAGGGCTTGAAGGGAGGCTGAGGCAGGAGAATGCAGCAAACCTGAGACAGTTGCAGTGAGCTGAGATCCTGCCATCAGCCCAGCTCAGACAGAGCGATTCGCTCAAAAAACAAAAAGTATCCACTCCAAAACTGGTTCCTTTCTACAACCTGACCTTTGAGGATTTCTTTTTTTTTTTTTTTTTTTTTTTGAGACGGAGTCTCGCTTTCTCTGTCCCCAGGCTGGAGTGCAGTGGCCGGATCTCACCACTGGGTAAGTTCAGCCCCCGGGTTCACCATTCTCCAGCCTCAGCCTCCCGAGTAGCTGGGACTACAGGCTCTCGCCACCACCGCTAGTTTTTGTGGCCATTTCTTAATAGAGACGGGGTTTCACCTGTTAGCTGTGGGATGGTCTCACCTCCTGACCTTGATCCGCCCGTCTCGGCCTCCCAAAGTGCTGGGATTACAGGCTTGAGCCACCGCGCCCGGCCCGAGGATTTTCAAGACCAGCCACAAGGCCTCTACTCCTAGGGCCTGGCCCTCCTCCCCGCCCGGCTCGCTCCAGACTCCATTTCCCAGAAACCCCAGTGCCTTGGTGGAGACAGCATTTTCCGGACGCCCCCTCGCGGGGCAGTGCGGCGCGGCTCCGGTTCCCGGCGGCCCTCGCGGCAGGTTCCGGGCGTCAGGACAGTTCGTGATGGCGGGGCCTGGTTCTGCCGCTGTGTCGGGGGCAGGGACACCGGTGGCGGGGCCCACAGGCCGCGACCTCTTCGCCGAAGGGCTGCTGGAGTTCCTGCGACCAGCTGTGCAGCAGCTCGATTCTCACGTGCACGCCGTCAGGTGCCCGGGAGGGAAGTTGGGGGCGGGACCTGTCTCTCTGGCTTTGTAGGGGCGGGGCCAAGAAAGTGTTCTAGCTGGGAGTGGGCATAAATTTAGGAAACTGATTCGAGGCGGGGAGGACAGGCGGAAGGCCGCAGGTGGAGGGTTCAGCGGAGGCTGGCTTCTTTGAGTACTTGGTAAATACGTAGGGGGGAGTTCGTTTCCTGAGCTCCGGTAACTGCCTGACCGTGTAGGCCTTGTACCTCTTTGCAGAGAGAGCCAGGTAGAGCTCCGGGAACAAATTGACAACCTAGCCACAGGTGAGTGAGCATCCCTGTGTACCCGGAACCCTTCAGCCCACTTTCAGGACCTTAGGTTTTTGCCAACTCCTGGGCTGGGTTTCTATCGCTTGCTTCCAGGGCATCAGGGCTGCCAAAGGACTCCTCCTTTCAGGGATGTCTTAAATCTCTAATGGCTGTGGCCCGTTTGGGTGCAAGTGTTTTCCCTCCCGTTACCAGCCTGCTTTCCCTCAGAACAAGAGATGAGCCATTAGATCTTAGCTGCACCTTGCATCCCCAGAACTGTGCCGCATCAATGAGGATCAGAAGGTGGCCCTGGATCTTGACCCGTATGTTAAGAAGCTACTTAATGCCCGGCGACGCGTTGTCTTGGTCAACAACATTCTACAGAATGCTCAGGTAAAAGAATATCATACCTGTGATTCTTTGCCCTTTTTTGTAAGTCCTCAACACAGTGAAAGCCGCTGTAATTTTAAAACAGCGAAAAGGAAATTCACTTCTCTCAGTACTTGGAAAATACCTAGGAGAATTCGTCTTATTCTCAGTATTCAGTTGCTGCCATTTACATTCTTTTGTGTGTGTATGTGATGATCTCCCTCTGTCACCCAGGCTGGAGTGCAGTGGCTCAATCTCAGCTCACTGCAACCTCTGCCTCCTGGGCTCAAGCAATTCTGCCTCAGCCTCCTAAGTAGCTAGGACTACAAGCGTGCACCACAACGCCCAGCTAATTTTTGTATTTTTTTCTAGTAGGTAGGGTTTTGCCATGTTGCCCAGGCTGGTCTGGAACTCCTGGGCTCAAGTGAGCTTTCCACCTCGGCCACCCGAAGTGCTGGGACTACAGGAGTGAGCCGCCACACCTGGCTATTTATTTTTATGAGACAAGGTCTGTCACCCAGGATGGAGTGCAGTGATATGATCACGGCTCACTGCAGCCTCTACCTCCCAGGTTCAAGCCATCCACCCACCTCAGCCTCCTGAGTAGTTGGGACTACAGGCATGCACCCCCATGTCCAGCTAATTTTTGTATTTTTTTCTAGAAACAGGGTTTCACCATGTTACCCAGGCCGGTCTGAAACTCCTGCACACAAGTGGTCCACCTGCCTGGGCCTCCCAAAACTCTGGGATTACAGGTGCGAGCCACTGAACCCGGCCTGCCTGGCCTTTTTTCTTTTTTTTTTAATAAAAAGACAGGATTGGCCAGGTGAGGTGGCTCATGCCTGTAATCCCAGCACTTTGGGAGGCCGAGGCGGGCAGATCACCTGAGGTCGGGAGTTTGAGACCAGCCTGACCAACATGGAGAAACCCCGTCTCTACTGAAAATACAAAATTAGCTGGGTGTGGTAGCACATGCCTGTAATCCCAGCTACCAGGGAGGCTGAGGCAGGAGAATCACTTGAACATGGGGGACGGAGGTTGTGGTGAGCTGAGATCGCACCATTGTACTTCAACCTGGGCAACAAGAGCAAAACTCCGTATCAAAAAAAAAGGATCTTACTATGGTGCCCAGGCTGGTTTCGAACTCCTGGGCTCAAGTGATCTTCCTGCCACTTCCTCCTAAAGTGCTGGGATAGACATGAGCACCATGCCTGGACTATTTTTTTTTTTGAGACGGAGTTCTCCCTGTCACCCAGACTGGAGTGCAGTGGCCAGTGGCGCGATCTCAACTCACTGCAACCTCCACCTCCCAGTTTCATGCGATTCTCCTGCCTTAGATTACAAGCACCCGCCACCATGGCCAGCTAATTTTTTTGTATTTTTAGTAGAGACAGGTTTTACCATATTGGTCAGGCTGGTCTTGAACTCCTGACCTCAAGGTAATCCACCCGCCTCAGCCTCCCAAAGTGTTGGGATTACAGGTGAGCCACCATGCCCCACCTACATTCTTATATATGCTTTAGAAGACTGACTTTGAGGTAGACCAAGCCCGATATTTTTCAGCACCTAGTTCACTTATACTCTAAAGCCTTTCACAGTGGTTAAGATTCCAAACCTCCCTTGTCTTGCAGGAACGACTGAGGCGGCTAAACCACAGTGTTGCCAAGGAAACAGCCCGCAGGAGAGCAATGCTGGATTCGGGAATTTACCCCCCTGGCTCCCCAAGCAAATAACAGATGAGCCTATGGACTCAGTAGCGCAAGTACTGTTCCCAGCTGCCTTGTTTCGACAGACATGCAAAGATCCTAGGAGACAGTCCCCTTAGACCTTCAGACATTTAAAAAGGCAGCTGTATGGGTTGTTTGAAGCACTTTGTCTTACTCATTTATGTAGGGGCCCCAGGAAAGCTACACACAGCCAGAATGAGGTTCCCAAAGGACTTACGTTAATTATGGCTCTTGCTTCCTTTCACAAATGAGCAGAGGCCTCTACTTTTTTTTAACCTGCATACTTGAGGCTTACCTTCTTCAGGCCTAGTTAACCAGAGGGGCTTCCTTTGTTACATGCCTAGTTACATGGGCCTGGGCAGCATGTCCTCTACCTGTGACTTCTCATTTTCCTGTTTACACTGGGGATTTGGAGAGGGCAGGCAAAGTCAAAGTGAATGACCTCTGTCCACCCAGTTTTTTATTGCACTGGCTTCAATACAGTAGCAGTATTGATAGAATCATTTTATTCAATAAATACTTAAAACGGTATTCTAGTTTACTCTGGTATATGGAAAGGTTCTAGGAGTTTGTACTTTAATTCAAAGACAGCTTCAAATTGTGATCTGAGTATTTATAATTAAAAGACTCAAATACTATTTTCAACGCAAGAGTATACAAAGCAAAAAGAAGCAAAAAAGGTTGCCACATGCAAAAAAACAGACCCAAAAAACCAACCAAAAGGCCAAGAGCCCTACTAGGAAGTACTTTAATAGTTTTTCTTAGAAAAAAAAAATTCCAGACACTTAACATTTCACAACATTTCAACAGCAAAGTACTAATTGAGAGAGGAGTTTTCAGGAGTTGGGGATTCTAGAATATTAGGAAGAAATGTTGGTATCCTCCTTCATTATAGATGGATGGCATAGGTCACAAATGGGAGACTGGCAGCAAAGCCAATATCAAAACCCAGTGGAATGACACTTCTGTGGAGTTTACTTTTCTTCCTGCTATCTTCCCTATCCCACGGAAATGTCTGTCACCATGTAAAGCCCAGTAGCAGGGAGTTTAGGCTCCAGTCTTCCCCCTTGGGTAGGAAAAGGAGTGAAGGGAACATCACTCCTGAGTTTCCATGCTTTCTTCTTCCTCTCCTTGAGGTGGTTCTTCTGTATTCTCCTCTTCTTCCTCTCCTTCCTTCTTCTCTGGTGGCTTCTCATAAGCCTTTTCTGAAGGTGTTACTATCACTCCATCCCAGGTAGATATTTCAGAAGCAAGATCTAGGAAAGAGAAAAAGGTGATTTAGACAAGCAGCCCAGCATAAAAGACATTATTTACACTGTGGAAATATTAAAGACATTTAAATAGTGTACAGCTTCTTTGTAGACCAGATTACAATACAAAACCCCGACCCACAGTAGTCACTCACAGCTGGCATCACCCTCCTGGCCAAGGATCTTCCTAAAGCCACCATGTGAGAGGATTCGGACGAGAGTCTGAGCTGTGTAACAGACCATGTCCTGAAGGAGAGCAAAGTGAGAGTAAGTTAGCAAGGAAAATCAAAAGACTTTGAGTAATACCCTTGTGAAAACAGAGATTAAGACAATTTTTTAAATCTCAGGAACAAAGTATTTCAGAATCCCCCAATTCCTGACCCCTAAAGACCATATTCCACTTCGCCAGCTGACTAGGAGTATTCAAGAATGGGGCAAAACAACTCAGTTCGTATCTGTCCCAATACCTGCTGTTCTAGGGTCATGACTGTGTGTACTCTGAAGTTGCCACTCTCACAGGGGTCAGTGATACCCACTGAACCTGGCAGGAACAGTCCTGCAGCCAGAATCTGCAAGCAGCGTCTAAAACACAGGGAAGTATCAGGTATTAAAAGAATGCACAAAATAGCTTAAAACCAACCCTAAACCCAAAGAAGCATGCTGTACCTGTATGCAACGTTTAGGGCCAAAGGCTGTCTGGTGGGGTTGTTCATCACAGCATAATGGCCCTGGAAAATAATAAATCCAGTAGGTGTGCCATCAAAATGGCAATTCTGATAACCAGAACTGTAGCCTCACTTTGTCACCCAGGCTGGAGTGCAGTGGCACAATCATAGTTCACTGTAACCTCAAACTCCTGGGCTCAAGCAACCCTCCTGCCTCAGCCTCCTGAGAAGCTAGGACTGTAAGTACAAGCCACTACAACTGGATATATATATATATTTTTTTTTTTTTCCTGGTAGAGACAGTCTCACTATTTTGCCCAGGCTGGTCTCAAACTCCTGGCCTCAAGTGATCCTCTGGCCTCAGCCTCCCAAAGTGCTGGGATTACAGGCATCAAACTAAAACCTTAAATCATCACGAGGAAAACTGGTTATTAAGGTCTAAGCCTAGCCAAAATTTTCATGTTGTTCAGAAGCAATTCTGAAATGGCTGCTCACTCATTTCTCTCTACTGCCATGATGAAATGGTAGCAGTCATGAGAAGAAAACAGGACACTATAACTCAGTAACTACTCATTTAATTGAATATACCAAAAAAAAAAAAAAACTTTGAATTTTTTCTTTTTTTTTAAACAAATGTCTCTGAGTCATGTAAATGTTGAATTTTTATTGGATTACTTGTCTACCAATAAAATTTCTTTTAAGCTTCACCAAATTTCAGACTCTGGTGAATTTCAGAGTTACTACTACTACTACTACTACTACTACTAGTAAATAAGGATGATGAGGAACTCCAATTGTCCATCTTTACTTACTAGTAGGTCAAGGATCCAGGGTGTGAGGGGCTCAAAGCCAGGAAAACGAATCCTCAAGTCCTTCAGTAGTCTGATGAGAACTTTAACTCTGAAAGTAATAGTGACCCAAACATTAAAATCAATATCATCATGTATTTCCACGCCTAAGGTAGAATTGAAGCTGACTATGCTGTTTACAGAACTATACGTTCTCTGCTTTCTCTAAATCTTAACTTGCTTAAGGTAAAAATAAAAATCCAGAAAAAAAGTCACAGGCAAAATAGTTGTGTCAGAGGAAGTATGGGGGTATCCTGCTATTCACTGCAATTAAAAAGTTTATCTTAATCCAAATGGTCAGGGTGGGACTCACGTGGACTGAGAAGCATTTTCCTCGAACCAGCGGGCATGTCGGATGGCTGCTAAGGCACTCTGCAATACCTTGATATCCACTAAAAAGACAAGCATGATAGGCCAGGATGAAACATTTTCATTAAACAAGCTACTCGTTACCACTGCTACAGTCTAGGCTGGAGTGCAGTGGCGCGATCTCAGCTCACTGCAACCTCCGCCTCCGGGGTTCAAGTGATTCTCCTGCCTCAGCCTCCTGAGTAGCTGGGATTACAGCTACTCATGCCCCACTAATTTTTGTATTTTAGTAGAGACGGGGTTTCACCATGTTGGCCAGGATGGTCTCCAACTCCTGACCTCAGGTGATCTGCCTGCCTCGGCCTCCCAAAGTGCTGGGATTACAGGCGTGAGCCACTGCGCCTAACCAACTTTGCAATTCTTTAAGCCACCCCGTGTTTCTCATATCAGCAAATCACTTGTCTAAAAATCACTAGAAGCAGGCAAGAGCGATGATTTTCTCCAAAAGCCTATCCTCCTCCATAAATATTTTTTCGGTCCTTTTTAAGTCCTCCAAATGCTTTCTTGGTCACCCCATCTGAAAATTCCACTGGCAAGCTGATAAAAAAACTATTTCCAAATTACAGAGGGAGAGAGCAAAGCTCAGAATAAACCTAAGTTCTTCAATTCCCAGAAAGCTGCATGTGGAATAGCAACAAGCTAAGTAAACTAAACAGCAACAATACCATGTTTTGAATATCCCCTAAATTTTCCAGCAGTGGAAAAAAAAGAACTAACAATGGAGTTCTGGGTCCAGTTTTCGAAGATTGGGTGGCACTGTTGTAATGAGAATCTTCACTGTAGCATCAGAAGAACTGATTTCAAAGCCAGTTTCGTTGGTCAGCATGGTTAAAACTGAAAAAACAGAATAAACAAAAACTATAACTCACATTTCCATTAGATGACCAAAGTTAAATCCAGGGTGCGGGGGAACAGGTGGATTTTAAAAACAGCACAGAGTCCAGAATGAGAATTTAGAATACAGAGCTTTAGAAGGGAGATCAAACAGATCTCCCTTGAACACCTTGAACACCTGAAGCCCCTGCCAAAAACTCCCACAACATAAAACTCTGCATTTACTCTTCCATCTAGTCTGACCTGATTTTGTTGAAAGTGTACTTACAATTACAAGACCTGGTTCCTGTGGCTACTAAATACATAATCAGCAACAAATGCAAACCTTCAGAAGGATCCTGTGCTCTTAGGCTTTCCACAACTTTGTTCCCCAGGGCAGCAACAGCTTCCACTAATTGACAGAAAAGGACATAATGTTGTAATAATTTATTTATCTAGACTTTATATCTCTAAGCTACTTTGCACTCTCATTTTTGTCCCATATCCAAGGCTGAAGCAAGGGTAAATAATAGAATAAATACTTTTATAAGAGGAAGCCAAGGCCTGGACAGAAAAATTGCAAGACTCACGCAACAGGACCCCTCCTGTACTCATATCCTCTTTCTACAGCAAGGTTTTTTAGGTCAGTGGCACTAAAAACATTTTGGGCTAGATAAATCTTTGGGGTGATGGGGATGTAGGATGTTTTAACAGCATCCATGACCTCTATCCTTTTTCTTTTTTTGAGAAAGGGTGTCACTCTGTCACCCAGGCTGCAGTGCAGTGGCACAATCACAGCTCACTGCAGCCTCAGTCTCCCGGGCTCAAGCAATCCTCTCACCTCAGGATGCCGCTTTTTTTTCTTTGTTTTTATTGAGACAGGGCCTCACTCTTGTCACCCGAGCTGAAGTGCACTGGCACTATCTCTGCTAACTCCAACCTCTGCCTCCCAGGTTCAAGCAACTCTCCTGTCTCAGCCTCCCAAGTAGCAGGGATTACAGACGCCCACCATCACGCCTGGCTAATTTTTATATTTTTAGTAGAGACGGGGTTTTGCCATGTTGGCCAGGCTGGTCTTGAACTCCAGGCCTCGGCCTCCCAAAGTGTTGGGATTACAGGCATGAGCCACTGCACCCGGCCCCACCTCAGGCTTCTGAGTAGCTGGGACCAAAGCATGCACGGCCATGCCCAGCTAATTTTTTTCTTTTTGCAGCTACAGGGTCTCTCTATGTTACATAGGCTGGTCAAACTCCTGGGGTCAAGTGATCCTCTTGCCTCAGCCTCCCAAAGTGCTGGGAATACAGCCACCACACCTGGCTTCCACCGTTTTTTGATGCCAGTAGCACCCCCTTGTTTTAACAATCAATAGTACCTCCAGATACTGCCAGATATCCCCTGGGTGGCAAAATTACCTCCAGTTGAGAAACATGGTTCTACAGTAACCTGCTATACATTCTTTCAGACACACTTCAGCGTTTGTCCCTTATCACCCATTAAAAAACATTTGTCAGGCAGGGTGCAGTAGCTCACGCCTGTAATCCCAGCACTTTGGGAGGCCAAGGCAGGCGGATTACCTGAGGTCAGAAGTTTGAGACCAGACTGGCCAACATGGTGAAACCCCGTCCCTACTACAAATAGAAAAATTAGCCGGGAGTGGTGGCACATGCTTGTAATCCCAGCTACTCGGAAGGCCAAGACAGAACAGCTAGAACCCAGGAGGGGAGGTTGCAGTGAACCAAGATCACGCCATTGCACTCCAGCCAGGGCAACAGAGCGAGATCCGTCTCAAAAACAAAAACTAAAAACATTTGTCTTATAAACATCCTTTCGTGAGGCCAGGCGCGGTGGCTCAAGCCTGTAATCCCAGCACTTTGGGAGGCCGAGACGGGCGGATCATGAGGTCAGGAGATCGAGACCATCCTGGCTAACACGGTGAAACCCCATCTCTACTAAAAAAATACGAAAACTAGCCGGGCGAGGTGGCGGATGCCTGTAGTCCCAGCTACTCAGGAGGCTGAGGCAGGAGAATGGCGTGAACCCGGGAGGCGGAGCTTGCAGTGAGCTGAGATCCGGCCACTGCACTCCAGCCTGGGCGACAGAGCGAGACTCCGTCTCAAAAAATAAATAAATAAATAAACATCATTTCGCACAAGAAATTTGAGCTTTCAAGATCCCTAAGGGCTGGGCACAGTGGCTCACGCCTGCAATCCCAGCACTTTGGGAGGCTGAGGTGGGCAGATTGCTTGAGCTCAGGAGTTTGAGACCAGTCCGGGCAACATGGTGAAACCCTGTACCTACAAAAAATTAAAAAATTAGCTGGGTGTGGTGGCACACATCTGTAGTCCCAGCTACTCGGGAGGCTAAGGCAGAAAGATCACTTGCTGTAGTGGAGGTCAAGGCTGCAGTGAGCCACAATGGCACCACTGACTGCACTCCAGCCTGGCCAACAGAGTGAGAATCTGTCTCAAAACAAAAAAAGATCCCTAAGTCCCTAATCCAAGTGCTATGTTCTGTTCCCATGACCAGAAACAGGCACACTCACATGTTGGCAGGATCTTAAGTATCACCACCAGGTCAGCCACATTGTGTCCTGTAGTCATTGTCCCCTTTTTATAGGATCCCACCTGTCGAACTTCTTCAATTTGCTATTGGAAAAAGGATTTCGGGGGAAAAACAATTTAGAAGAAAAAAAGGTGCCTAAGTCCTCCCAGAACTGTTACAACATAGCCACCTGTTACCCAAATTAGGAAGTAGCAGAGGTGAAATCACCCCCAGAACCACCACATGAAAGCCTGATACATCACAGATAGCATAACAGTGATACAAGTCTTGTCCCCAAGATCAGTACTACAAAGAAATCCCACTGTACGTTCTCATTTTAAGCTTGGCTTTGGATAATAGACAACTGAAAATTAAAAGTCAGGAGCCAAGGAAATTTCCACACTACCAAAGGTGCCCTTTCCTAAAACTAAATCATCAAAAACTCACCACTTCAAATGTCCCTGGAGCCACAATCAGATTATCAATCACATTGTTTATTTTTGTCACCAGAGAAAGGATAGATGCCTGAAAAACAGCATGAAACAATACTCGAAGATGAAAAATTAGAAGCAACTTCTCAGAGTTTGAGTATTTTCTCCTAATCCCTTCCATACAAGCTGACTCAATACTGACCTAGGACTTTAAAAACACTTCATTCTGGCCTTGAATATATGGAAAGAGAACAACTCTTTGTCCCCAATAAAAATAAGAATGCATATGTAATTTGTTTATATATCCACCTGGCTATCTCCACCCACAATGAGAAATAAGGAGAACAATTAAACCCTCTGTGGATTTCAGGCTCTGTTAACACCATTCTTAACCTTACCAACAGTTACTCTTTACCAATACTTTTACCTGCTTTAGAGACATTTCTGGAAGACAGCCAAAAGAACATACCTGTTCAGCAGAATTAGGAGCCAGGTCCTGATTCCTCTTCAGCAAGGCCTCACTGAAGGAAGTTTCATCAGGTGCTGGCTTGACCCGGGGGAAGGCCATTTCACACTAAACCAGAAGTAAACAACTACATTCTATTTGCCGAAAATAATATACAGGAGAGATTGTTTTTTCTATTACTACGACAGAAAAAGGTTAAAAATAGAAAATTCTACACTTGTTTTTACTCCTTAATTTGTTCAATTAGCTGGGCATGGTGGCTCACGCCTGTAATCCCAGCTGAGGTGGGAGAATCCCTTGAACACAGGAAGCGAGGCTGCAGTGAGCCAAGATCGTGCCACTGCACTCCAGCCTGGGCAACACAGTAAGACCCTGCCTCAAAAAAAAAAAAAAAAAAAATTCTTCAAAGGCCAGGCATGGTGGGTCACGCCTGTAATCCCTGCACCTTGGGAGGCCAAGTTGGGCAGATCACTTGAGGTCAGGAGTTCAAGATCAGCCTGGGCAACATGGTGAAACCCCGTCTCTACTAGATACCCAAAAAATAGCTGGGCATGGCGCCTATAATACCAACTACTTGGGAGGCTGAGGCAGGAGAACTGTTTGAACCTGGGAGGCAGAGGTCCTGATTCCTCTGCCTCCCGGGTTCAGTGCAGTGAGCCAAGATTGCACCACTGCACTCCAGCCTGGGTGACGGAGTGAGACTCTGTCTCAAAAAAAAAAAGAAAAAATGTTCAAACAAGGATACAAGCTGGAATAGCCATAATTTAAGCTATCACTATCTTTATAGTAACAAATTAGCCGTAGATACGATTACTTGTTCAGAACAAAGATTATAATCATGTTTAATGCCAACAGTAGTCAAGGAATTATTCTCCCCACCATGCTTACACTGTTTCTGTAGGTAAAGCAACACACAGTTGACTCAAAACCCCAAGTCTTTTTAAAAATCACTTTCCCCCCCATTTCAATCACCACTTTTTTTTTGTTTTGTTTTGGTAGTGGTGCCATCTCAGTTCACGCAACCTCCGCCTCCCGGGTTTTCAAGCGATTCTCCTGCTTCAGCCTCCCAAGTAGCTGGGATTACAGGCACACACTCAACCAACTTTTTTATTTTTTACTAGAGATGGGGTTTCACCATATTGGCCAGGATGGTCTCAAACTCCTGACATCAGGTGATCCATCCGCCTCGGCCTCCCAAAGTGCTGAGATTACAGGTGTGAGGCACTGTGCCTGCCCTCTTCAACCACTATCTAACTTCATTAACTGGGAGATACTAGGCTCCATTTCAAGAATGGCCAGAAATTGTGTATTATTAACCCAAGGTACTCACCAAATAGAAGTCAAATGGGATATGTGGTACAAAGGGCCTGAACCTAAAACACAAAAAACAGCCAAATTATTCCCTATGTAGGAATCAAGTGAGATTTAAATAACACACCAACAATTTTGAAAACATGTCAGACCTCAGAATGAGTGACAAAGTCTCTGGGGAGGGAGAGAATCATTCTTAGCATAGTGGGGCCAAATTCATTTAGCAGGAGTGCGGAAAAGACCACAGTTGGCTCTCACAAAACCAAGTGACATTAGTCTATTCCAAAACTCCTATTTAGATGACAAGCAGAAACTAACAACTAAGTGCAGAGATGCTAAAAGCTGGCACTCACCCTCCTCCTGGGCCTCCTCTGGAACCAAAGCGCCCACCACGACCACGGCCTCTGTCACCCCTAGAAATGCAGATTTTATTTTGATCTCATTGAAGGAATACCCACCGGCCATATCATTTCAAGTTGGCTACTTTCATCCCTCGGAACCTCCCAACGGTAGGCAAGAGACCCCACTCACACTTACACTTCTCCCCATTCCAAATGGTGCCCAGTTACACCCCCATAACCTCCTCATTCTGGATAAGTTAATCACAACCCCCCATCAAGTAATGATGGGGCTCAGACAGTGAGCCCTACACGAAATAACCCATAATCCTGGGCCACACGAATCCTAATACTTCGGAAGCTAAAGATTGCTCATTTCTTCATTAACGTACACATTTATCGGGCATGTCCTGTATGTCAAGCCCTTCGCACTGAGGATGAATGCGGCTCGCTCCAGCATTCTCAGCCCGGATGACGGGGGCGGAGAGAAGGTGGGGAGCTCCTCCGGGGACTTGAGGACACCTCCTCATCGCAACCCTTCAGAGAGAGGTGTCGAACCCGCCTCCCCACTCCTGGGCCCCAACCCCATCCCGGGCCCAAGTTTCCCCGCCTCTACCGGCCTCACTCTCTCCCACTCTCCTAGACCAGGAGTTCTCAGGTTTTTGGCCAGCTCCCGGATACATGGTCCTTTTAGGTACTCCGACTTCTTTCGACCCACGTTCCCAAAGTTTTCCGTCGAATACCTGAAACCTTCGACCACTTCGACCCCCTTACCTCATGGCGCCTTAAAACACGAACAATGGAGGCCGCACCAACCGCCCCTTTCCTCTGAGGAGCAGACAACTGAAGAGGCGTCTTGCCGGCGTGTCCCAATAAAACCCGGCGTGATTGGCTCCCGCCTTACCCCATCGCTTATGCCTATTGGCTTACTTTGTCAAACCGGGCTTATGAACCAATAAAAAACGCCTACTGTGTCAGGAACTAGCCAATAAGAACTGGTTCTATAGTAATGACGAATTTTTGATCAGACATTAGGTGGCACTGAAGAAGTCAGGACAACGACTACGTGGTCTTCTATAAGAGTTATGAGAACATTTGACTTCAGATAGCAGAGTGGCGCAGCGGAAGCGTGCTGGGCCCATAACCCAGAGGTCGATGGATCGAAACCATCCTCTGCTATCGGAATTTTTTCATTGCCCTGTACGGCACACGTAATTTACATTTCATTCAGTGAATGAAAATACCTTGCCGATTTTCCTACCTCAAAAATGCAAGCGGTATCAGCCATTTTTGCCACCAGCAGTTGAAGTTGATGCGGAAAAGGGAGTTTAGGCAACTATGAACACTACACGTCTACAAACTCGAAGCAGGAGAAACAGGTTTCAGATAGGAGGAGTATATTGATTGAATTAATGTAGAAAACAGGTGTTCCACCCGCCTCAGCCTCCCAAAGTGCTGGGATTACCGGCCTGAGCCATCGCGCCCGGCTTGGTTACATAAATTCTTTAGTGGTGATTTGTGAGATTTTGGTGCACTCATCACCCGAGCAGTATACACTGAATCCAACTTGTAGACTTTTATCCCTCATCTACCTCCCTTCCATACGTACTTTTTTGATATTTAATTTACTACAGCAGAACGTAAACATCTTAAGTCTAAACTTATTCTGTCCACATAACCACCAACCAGATTAAAATAAATGTTATTAATTAAAAAAAAAAAAAAAAAAAAAAGGGCCGGGTGCGGTGGCTTGTGCTGGCGGGCACTTGTAATTCCAGTTACTCGGGAGGCTGAGGCAGGAGAATCTTGAATCCAGGAGGCGGAGGTTGCAGTGAGTTGAGATGGTGCCACTGCACTCCAGCCTGGGCGATAGAGGGAGACTCCGTCTTAAAAAAAAAAAAAAAAAAAAAAAAAAAAAAAAAAATCTTGCTTGAGGTTTGTTGAGCTTCTTGAATCAATGGCTTGAGGTTTGTCGTCCATTTATATAATTTATTAGCTATTATATCTTCCAGTATTAGTTTTACCTATTATTTCCCTCCTTCCTGAACTCCAAAGACGTATTAGACTTTTCCCCCAGTAATCTCTTTGTCTCTTACCCTCTCTTCTATTATTTTATTTGTACACAGGGTCTCACTCTGTTGCCCAGGCTGGAGAGCAGTGGTACACCATCATAGCTCACTGCAGCCTCGACCTCCTGGGCTCAACAGACTCTCCCATTTCGGCCTCCCCAGTAGTTGGGACTACTCAGAGGCACAGGCCACAACACTCTGAGCTAATTTTTTTTTTTTTTTTTTTGGAGATGGAGTCTCCCTCTGTCTCCCAGGCTGGAGTGCAGTGGCGCCATCTCAGCTCACTGCAACCTCTGCCTCCCCGGTTCAAGCAATTCTCCTGCCTCAACCTCCTGAGTAGGTGGGACTATAGGTACATGCCACCATGCCCGGCTAATTTTTATAGTTTTAGTAGACATGGGGTTTCACCATGCTGGCCAGACTGGTCTCGAACTCCTGACCTCAGGTGATCCTCCTGCCTCTGTCTTCCAAAGTGCTGGGATTACAGGCATAAGCCACCTCCCTTGCCCCCGGGCTTATTTATTTATGTATGTATGTATTTATTTATTTAGAGATGGGGTACTTTATATGCTGTCAAAGCTAGTCTTTTTTGTTCGTTTTTGTTTGTTTGTTGAGACGGAGTTTCGCTCTTGTTGCCCAGGCTCGAGTGCAATGTGTGATCTCAGCTCACAACCTCTGCCTCCTGGGTTCAAGTGATTCTCCTGCCTCAGCCTCCCGAGTAGCTGGGATTACAGGCATGCACCACCACACCTGGATAATTTTGTATTTTTAGTAGAGACAGGGTTTCTCCATGTTGGTCAGGCTGATTTCGAACTCCCAACCTCAGGTGATCCGCCCGCCTCAGATTCCCAAAGTGCTGGGATTACAGGCATGAGCCACTGCAAAGGGCTTTTACCCTCTCTTTTTATGTTTTTCATTCCTTTTTACCCATTCTTCATTTTAGGTAGTTTCTGCTGTCCTTTCTTCCAATTCATTACTTGCTCCTCAGTTAAGTCTAACATAGTATTAAATCTATCAATTGGTTCTTAATTTTGGTCTTTTAATGTTTTGGGTCTGGATTATTATTATTTTTGAGACAGGGTCTCACTCCTGTTGCCCAGGCTGGAGTTCAGTGGCATAAACACGGCTCACTGAAGCCTCAACCTCTTGGGCTCAAGTGATCCTCCTGTGTCAACCTCCAGAGTAGCTTGGACTACAGGCATATGTCTCCACACCCAACTAATTTTTTTAATTTTTGGTAGAGATAAGGTCTCACTATGTTGCGTAAGCTGGTCTCCAACTCCTGGGCTCAAGTGATCCTCACCTCAGCCTCCCAAAGTGCTGGGATTACAGATGTGAGCCACCAAGCAGGACCTTAAATTTTCTATTTATTCTACTCCCAGGTTGCCCCTAGGAGTGCAGCCTTTTGAGATCCTAGCCCAAAACATGAAGGTGGTTTACCAAGATTATCACCTTTGGGGACATTTGGATTCCTTTTTTTTTTTTTTTTTTTTTTTTTTGAGAGTGTGTTTCCCTCTATTGCCCAGGCTGGAGTGCAGTGGTGTAATCTTGGCTCACTGTAACCTCTGCCTCCTGGGTTCAAGTGATTCTCCTGCTTCAGCTTCCCAAGTAGCTGGGCTTACAGGCGCGTGCCACCACTCCTGGCTAATGTTTGTATTTTTAGTAGAGATGGGGTCTCACCATCTTGTACAGGCTGGACTTGAACTCCTGACCTCATGATCCATACACCTCGGCCTCCCAAAGTGCCGGGGTTACAGGCATGAGCCACCGTGCCTGGCCCTTTTTTTTTTTAATTTTAAAAAATTGAGATGGGGTCTTGCCCTGTTGCCCAGGCTGGTCTGAAACTCCTAAGCTCAAGCCATCCTCCTACTTTGGCCTCCTAAAGTGCTAGGATTACAGGTGTGAGCCACCACACCTGGCCTGGACTTCACCAGCCCCACACAGCGTATTTTCTGCCACTAATTCCAAATTAGCAAATGACCCCAAGGTAAAATCAGCCCTACTACTGGGCTTACTTCTCTACTTTCCTGTACTTTTGTGCTCTCACACCAATAATTTCTCACTATCTTATTTTTTTAATTATTATTATTTTTTGAGATGAAGTTTTGCTCGAAATAGAGTGAAATGGTACGATCTCAGCTCACTGCAACCTCCACCCCCTGGGTTCAAGCAATTCTGCCTCAGTCTCCCAAGTAGCTGGGATTACAGACATCCGCCACTACGCCTGACTAATTTTTGTATTTTTAGTAGAGACGGGGTTTTGCCACGTTGGCCAGGCTGGTTTTGAACTCCTGACCTCAGATGATCTACCTGCTTCGGCCTCCCAACGTGCTAGGATTACAGGCGTGAGCCACTGCGCCTGGCCTCACTATCTTATTAGTTCTTTTATTAATTATTAATTATTTATGTATTTATTATTTATTTATTGTTTTTTGAGACAGGGTCTTGCTCTGTTGCCCAGGCTGGAGTGCAGTGGTGCAATCTCGGCTCACTGCAACCTCTGCCTCCCAGGTTCAAATGATTCTTGTGCCTCAGCCTCTCGAGTAGTTGGGATTACAGGTGTGCACCACCAAGCCCGGCTAATTTTTTGAGACAGAGTTTCACTCTTGTTGCCCAGGCTGGAGTGCAATGGCACGATCTCGGCTAACTGCAACCTCCACCCCTGGGTTCAAGCAATTCTGCCTCAGCCTCCCGAGTAGCTGGGATTACAGGCATCTGTCACCACGCCAGCTAATTTTTGTATTTTTAGTAGAGATGGAGTATCACCATGTTGGCCAGGCTGATCTTGAACTTCTGATTTTAGGTGATCCACCTGCCTCAGCCTCCCAATGTGCCAGGATTACAGGCGTGAGCCACTGTGCCTCACCTCACTATCTTATTAGTTCTTTTATTTTTATTTTTATTTATTTATTGTTTTTTGAGATAGGGTCTTGCTCTGTTGCCCAGGCTGGAGTGCAGTGGCACGATCTCGGCTCACTGCAACCTCTGCCTCCCAGGTTCAACTGATTCTTATGCCTCAGCCTCCCGAGTAGCTGGGATTACAGGCATGCACCACCAAGCCCGATTAATTTTTTTATATTGTGTTTCTCTCTTGTTGCCCAGGCTGGAGTGCAATGGCACGATCTCGGCTCACCGCAACCTCTGCCTCCCAGGTTCAAGCGATTCTCCTGCTTCAGCCTCCCAAGTAGCTGGGATTACAGGCACGCACCACCACACCTGGCTAATTTTTGTATTTTTACTAGAGACAGGGCTTCTCCGTGTTGGTCAGGCTGGTCTCGAACTCCCCCCCCAACCTCAGGTGATCCGCCCGCCTCAGCCTCCCAAAGTGCTGGGATTACAAGCGTGAGCCACCGCACATGGCCTCTGCCTGGCTAATTTTTGTATTTTTAGTAGAGACAGGGTTTCATCATGAAGGCCAGACAGGTCTTGAACTCCTGGCCTCAAGTGATCCGCCCACCTCCGCCTCCCAAAGTGCTGGGACTACAGGGATATACCACCATGCCCAGCCAGTTCTTTGATTTTTAAAAAAGTATTTCATCCGCGGAGCTTGCAGTGAGCCGAGATCGCGCCACTGCACTCCAGCCTGGGCGACAAAGCGAGACTCCGTCTCAAAAAAAAAAAAAAAAAAAAAAGTATTTCATCCAACACTTTTAGTTGTCTATAGCTTTAGGGCTAGTTCACCGTTATTGAAAGGAGCTCAATTACTAAACTATATTTCTAGTCCAGTCATTTCTTCTGAGCTCCAGCTCCACTAGTCCAAGGCCTATCAGACACTTCCACTTGAGTATCTGTAGGCACCTCACATCCAATAAACTAAAAGTATCATCCTTCCAAAACCTCCTTCTTCAGCTTCTCAACTAATGGGGTCAACGTCACCTAGACCTGTTATTTGTATAATGTCCTCATTTCCCAAAGTTCAACTGATTCTACTTACAAAACATCTCCCCATCTCCAACTGCTGTCTACCTCTACAATCTCTGGAACCCGCCATCTCCATCACAGGACAAGAACATTATGCCTGTCACACAAAAGCTTTCATAATCTTCCCTCCATTGCCCTTTTCCCTGCCTCTTTTCCTCAGTCATCCTACATGCAGACACCTTACATCCAAGATCAGGGCTGAAAACACAGACTCCTACTACAGCCAGGCAGGTAATGCACCTGAATGAAGCAGGGTGCCTAGGAACCATGATGAACTAGACTCATTTCAAGGAGATAATGGATACTTGTTCTGGTTGGTTGCTCATGGAGGGATGCAGGACAATATATTGCCAGCTCTTCCAATATTTTAGGAAAAGTCAGAAATCCAGGTTGGGCCTGGTGGCTCACACATGTTATCCAGGAATATTAGGAGGCCAATGCAAGAGGATCACTTGAGCCTAGGAGTTCAAGACCAGCCTGGGCAACATAGAGAGACCTCCATATTTGGAATAAAAAAAAAAAAGTCAGAAATCCAAATATTCATGTGCCATCTTATGACTTTTTTTTTTTTTTTTTTGGAGACGGAGTCTTGTTCTGTTGCCTAGGCTGGAGTGCAGTGGCACAATTTTGGCTCACTGCAACCTCTGTCTCCCGGGTTCAAGCAATTCTCTACCTCAGCCTCCCAAGTAGCTGGGATTACAGGTGACCACCACCATGTCCAGCTAATTTTTGTATTTTTAGTAGAGACGGGGTTTCACCATCTTGGCCAGGCTGGTCTTGAACTCCTGACCTCGTGATCCACCCACCCTGGCTCCCAAAGTGCTGGGATTAAAGGCTTGAACCACCTTGCCCGGCCCCATCTTATTATTTTTAAGTGTGGGGAATTAAAAACAATATACACAGAGAGAATGCAAACCAAAGCATGCCTACCATCTCAAGTTGGCCTATCGACCACAATTTGCTCCAGATAATAAGAATATTCAAGTCTCCTAAAATTCCATATATAGGAAATATACTTCAAAATTCTGCTCTGTCTACACAGAATACCTTTCTCATCCTTCTGTCCTCTTGAATTATTTCTCTTTGGAGATTTTCTGGCCCCAATCCAAGCAGAATGAATAGCCCTCACTGAGTCCTTTAGCAGTTTATCCATGTCTCCCGTGTAGTGCTTAATGCATGTTGCATTACGGTTATTCGTCCCAAATAGAGCTCCTCAAAGGCACGGACTATATATATTCATCTTTAAGCCCTCAGCACCTAGTGCGTGCTTGACGCACCAAAGGTTCTCTGGAAATATTTGCTGACCTGAAGTTTGGTGATCTTACATGTCCTGCTTAGGCGCAGCGTTGGAGAGGTCGGCGCTGCAATGCCGTCAATGACCCCTGATAACCATTAGAGGGCACACTGATTCCACAGCAGTCTGCACCAGGGGCCCAGCTGTCAAGTGCTCCAAAACCCACTCCCGCAACTTACGCCTTCAATGGTCATTTCCAACAACATCTTCCATAGCCTTCATTTTAACAACCCTCAACACAAAACAGTCATTTTCTTGGGGCGGCCCTGAGGTGTGAACTTCTTCCCTCCCAGCCACCTACCCACTCTCCCCATCTTCCTACAATTTGGGCGCTAAAGATTTAATTCCGCCCTGACACCAGATTATTTTTCACAGCTAATCTGCACAATCTGGAAGGTGGCACGGAGGGAAAGAGAGGGGGATCATAGAAGGACTGGGTAACAAGCACTCTGGGCTCGCCTTCAACTTTAACGGACTTTCCAGAAACCCGTCACCTTCCACCCCACTCCCAAACACACACATCCACGCACTCACACAGTTTCCTGCCAGGATCCCAAACCAGCACACCTTTCACTCTTCCCCCATAAGACCAGGTAGGGGGCGAGGGAAAAGGTGGGGCGAGGGAAAAGGTGGGGCGCAAGCGGGCCCCGGTTGCTTCCACACACAGCCTCCGTTCAGCCCTCCTTTCCATTCCGGCAAGGGCGCGCCTTCAGAAGGTCCTGTCCTCCAAGGAGGTAGGCGTGGGGCGGCCGAGACCCGGGAAGATGGTCCACCGCGAAGCGCGCGGGCTGGGCGGCGGGGAGGAAGGAGTTAAAGATCCAGGATTGGCTCTTCAGTCACTGAGTCTGGGAGGGGAAGCGGCTGGGAGGGAGGGTTCGGAGCTTGGCTCGGGTCCTCCACGGTTCCCTCCGGATAGCTGGAGACTTGGGCCGGCCGGACGCCCCTTCTGGCACACTCCCTGGGGCAGGCGCACACGCACGCTACAAACACACACTCCTCTTTCCTCCCTCGCGCGCCCTCTCCCATCCTTCTTCACGAAGCGCTCGCTCGCACCCTTTCTCTCTCTCTCTCTCTCACTCTCTCTCTCTAACACGCACGCACACGCCCAGTTGTTCACACTCGGGTCCTCTCCGGTCCGACGTTCTCCTGGCACCCACCTGCTCCGCGGCGCCCTGCGCGCCTCCCTCCGTCGCGCCCCTTGCGCTCTCGGCCCAGACCGTCGCAGCTACAGGGGGCCTCGAGCCCCGGGGTGAGCGCCCCCTTCCCGCTCCTGCTCCTTCCCATAGGGACGCGCCTGATGCCTGGGACCGGCCGCTGAGCCGGTGGGGACCGAGAAGGCCATGGTGGGAGCGCTCGCCCGCTGCGGTGCCCGCTGAGACCATGCTGCGGCCCCGGCGCCCCGCCGGCTCCCGCCTGCGCCTGCTCCTGCTCCTGCTGCTGCCGCCGCTGCTGCTGCTGCTCCGGGGCAGCCACGCGGGCAACCTGACAGTAGCCGTGGTACTGCCGCTGGCCAACACCTCGTACCCATGGTCGTGGGCGCGCGTGGGACCCGCCGTGGAGCTGGCCCTGGCCCGGGTGAAGGCGCGCCCCGACTTGCTGCCGGGCTGGACGGTCCGCACGGTGCTGGGCAGCAGCGAGAACGCGCTGGGCGTCTGCTCCGACACCGCAGCGCCCCTGGCCGCGGTGGACCTCAAGTGGGAGCACAACCCCGCCGCGTTCCTGGGCCCGGGCTGCGTGTACGCCGCCGCCCCGGTGGGGCGCTTCACCGCGCACTGGCGGGTCCCGCTGCTGACTGCCGGCGCCCCGGCGCTGGGCTTCGGTGTCAAGGACGAGTATGCGCTGACCACCCGCGCGGGGCCCAGCTACGCCAAGCTGGGGGACTTCGTGGCGGCGCTGCACCGACGGCTGGGCTGGGAGCGCCAAGCGCTCATGCTCTACGCTTACCGGCCGGGTGACGAAGAACACTGCTTCTTCCTCGTGGAGGGGCTGTTCATGCGGGTCCGCGACCGCCTCAATATTACGGTGGACCACCTGGAGTTCGCCGAGGACGACCTCAGCCACTACACCAGGCTGCTGCGGACCATGCCGCGCAAAGGCCGAGGTGAGACGCTGGCACACCCCGTCCCGCAGCTTAGCTGCAGAGCTTCCCCTCTGACCGGCCGGAGGCATCGGGACCTCCTCTCTTGTCTGGGGGTACTCTTCTTTCTCCTCGCCGTTCTTCATTCCACTCTCAGCTCCCCGGTCCTTTGTACAGCTGAGTTTCTATTTCCCTCTCTTCTTCCGCCACCCTCACCACATCTCTATCCTCTCACCTCGCCGACCCCCACTCACTCCCTCCCACCCTAGTACAGCTCGGTTCCGGTCCCTTTTTTCCTCCTGCATTTTCTCTCTTCCCTATAGCCTTCTCCCCTCTTTCATCCTCTCCTCCCATTGCTCCTTATCTCCTCTCTTCTCCCCCTCCCTCACTCCTCTCGCCCTCCTGGCCCCACCCTTCTCCACCTTCAGCTCCACTATCCCGCTCTCCCTACCTGTTCCTTCCTCGCTTCCGCCCCCTCCTCCCCTCTTTCCCCTTCCCCCCCCCCCCCCCCACGCCCCGCCTCTCCTTCCACCCTTCGTCTATCTCCTGCTGTGGCCTAGGCTGAGCCGGGAGTTACCACTTAACTCTCACTGGGTCTCTCCTGCCCCCTATCTCTAAACTTCCTACCCTGGATGCCCCAGCTTTCCTACTCCTGTCTCTCCCGCAGTACCTAGGCTTCTCCCTCTGACTCCCCGTCTTTTTCTCCAGTTATCTACATCTGCAGCTCCCCTGACGCCTTCAGAACCCTGATGCTCCTGGCCCTGGAAGCTGGCTTGTGTGGGGAGGACTACGTTTTCTTCCACCTGGATATCTTTGGGCAAAGCCTGCAAGGTGGACAGGGCCCTGCTCCCCGCAGGCCCTGGGAGAGAGGGGATGGACAGGATGTCAGTGCCCGCCAGGCCTTTCAAGTGAGTACCTAGGTTTGAAGCCCAGGCTGTCTCAGCTTGTGGCACATAATTTCTGGGCACTGTGTCCCTCAGCGTCTGAAAGAATTCCAGAAAAGAGGTTTTTGTCTGTTTGTTTCTTTATGCACTCCTGGTAACTCACAGAACAGAAGAGGTTGGTGATGCTCACTGGGAATTAAGCAATGAAGGGCAGGGGACTGCACAGGGGCGCTTTGGCACCAGCAGGCTAAAAAGATAAGAACATGGCTTGAGGCGGGGGGAGGATAAAGTCCCACAGCCTGGACAGGACTTGGAGAAGCCATCCCATTGGATCCTCTGCTTTGGAGTGGGCATCACTTCATGCAGGGCATAGGGTCCAGTTTGACCTTGAGCTAAGCAGAGATGCAGCTCTGGGAGGTGGGCTCCCGACTGTTGGGGCCCCACAGTACTGAGGGGATAGAGTCAGCTCCCAACTCTCTGCTCTCCACTGACACCTTCCTCAGGCTGCCAAAATCATTACATATAAAGAGCCAGATAATCCCGAGTACTTGGAATTCCTGAAGCAGCTAAAACACCTGGCTCGTGAGCAGTTCAACTTCACCGTGGAGGATGGCCTGGTAAGAAGGGGTCCCGGGACCCTCCAGCGTGGACCTCCAGCCCCCACTCCACGACCCTCTGCCAGCCTCCATCCTTCCCTATTCCCAGTTCTCCCCTTCCCTCCCTTCCCATTGTTCCATGTCTCTCGAGATGATGGAGGAGGACACTGGCAAGTTCAGCCTCTGAAACTCAGGTCATCATCAGTAATATGGAGACGATACATCCTGCTCTGTCTACCTAGCAGGATTCAGGACGTGATGCTAATCCAAAGGCATCATTTAAATAGTAAAATCTCCCTGTGAAGTAGCGGTGTTATTTTCTCCCATCCTCTTCCAAAATCCCAGTGCCTCTCATTCCCTTCCCCACAGCTCCCACCTCCATACCCTTCATACGCCCACCCCAGCCAACCTCTGTTTGCCCCTACAGGTGAACACCATCCCAGCATCCTTCCACGATGGGCTCCTGCTCTATATCCAGGCAGTGACGGAGACTCTGGCACATGGGGGAACTGTTACTGATGGGGAGAACATCACTCAGCGGATGTGGAACCGAAGCTTTCAAGGTCAGGGCCTGGAGGTGGTTGGAATGGGCTGCCTTGGGGGATGAATCCCAGGTGCCCAGTGTAAAGCCATGAGAAGCCTATTGCCCTGCAGCACAGTTACCTATGCACACCAGCCTTTTCCTCCACAGCTTTTATTCAGGCCCATCCCTCAGAAGTCCTACTAAGTGTCCAATCTCAATCATCCCTGCTGGGCACTGAATTCTTTTACTTTTTTTTTTTTTTTTTTGAGATGGAGTCTCACTCTGTCCCCAAGACTGGAGGGCAGTGGTGCGATCTCAGCTCGCTTCAACCTCCGCCTCCCAGGTTCAAGCGATTCTCCTGCCTCAGCCTCTTGAGTAGCTGGGATTACAGGTGCCCTCCACCAATGCCTGTCTAATTTTTTTTTCTTTTTTCTTTTTTTAGTAGAGACAGGGTTTCACCACGTTGGTCAGGCTGGTCTTGAGCTCCTGACCTCAGGTGATCTGCCCGCCTCAGCCTCCCAAAGTGCTGGGATTACAAGTGTGAGCCACAGTGCCCAGCCCTTTTACCATTTACTATCATTCTGTATACATATATGTTTGGAAGGCAAGACAAAAAAGATTAGAGGATGAAGAGATGAAGTGGGGCACCCCTGAACTTCCATTCTCTCAAACATAATCGTCTTCCCCCATGTCCTCAGGTGTGACAGGATACCTAAAAATTGATAGCAGTGGCGATCGGGAAACAGACTTCTCCCTCTGGGATATGGATCCCGAGACTGGTGCCTTCAGCGTAAGTTTGTGCACCCAGAAGACAGTGCCAATTCCAAATGACATCTCACCCTCCCACTTCCCTCCCCACAGCCCTGCCAGGGCACCTGTTTATCCTGTAGCCATTCTACCGTGCCTGGACACTTACGAGAGCCCTGGATAAAACAGACCCAGCTCCAGTCTGGGGAAGCCACCAGAATGATAGGGACCCACAGGCATCACACTTGGGGAGCCCCATGCCTGAGGAAGGAGCACAACCCTGCCCTCGGGGAGCCCTGAAAGGAGGCAGCAGGACCACCTCCCAGCAGAGACAGGGTGGTGAAGGACGCACATTACATAACTCTGTAATTGAGTGGGGACAGGAAGGTGCTGAGGCCAATGGTGGCAAGGGACAGGTCATCCAGAGAAGGCCTCCTGGAAGAGGGGCACATGGACTGGGCCTGGGAATGTAGGCTGAGGTGAACACTACCTTCTGTTTTCTACCAAGAAAATAGGTAGAGAAAAATCAGTGCTTGGTTGGTGCTTCAACCAAGATTATAAACCCCCTGAGTGTAGACATCGTGTTCTAAATGGAGTTTTCTTTATAAATCCCTTGATAGTTTTCAGGTGTTTCCACTTGAATAATATGTGTGTGGTATGAGGTCCTGTATCCAGTTGCAGCAGGGGCTTGGTAAGCAGGTGACAACCCAGATACATATAGGCTCTGGAAGCAGAGCTGGGGTAGGTGGGAGGTGAGACTGCTGCACTGCACAGCAGGCCTTCCCCACAGGCCCTGGCCTAGCCACCACTCCTGCTCTCCCTTAGGTTGTACTGAACTACAATGGGACTTCCCAAGAGCTGGTGGCCGTGTCAGGGCGCAAACTGAACTGGCCCCTGGGGTACCCTCCTCCTGACATCCCCAAATGTGGCTTTGACAACGAAGACCCAGCATGCAACCAAGGTGACTGCCCCTTGCCTTCCAGGCCTCCATCCCGGAGATGCTGCATCCTTCCCCTAAGCACAGTTGAGTAGGTGCTCCTGTCCCACACTGAGGGCTTCCTGGAGAATGATTCCTGCCTTTTTCTCCCCTTCATCCATCATCCCAGTTCACTGATGGACTATTAGAAAGTTCTTCCTCCTGCTGTCTAACCCAAATCTCTCTTGCTGCAATATGGACTCTCTCCTGCAGATCACCTTTCTACCCTGGAGGTGCTGGCTTTGGTGGGCAGCCTCTCCCTGCTCAGCATTCTGATTGTCTCCTTCTTCATATACAGGTGAGCTGTGATGTGGGGGGCTGAGTGAGGCTGGAGGACCCGGAGAACCAATAGCAGAGGAGGTGGTGGGGACCCAGAGGGAAGAGGGCAGGGGTGAACGGACAGCAGGGGAAAACTAAGGGAGATGAGGAAGAAAGGAGGCTTAAAAGCCAGAGGAGAGAGAAAGAGAAGGGAATGGCAGGCGAGGGGAGGAGACAAGGATAGGAATGGCCAAGGAGAGTCAGAGAGATCCAAGAAGCAGAGAAGTTGATGCGTGACATCATGGGGGCGTAGACTGGTTTCCCTTGCTACTCTTGCAGGCCAGATGGGAAGCAATGTTCTGAACCTTGGGATCATGCCCATGTTAGTTGAGAAGGGTGGTGAGCCCTGGTGTGTGCCAGGTGCCCAACCTAGAGTGGAGAGGGGAGCTAAATGAGCCCTGTTCCTGCCGTCCAGTGGAGGCTAAAATGAAGTATAGGAGGAGTTAATGATATACGAAAGCAAAGAAGGAGGGGAGAAAATCACTGCTGGTTGAACATAAAATATATGCCAAGCACTTCCACGTATACTATTTCTTTTTTTCTTTTTCTTTTTCTTTTTTTTTTTTTTGAGATGGAGTCTCGCTCTGTCGCCAGACTGGAGTGCAGTGGCATGATCTCGACTCACTGCAACCTCCGCCTCCCAGGTTCAAGTGATTCTCCTGCCTCAGCCTCCCATGTAGCTGGGACTGCAGGTGCATGCCACCACGCTCAGCTAATTTTTGTATTTTTAGTAGAGACAGAGTTTCACCATGTTGGCCAGGATAGTTTCGATCTCTTGACCTCATGATCTGCCCGCCTCGGCCTCCCAAAGTGTTGGGATTACAGGCATGAGCCACCGCACCTGGCCTCACACACACTTTCTTTTCATTCTTATAATAGTTAAGAATGAAATAGATATTGAGGCCTCATTCCCAAATAAGGACATTGAGGTGATTCCCCCAAGGTCCCCAGTGAGGCAGAATTTCCCCCAGCCGTCCTGATTCTCGGTCCAGAGTATATAATTCCCCCTCCATCTCTGACCACGCATCATGGTGTGGTCCCACGGCTCTGAGGAGGGGCTGCTGAGCACCCTGCCCTGGGTCAGGGGCTCAGCCATGGGCTCAGATGCAACCTTCGTACCCCAGGAAGATGCAGCTGGAGAAGGAACTGGCCTCGGAGCTGTGGCGGGTGCGCTGGGAGGACGTTGAGCCCAGTAGCCTTGAGAGGCACCTGCGGAGTGCGGGCAGCCGGCTGACCCTGAGCGGGGTAAGAACGCTAGTGTTTGTGTTGGGGGGCAATAAAGGAGAGCTAGGTACAAGGGGCAGTGCCTGAGGGGTAGGGAAGGGAGCAGGAGTCTAGTCCCAGCTCCGCTTTCACTTGCTGTGTGACCTTGAGCGACTCATAGTCCCTCTCTGAGACTGTTTCAGATGATGATTACAGCTGCAGAGCCTCCCTCACAGGGCTCTTTTAAAGGTCAGAGGAGACAGTACCTGTGAAAACACATTTAAAAAAAAAAAAAGCGGCCGGGCGCGGTGGCTCAAGCCTGTAATCCCAGCACTTTGGGAGGCCGAGACGGGTGGATCACGAGGTCAGGAGATCGAGACCATCCTGGCTAACATGGTGAAACCCCGTCTCTACTAAAAAAATTTTAAAAACTAGCCTGGCGAGGTGGCGGGCGCCTGTAGTCCCAGCTACTCGGGAGACTGAGGCAGGAGAATGGCATGAACCCAGGAGGCAGAGCTTGCAGTGAGCTGAGATCCGGCCACTGCACACCAGCCCGGGCAGCAGAGCGAGACTCCGTCTCAAAAAAAAAAAAAAAAAAAAAAAGCAAATGAGGAGATTTTGTGATGTGGAATATAAAGCAGGGCGGGCCAGGCACGGTGGCTTACATCTGCAATCCTAGCGCATTGGGAGACCAAGGCAGGAGGATTGCTTGTGCCTGGGAGTTCAAGACCAGCCTGGGCAACATAGCAAGACATCATCTCTACAAATAATACAAAGATTAGCCGGGCATGGTGGCACATGCCTGTAGTCCCAGCTACTCTGTAGGCTGAGGTGAAAGGATCATCTGAGTCCAAGAGTCTGAGGCGGCAGTGAGCTAGGATAGCGCTGCTGCACTTCAGCCTGGACGACACAGCGATACTACATCTCAAAAAAAAACCCAACATCAAAAAGGGCACAAAGATAAGGCAGGATAAGGCAGGGTAATAAAGACCAGAGCACAAGCAATCAGGATGCAGACTGGGCCCATCGGTTGACCATTCCTCCTGCTCTCCCTCCTTTCAGAGAGGCTCCAATTACGGCTCCCTGCTAACCACAGAGGGCCAGTTCCAAGTCTTTGCCAAGACAGCATATTATAAGGTGGGCCTGGGGAAAGATCACTGGGCCTTGGGACTGGGGCAGGAGTGTACTCTGATGGAGGACTGGTGGGGGGTTCTGAGGGAAGGAGTAAGCTGGTGGGGAGCAGCAGATGGAGGCCCTGGGGGTGGGCTATTGGGAACAAGTGAGGGTCCTGAGGGCAGGGATGGGCTGTCGGGAGCAGCTGGAATTCCCAGGACATGGGACCATGCTCTTACAGTGACAGTCTCCATTCCATGCCCAGGGCAACCTCGTGGCTGTGAAACGTGTGAACCGTAAACGCATTGAGCTGACACGAAAAGTCCTGTTTGAACTGAAGCATGTAATGTGGGGAGTGAGGCAGTGGCATGGAGAAGGGGCCCATGGGGACACAAGGGAGACTGGCCAACAGAACTAGTTATGGAGGGACCTCAGGGTACCCCAAGAAAGAGGCAGGGACTGGAGCCCTGGGATGGACCTTCATTTTGTGGGTGGGATGGGGGGATCCTAAGCTTGGAGAAGAGACCACTGGAGATAACCTGGAGGAATCTTGAGGGGCCATATGTGATGTCCCTGGGGAAGAGAGAGCTTAGGAGGCAGAGGGAGTAGGAGCAGATTCTGGGGAGGGTGGGCTAAAGGACATGGGTGGGAATCACCAGGGAAGATCCTGGTGATGGTTGCAGAAAATGAGTAAGGAGTTAAGAAGAGTGAGGGTCCCTGAGGCTAATGAGCAGCTTGGTGACGAGTGAGGTCTCTGTCAAGCTCCGGATGCTGGTCCCACTTGCAGATGCGGGATGTGCAGAATGAACACCTGACCAGGTTTGTGGGAGCCTGCACCGACCCCCCCAATATCTGCATCCTCACAGAGTACTGTCCCCGTGGGAGCCTGCAGGTGAGGGGGACAAGGGGTGTCAAGAAACCTGGATTCTAGCCCTGGCTCTGCCCCTGACTGGCCATAAGACCCCAGGCATACCTCACCCTCTTTCTGACCTTTCTGGCTCCATGTGTAAAATGGGAGTTGGGGGAGGGCAGTGGCACTAGAGCCAATCCAAAGTTTTGTCCTGTTCTACCAGTTCTCATCAGTAGGACCCTGCACCCTCCTCCAACTCCCAGGGGGGTCTGCAGGGGATTGGTCTGACTCTTACTGCCCCAGTAGGACATTCTGGAGAATGAGAGCATCACCCTGGACTGGATGTTCCGGTACTCGCTCACCAATGACATCGTCAAGGTATGCCCCTAAGCACCTATTGGATGTGTAGGGGAGGGGCCAGGTATGCTTCTCCTGGCCACGGGTGTAGGTCCCACTCATGGCCAAGACTTCTGCCCACTCACGTTTCCAGGGCATGCTGTTTCTACACAATGGGGCTATCTGCTCCCATGGGAACCTCAAGTCATCCAACTGCGTGGTAGATGGGCGCTTTGTGCTCAAGATCACCGACTATGGGCTGGAGAGCTTCAGAGACCTGGACCCAGAGCAAGGACACACCCTTTATGCCAGTGAGCCTCGACTCTTGAACCCTAACACCTGCCCCCAGCACCACCCAGCAGGGAGACTGATGCAAGGCCTCTGATGGGCTTGGGCATGCTTGTCCTGACTCCAGTCTCAATTCATTCACCCATGAAAAGGAAAGCCAGACAAAGTGGTCTCTAAGGCCTCCTCTAGCTCTAACACTCTGTGATGCATCCAGATCAGTTTCGGCCACATCCTTGTTTCCCCCTCACCCCTTAGCTTTGGGCTCCCTCACTCGGTGACCACCGACCTCTGACCCACAGAAAAGCTGTGGACGGCCCCTGAGCTCCTGCGAATGGCTTCACCCCCTGTGCGGGGCTCCCAGGCTGGTGACATATACAGCTTTGGGATCATCCTTCAGGAGATTGCCCTGAGGAGTGGGGTCTTCCATGTGGAAGGTTTGGACCTCAGCCCCAAAGGTGAGAGGACCACGCCTTCCTTAAACCCAGCCACAGTCTCAAAGAACCCCGGCCACAGTCTCAAAGAACCCCAGCCCCAGGGAGAGGGTCCCCTGGCAGCACCACCACATCTTCCTTCTGGAATGGGGCTCAGTCACCACTCTTTGACCCACTGCTGCCAGTGACCAGTCCCCCGCCCCCATGCCTTGGTCTTGGACTTCCCCTGCCATCCCAGCTGGTTGTCCCAGTCTCTCACTAGGCCCTTGGCCTAGTGGCCCCACCCCTCAGCTCCCCTACCCCCCAATACAGAGATCATCGAGCGGGTGACTCGGGGTGAGCAGCCCCCCTTCCGGCCCTCCCTGGCCCTGCAGAGTCACCTGGAGGAGTTGGGACTGCTGATGCAGCGGTGCTGGGCTGAGGACCCACAGGAGAGGCCACCATTCCAGCAGATCCGTCTGACGTTGCGCAAGTTTAACAGGTCCCTGGTGTTTGTCATGGATCCCCCAGGCCCCTCCTCCACAGCCGCCATTTACCCAATGCTTCTGGCTCTGGCTTATCCCAGCAGTGGCAGAGGAAGACCACTCATCTCCTCCCTATACATAGTCTGCTCCAGACCACCACAGCCTCACGACCCTCTTCACAAATACAGCATGACTCAGCTGTCCCCCCAGTCCCCTGCCATTCATACCCCTTCCCTCCACCATTGACACCCCACACCCTTCCTGCCCACTCCCCTTGCTGGTCTCTAGACTTCTCAGCAGTGTGTAGAGTAGATGGGCCTCCTGCCTCCTGCCCTGTAGGCTCTTCGCCCTCTATGGGAGCTCCTGGCCCAGCCCTTAATTTCCGTTCCCCATTGTGCCCACCAGGCCCAGTTCCTCCAGACATACCCTTCTGTGGCCATCACTTTGTCCACAATTGACCCTTGTCATTCTCCACCTTCTCTACCTCCTTCTAACTCACTGGGTTCAACAAAGATGAACAAAATGTCCATATGTCTGAAGCTTCATACTTGACCTTGGGGTCTTAGAGAGGAATTGAACTTTCTTCCTTTTGTTTTCCCCTGCTCCCCAGTATCCTGCTATGCCCTCAACCCTGAGCCTCTCTAGAGACCCCACTGCAGCCTGAGCCAGGGGAGAGCCTAGGGGTGGGCGCTCCCGGGTAGGCTGTGCTGCTCCTCTCTCACCACCCCCACTGCCACCCTCTGCCCCCAGAGAGAACAGCAGCAACATCCTGGACAACTTGCTGTCCCGCATGGAGCAGTATGCAAACAATCTGGAGGAACTGGTGGAGGAACGGACCCAGGCGTACCTGGAGGAGAAGCGCAAGGCTGAGGCCCTGCTCTACCAGATCCTGCCTCAGTGAGTGCCTGAGTCTGGGGACCCCCACACAAACAAAGCCCCTGTCCCGACACCCCATTCTGATCCTGCACCTGCCCTGACCCCTTAGCTCAGTGGCTGAGCAGCTGAAGCGTGGGGAGACAGTGCAGGCCGAAGCCTTTGACAGCGTTACCATCTACTTCAGTGACATTGTGGGTTTCACGGCGCTGTCGGCAGAGAGCACGCCCATGCAGGTAGGCTGGGGTTCAGCTGCAGGTGCCAGGTAAGCACGCTGGCCTGGTTCAGTGTCTGGATCCCACCAGACCTGCCTTCTGGTTCTGCTTTACCCACCTGACCCCAGGTGGGGTCCCCTACTTCCTGTCTCTCTTTTTTTTTTTTTTTTTTTTGAGACGGAGTCTCGCTCTATCGCCCAGGCTGGAGTGCAGTGGCCGGATCTCAGCTCACTGCAAGCTCCGCCTCCCGGGTTTACGCCATTCTCCTGCCTCAGCCTCCCGAGTAGCTGGGACTACAGGCGCCTGCCACCTCGCCCGGCTAGTTTTTTGTATTTTTTTAGTAGAGACGGGGTTTCACCGTGTTAGCCAGGATGGTCTCGATCTCCTGACCTTGTGATCCGCCCGTCTCGGCCTCCCAAAGTGCTGGGATTACAGGCTTGAGCCACCGCGCCCGGCCTTGTCTCTCTTAGCTTCTCTTCCCTTCCAGGTGGTGACGCTGCTCAATGACCTGTACACTTGCTTTGATGCTGTCATAGATAACTTTGATGTGTACAAGGTGAGGGTGGGAGTGGGGATGGGAAGGGACAGACAGACATGGACAAGGTCAGAAAAAGATGAGGCATAGGCAGAATGATGTGGAGTCTTAAGAGAGGAGACCAGGAGACACAGGCAGAGACAGTGACACAGGGAGACCCGGGAACAGGTAGAGAACCCATGTGGGATGGGGGATGAGCAAAGATAGATGAGGGTACAGAATGACAGATGCTGCACCCAGTGTGACGGTGTGGCTAGCCGCACAGTTGCAGCCCTCAAGTCCTTCACCCCCTTGCCACTCCCACAGGTGGAGACAATTGGCGATGCCTACATGGTGGTGTCGGGGCTCCCTGTGCGGAACGGGCGGCTGCACGCCTGCGAGGTAGCCCGCATGGCCCTGGCTCTGTTGGATGCTGTGCGCTCCTTCCGAATCCGCCACCGTCCGCAGGAGCAGCTGCGCTTGCGCATTGGCATCCACACAGGTAAAGCCACTGAAGGTGCAGGCGGGCATCCAGAGGCCAAGGCTTCACAAGGGAACTTGTCCCCTGGCCCAGCCCCTCACCCTTTCATCTCTCTCTCTCTATCTCACACACACACACACACACACACACAGCTGGGACCTCAGATCCTGCCTTCTGCCTCTCCTGGATTGTCCACCTACCTCCCTTAACACCCCTCCCTCCCTCACTCGCTGGTGGGCTCTGCTCCTTCCCTTGCTCCTCCCAGGACCCGTGTGTGCTGGAGTGGTGGGACTGAAGATGCCCCGTTACTGTCTCTTTGGAGATACAGTCAACACAGCCTCAAGAATGGAGTCTAATGGGGAAGGTACAGTGCCCCCTTCTAGAGGGAATGGGGAGGGCAGGGTGGCCAAGGGAAATGCCACCCTGGGGCAGCCTGTGCCTGCACAGCCCGTTTCAGCTCCTAGCCCTTTAGCCTCCCAAGTTCCCCTTCTCATAATATAAATAGTTCAACCTGGGCTCATCACCTTGACTGTAATCAGAGACTCAGGTTCCTGCTGCCCCTCTTGTCAAACGATGTAAAAGTATTTCCAGACCAGTGTTGGAGAATTCCCAGCAGGAATCCTATTTTAAGACCCTCTGTGGGCTGGGCGCGGTGACTCACACCTGTCATCCCAGCACTTTGGGAGGCCGAGGTGGGTGGATCACCTGAGGTCGGGGGTTCAAGACCAGCCTGACCAATATGATGAAATCCTGTCTCTACTAAAAATACAAAAAACTAGCCAGGCGTGCTGGCAGGCGCCTGTAATCCCAGTTACTCGGGAAGCTGAGGCAGGAGAATTGCTTAAACCCGGGAGGCAGAGGTTGCGGTAAGCCAAGATGGCACCATGCACCCCAGCTTGGGCAACAAGAGTGAAACTCTGTCTGAGAAAAAACCCTCTGCTCCACCTTTGATGTGGTAAAGATGGCTTCAGAGCCAGCATACTTGGCTGTGAATCTCAGCTCCACAGCTGGCTGTGTGTCAGTTTGCTATACCTCTCTGAGCCATGGTTTTCCTCATCTGTAAAATGAGAGGAAAAAATCTACCTCACAGGGATTATGTGAGAAATCCATAAAAAATGTCTACCACATAATTGTCATTTAACTTTTCCAAGCCTTAGCTGATTATCTGTAAAATGATGTCTATCTCAGGATTGCAAGAAGCCTAGCACAAACCCTGGTACCCAGTAGGCACCTAATAAATTCTTGCTCCCACCCGCCCCTTGCTCTTGCCTCTTGTTTATCTTCCGTCCTCCTACTGTATTCGACATAATTCAATGCAGTAAACATTTATTGAGTGACTACTGAATGCCAGGCCCTTGGATAGTAACATGATCCAGACCCAGAGTTAGCTGAGAAATTCACGTGGACCCCATCTAAACCTTATGGTGAAAGAAAGGCTGCTTGGGAGCCAGTTCTGGGAGCCCAGAGGGATCTAGTTCGGCAGATATTCCCTGGGCACTGTTTTGGCAGCTGTCAGAGTAGAGCCCCTTGCTGAGGTCCAGTCCTCAAGGAGCACATTGCCAGAAATTGTTCAACATTCTGGGTGCCGGCGACGCTTGTAATCCCGGCACTTTGGGAGGTCAAGGCAGGCAGATCACTTGAGGCCAGGAATTGGAGACTAGCCTGGCCAACATGGGTGAACCTCCTGTCTCTACTAAAAATACAAAAAATTAGCCAGGCGTGGTGGCGTGTGCCTGTAATCCCAGCTACTCAGGAGGCTGAGACATGAGAATCACTTGAACCCGGGAGGTGGATGTTGCAGTGATTCGAGATTGCACCCCTGGGCAACAGAGAGAGACTGTCTCAAAAAAAAAAAAAAAAAGAAAGAAAGAAAGAAAAGAAAAGAAAGAAACTGTTAAACACAACAAGGCCACTGTGATTGATGCAAACCCCAGAAGTAAGGACGTGAGTTCAGACAGTGGTCAAAGAGAGGGTGTGGCAATATTGGGCCCCACTCCATCACTGACCTCCTCAGCCACTTGGGCAGATCACCCTGGGCCTCAGGTCCTCGGCCACAAAATGAGGGTATAATTTATTAAATCGTGAAAGCAACAATTTACATAGTGCTTCCTAGGTAGCACATTCCGTTTGAATACTTTACGGATGTTGAATTTAATCCTCACAACAAGGTTTTGAGATAGGTACTGACACTATCAGCATTTTACAGATTAGGAAAAGGAGCAGAGAGAATTTATATTACATACCCAAGCAAGTATCCAAGCTGAGGTTCATACTGAAGCAGTGCAGGATCCAAAGTGCCAGCTCCTAAGCACTATGCTGTGTTGAGCCCAGTGACACTCCAGAGTGCTGTCCAACAGGATGTTCTGCAGTCATGAAAATGCTCTGTATTCTGTGCTGTCCAATGCAGTAGCCTCTAGGCACATGTGACTACTGATCACTGGAAATGTGACGGGTGCAAATGAGGCCCTGATTTTTTTTTTTTTTTTTTTTTTTTTGGAGACAGAGTCTCGCTCTGTCGCCCAGGCTGGATGGAGTGCAGTGGTGCAATCTCAGCTCCCTGCAACCTCCACCTCCCAGGTTCCAGTGATTCTCCTGCCTCAGCCTCCTGAGTAGCTGGAATTACAGGTGTGAGCCACCACACCCAGCTAATTTTTGTATTTTTAGTAGAGATGGGGTTTCGCCATATTGGCCAGGCTGGTCTTCAACTCCTGGCCTCAAGTGATCCTCGTGCCTCAGCCTCCCAAAGTTCTGGGATTACAGGTGTAAGCCACAGCACCCAGCCTGAATTTTTAACTGTATTTAGTTTAAATTAATTTAAGTTGAAACAGGCACACGTGATTAGTGGCTACTGTATTGGATTACACAGCTCCAGAGTTCTAAATGAGAGGCTAATGTCACGCACTACATGCAGGGAGTGGGGCAGCTCTGAGCTAGAGAGGGAAAAGAGGGAGAGAGGGTACCTGTCCACCCCCACAGTCCCTGGTCTCTTTTGCCTCTACTTTCCTGCTCTCCTGTCCCACATTGCTCACCTTCCGTTCTCCCCTGTCCTACCCAGCCCTGAAGATCCACTTGTCTTCTGAGACCAAGGCTGTCCTGGAGGAGTTTGGTGGTTTCGAGCTGGAGCTTCGAGGGGATGTAGAAATGAAGGTAGAGGGGGAAGCCTCTGTCCTCCCCACCTTTTGGGGTCCTAGAAGGAGTTACCCTTCTCAAGCAGCCAACACCACTCCCATCCCTAAGCCTCTCATCTGACTGGGGAAAGGGCATGTGCCACTCCCCAGCCCATCCTCTTCTTTTTCCCTCCAGGGCAAAGGCAAGGTTCGGACCTACTGGCTCCTGGGGGAGCGGGGGAGTAGCACCCGAGGCTGACCTGCCTCCTCTCCTATCCCTCCACACCTCCCTACCCTGTGCCAGAAGCCACAGAGGTGCCAGGCCTCAGCCTCGCCCACAGCAGCCCCATCACCAAAGGATGGAAGTCGTTTGAATAGCTCAGGTGTGCTGACCCCAGTGAAGACACCAGATAGGACCTCTGAGAGGGGACTGGCATGGGGGGATCTCAGAGCTTACAGGCTGAGCCAAGCCCACGGCCATGCACAGGGACACACACACAGGCACATGCACCTGCTCTCCACCTGGACTCAGGCCGGGCTGGGCTGTGGATTCCTGCTCCCCTCCCCTCCCCATGCTCTCCTCCCTCAGCCTTGCTACCCTGTGACTTATTGGGAGGAGAAATAGTCACCTGAAGGGGAACAAGAAAAGAGACTAGATGAAGTGAGGGCAGGGGAGCCCACATCTGGGCCTGGCCCACAATACCTGATTCCCCGACCCCCTCCACGCAGCAGTAGACACAGTGCACAGGGGAGAAGAGGGGTGGCGCAGAAGGGTTGGGGGCCTGTATGCCTTGCTTCTACTGTGAGCAGAGACAATTAAAATCTTTATTCCAGTGACAGTGTCTCTTCTTGAGGGAGACAGGGTTGCCAGAAAACAGTCAGTTCTCCACTCTCTACTTCAAATAAGACTCTCGCTTCTTGTTCTACAAGGGCCTAGAAGGAGAAGTAAAAAAAAGACTCGATTCTTAAGCTGGGAATGCAGGCTCTGAGAGTAGTAACAGCCTATGAATTGCCCAGCAGTGCTGAAACTGGTTTAAGGACCCATTTACACCCTTAAGAATTATTATTATTGGCCGGGCACAGTGGCTCATGCCTGTAATCCCAGCACTTTGGGAGGCTGAGGCGGATGGATCACCTGAGATCAGGAGTTCAAAACCAGCCTGGCCAACATGGTGAAACCCCATCTCTACTAAAAATACAAAAATTAGCTGGGTGTGGTGGCATGTGCCTGTAATCCCAGCTACTCGGGAGGCTGAGGCAGGAGAATCTCTTGAACCCAGGAGGCAGAGGTTGAAGTGAGCTAAGATGGCACTACTGCACTCTAGCCTGGGCAAAAGAGGGAGACTCTGTCTCAAAAAAAAAAACAAAAAAAACACCAGGCACGGTGACTCACGCCTGTAATCTCAGTACTTTGGGAGGCTGAGGCGGGCAAATCACATGAGATCAGGAGTTTGAGACCAGTCTGACCAACGTGGAGAAACCCAGTCTCTACTAAAAATACAAAATTAGTTGCCGGACGCAGTGGCTCACACCTGTAATCCCAGTACTTTGGGAGGCTGAGGCGGGTGGATCACGAGGTCAGGAGTTCGAGACCATCCTGGCCAATATAAGGAAACCCTGTCTCTACTAAAAATAGAAAAATTAGCTGGATATGGTGGCCCGTGCCTGTAGTCTGAGCTACTCAGGAGGCTGAGGCAGGAGAATCGCTTGAACCTGGGAGGCAGAGGTTGTGGTAAGCCGAGATTGTGCCATTGCATTCCAGCCTGGGCAACAAGAGCGAAACTCCGTCTCAAAAAAAAAAAAAAAAAAAAAATACAATAATTAGCTGGGCATGGTGGTGGTCGCCTGTAATCCCAGCTACTCGGGAGGCTGAGGCAGGAGAATTGCTTGAACCCGAGAGGCAGAGGTTGCAGTGAGCTGAAATCGTGCCATTGCAGTCCAGTCTGGGCAAAATGAGTGAAACTCAACCTCAAAAAAAAAAAAAAAAAGTATTAAGGACCTAAAGAGCTTTTGTTTATGTGAATATCTATTGATATTTGCCATAGTAGATATTAAAACAAATCCTTATTTATTTTTTATTTATTTATTTTTGGTTTTTGAGATGGAGTCTTGCTCTGTCACCCAGGCTGGAGTGCAGTGGCGTGATCTTGGCTCACTGCAAGCTCTACCTCCCAGGTTCACGTCATTCTCCTGCCTCAGCCTCCCCAGCAGCTGGGACTACAGGTGCACGCCACCACGCCCAGCTAATTTTTTGTATTTTTAGTAAAGATGGGGTTTCACCGTGTTAGCCAGGATGGACTCGATCTCCTGACCTCGTGATCCGCCTGCCTCGGCCTCCCAAAGTGCTGGGATTACAAGCGTGAGCCACTGCGCCCGGCCACAAATCCTTATTTATTAACTCATATAAGATAACAATAATAAACCCATTACATGTTAATAATTTTTGACTGCTTTATCAAGAACATTTTTATGTGAAACTAGCCTTTCCAATGTGCAGTGGTGAAGAATGCATGCAATACTAACTGGGTGCTACTGCCTTGATTTATGTAAAGCCACAGCAGTTTTGCCCCCATTGCTTTTGCACTTCCATGCAATGTGTCAACTCTGTCTCAAAAGGGCAAATAACGTATTAGAATTATTATGAAAATCGTTTGACCTCATCTATGCCCTGAAAAAATATTGGGGACTCCCAGGATTTGTGAACCACACCTTGAGAACTGTTATGTTACTCAATGGCTGGCATACAGTAGGAATCAGATAATTAATATGGACTGAATGGAGAGTCCTGGGAGCTGGGGAGGAAGTGGGAGTCGGGTGGGAACATATGGATGCCTTTCAACCCAGGTGAAATTTAGCGATTGTCCACCTGCTCCTCCATTTCCCATGTCAGTGTAGACAAATGTGAGTCATAGTTTGCAAAATGCCTCTCAGCTGGGCCAGGAGCCCTGGTTTCCTTGCTGGACCCACCCCTCACCCCCTCCTTCCGCGGCAGGCAGGCAGGAATGCGGGGGAGAGGTGGCTGCAGCTCCACCACCCCCACGGGGGAGGAAAGTGCCAGACATTTCTTCAGGACCATCCATCAAGTGCAGGCAGGTCTCTACCCTGACCTCCCAGGCCTCTTCCTGGAGTCCACCCTGTAGGACCTGGACGTAGGCTGGCCACTGGGAGCTTGGAGGTCTGGCGTGGCACTACTCCGTGGTACACAGCTGGCAGTTCGGGATGAAGAAAAGACAAATTGCTCCCCTCCTGTCCAGTGACTCTTCTTGTTTTGTGCTTCCCACCCACCCTTTTTGGCCCCAGTCAGGCTCAATTTATTGGGAGAGGGAGCAGACATGGTTCAGTCCTCTCACCAGCCAAGCCACGGATGAACAGCAGTGGGAAGGCCTAACCAAGAGTGGCTGTCCTGTCAACCACAGCTACTGAACTTCCTGATGGGCCCTGGTGGCCCTGTAGCCTCCCGTGCCCCAGGTCCCCCCCACAAGGGTGGTAGACAGCCCCTGAAGAGACTGGCTATGATAAAGAGAGCTGTGAGGCCTAGGAAGTTAGATCAGGGTGGAGCTGGGACAGCTACGGGGAGTTGGGCTCTGGGGAGAGGAGTCTTAAATGAGGTGGGGAAGAGGGGCAGGGAGTGGACGACTGAGGAGCTCCAGAAGCACAATTCTAGGAAATTGCCGGTCAGATCCTTCCGGGGCAGCCTGGCTCCACTGTGGGCACCGGGAGGGGAAGGGGCTGTGCGGCGGAGGTGAGGAGGGGCCTAAGGAGTCGATAATTTCAGCGGCCCGAGAACTTTCACTGGAACTAAGGAGATTTCCTTCCGGAGGAAGGCCCCTGAAGCCAGGAAGAACTGGGAAAGCCATTTGTGAGGGGGCAGGAGGGTAGCAATAAAGCCCTCCCCGCAGGCCGCGGAGACCGTCTTGTGCCAGGAACCTCCGCCCACGTGGGAGGGGCAGTCTAGCCTCTCAGTTTCCCGGGCTGTCCCGCCTAGTACGTTTGGGAGGGATGGGGGCCACAGGGTTTCCCCAGAGTATGGTAATAATAACAATAATAATTGGCATTCAATTATGCCTTGCAGTTGACAACGGCTTTCACATACATTATCTCATCAGCCCACGTGACGCCCCTAGAAGAGTGGGGCGGGCTGAGAAGGCAGCTCAGCAGGCGGGTGGGAGGGCCAGCTGGAGGCTGTGCAGAGGGAACCCCCGCCCAGCCAGCCCCGAACAAGGCCAGGGCCTGGAACAAAAATGGAGCTGACAGAAACAGACAAATAACCTCCTCCCCCACCCGCTCTTTTCTCTACGTCAAAGGGTTTGAGTAATTTATTTATCATAGCAGTATATTTAGTAACAATTATTTTTAAAAAAGATTTATACCTTTCAGGACAGATCCATGGAATCTAATTAAGCAGAGGCCAGTTTTGCAGACTGAAAGTCAATTTTTTAATTAAATTGCAGGAGCTATAAAAATAAATAAATTAACCATTTATTTATAAAGAAGAATACTGTCCAGGGAGATTTAATCTCTTTGGGTTGGAACACAAGTAAGATTCCAGGCGAGGTGTTTACCACCAACATGAAGGGTCGGGATGAGGATGAATTTGGTGTTGCACAAAGCCAGGAGAGAACGCTCTGGAGGAAGATGAGCCCACATCCCGTGCCTGCTCCCAGACTGCATTCTGCCAGGAACAGGGGAGGTGGTGGCAAAAACCTGCTTGACTGTACTTCAGACCAAGGTTAGAGAAGTAGTGAGAGAGTCCAGATAGGAAAAGACCCCAGCCACCCACTTCCATACCACATCCACTGGCACCAGTGAGTCAGAGGATAGGCTGGTTGCCCTTTAAGAACCTTTCCAAAGGGAAGATTCCATAATCAGGCACATCTGTTCATGACAGTGGCACCCTGTCTGAAACTGATGCAATCATCCCAGCATGACTATCTGCCTTTGGCTTCCAAATGTGGACTACATATGGTATGCCTTGGCTATTGCATGTCCGATGATCAGGTCAGCCCACTAAACTTCAGGCAGGCAAAAACTAGGCCAAAATACCATGCAGATCTCAGTGTTCAAAACTGGCACAATTACACTCCTCTATCAAATGAGAGGCAGTGCAAAGTTGGGTAAGAGACTGGACTCTGGAGATAGCCTGCCTGGATTTAGATCCCAGCTCTGTCACTCATAATCAATGTAACCTTGTGCAAACTACTCAACTTCCCTCTGCCCTCAGTTTTCTATTCTGTAACTCAGTAATGATCATACAACCTACTTCATAGGTATGTTTTGAGAATTACATGACTTAATAATTCCTGTTACATCCTCAGAACACTGGCAGGTAATAACAATTAGGTAAGTGTTTGTTGGTATGATTAAGAGTCAACATTATAGAAACCATAACGCTAGAATTTTTTTTTTTTTTTTTTTGAGACAGAGTTTCACTTTGTCTCCTAGGCTGGGCTAGAGTGCAGTGGAGCAATTCTAGCTCACTGCAACCTAGAACTCCTGGGGTGAAGTGATTCATATACCCCAGCCTCCCGAGTAGCTAGGCCTACAGGAGCACACCACCCCCACCAGCTAATTCTTTTTTTCTTTTTGGGAGATGAAGTCTCACTCCCTCACCCAGGCTGGAGTGCAATGGCATTATCTCAGCTCACTGCAGCCTCTGCCTCCCAGGTTCAAGTGATTCTCCTGCCTCAGCCTCCTGAGTAGCTGGGATTTCAGGTGCCTGCCACCAAGCCTGGCTAATTTTTGTATTTTTAATTAGATGATGATGATGATGATGATGATGATTATTGAGACGGAGTCTCACTCTGTCGCCCAGGCTGGAGTGCAATGGCGTGATCTCGGCTCACTGCAACCTCCGCCTCCTGGGTTCAAGTAATTCTCCTGCCTCAGCCTCCTGAGTAGCTGGGATTACAGGTGTGTGTAATGACCGGCTACTTTTTGTTTTTTTGATTTTTTTTTGTTTTTTTGAGACAGAGTCTCGCTCTGTCACCTGGGCTGGAGTGCAGTGGCGCAATCTCGGCGCACTTCAAGCTCTGCCTCCCAGGTTCATGCCATTCTCCTGCCTCAGCCTCCTGAGTAGTTGGGATTACAGGTGCCCGCCACCACACCCAGCTAATTTTTTGTATTTTTAGTAAAGACAGGGTTTCACCGTGTTAGCCAGGATGGTCTCCATCTCCTGACCTCGTGATCTGCCCACCTCGGCCTCCCAAAGTGCTGGGATTACAGGCATGAGCCACTGTGCTCGGCCTCTAATTTTTGTATTTTTAGTAGAGGCAGGGTTTCACCATGTTGGTCAGGCTGGTCTCAAGCTCCTGACCTCGTGATCCGCCTGCCTTGGCCTCCCAGAGTGCTGGGATTACAGGCATGAGCTGCCACGCCTGGCCTAATTTTTGTATTTTATTTTTGTATTTTTAGTAGAGATGGGGTTTCGCCATGTTGGCCAGGCTGGTCTGACTTCAGGTGATCCACCTGCTTTGGCCTTCCAAAGTGCTAGAATTACAGGCGTGAGCCACCATGCCTGTCCCCCAGCTAATTTTTAAAAAGTTTAGTAGGGATAAAGTTTCACTATGTTGCCAAGGGTTGATTCAAACTCCTGGCCTCAAGAGATCCACCCGCCTTGGCCTCCCAAAGTGCTGGGATTACAGGTGTGAGCCAATGTACCTGGCCCATAATGCTAGATTTAAGGAGTTGCTTATGTCTGGGGAATAGTTGAAAGTGAAATGCAGCACCTGATTGAACCCCTTAATGAGAGATATTAGTAAGATCTAAAAATCTTTGTATTAGAAAAAGTACAGATTAGGCCGGGCGTGATGGCTCATGCTTGTAATCCCAGCACTTTAGGAGGCCAAGGTAGGCGGATCACCTGAGGTCAGGAATTTGAGACCAGCCTGACCAACATGGAGAAACCCTGTGTCTACTAAAAATACAAAAAAAAAAAAAAAAAAAAAAATTAGCTAGGCATGGTGGCGCATGCCTGTAATCCCAGCTAGTGGGGAGGCTGAGGCAGGAGAATCATTTGAACCAGGGAGGCAGAGGTTGCAGTGAGCCCAGATCACGCCATTGCACTCCAGCCTGGGCAACAAGAGGGCAACTCTGTCTCAAAAAAAAAAAAAAAAAAAAGAGAGAGAGAAAGAAAAAGAAAAAGTACAGATTATGCAATCTAACTGCTTACAGGTCTGAAATCCTTTTAAAAATATCCGTGATCTTCGGCCAGGTGCGATGGCTCACGCCTGTAATCCCAGCACTTTGGGAGGCCGAGACGGGCGGATCACGAGGTCAGGAGATCAAGACCATCCTGGCTAAAATGGTGAAACCCCGTCTCTACTAAAAAATACAAAAATCTAGCCGGGTGAGGCGGCGGGCGCCTGTAGTCCCAGCTACTCGGGAGGCTGAGGCAGGAGAATGGCCTGAACCCGGGAGGCGGAGCTTGCAGTGAGCTGAGATCCGGCCACTGCACTCCAGCCTGGGCAACAGAGCAAGACTCCGTCTCAAAAAAAAAAAAAAAAAAAAAACAAAAAAAAAATATCCGTGATCTTCGGCCAGGTGCGATGGCTCACGCCTGTAATCCCAGCACTTTGGGAGGCCAAGGCGGGTGGATCTCTTGAGGTTGGGAGTTCGAGACCAGCCTGACCAACGTGGTGAAACCCATCTCTACTAAAAATACAAAAATTACCTGGGCATGGTGGCGCGTGCCTGTAATCCCAGCGACTCAGGAGGCTGAGGCAGGAGAATCACTTGAACTCGGGCGGCAGAGGTTGTGGTGAGCCAAGATCGCGCCATTGCACTCCAGACCAGGCAACAAGAGCAAAACTCGTTCTCAAAAAAAAAAAAAAAAAAAAAAATTTGGCTGGGCACGGTGGCTCACAACTGTAATCCCAACACTTTGGGAGGCTAAGGTGGGCAGATCACAAGGTCAGGAGTTCGAGACCAGCCTGACCAACATGGTGAAACCCTGTCTCTACTAAAAATACAAAAAGATTAGCCAGGCATGATGGCGGGTACCTGTAATTGTAGGTACTTGGGAGGCTGGGGCACAAGAATCGCTTGAAACCGGGAGGCAGAGGTTGCAGTGAGCCAAGATCGTACCACTGCACTCTAGCCTGGGCGACAGAGAAAGACTCCATCTAAAAAAAGAAAAAGAAGAAGAAGAAGAAGAAGAAGAAGAAGAAGAAGATGGAAATGTTTCAATCATCACAATTCCTTTTGAGGGAACAGAAGCTCATTTTATTTGTGGAAAAGGGGGCTTGACCCTGAAACTGCCATCTAAGGAAGGTGCACCTTTTTTTGCTTTTTGTTTGTTTCTTTGGGTTTCGTTTGTTTGTTTGTTCGAGACAGGGTTTTGCTCTGTCGCCCAGGCTGGAGTGCAGTGGTGAGATCTTGGCTCACTGTAACCTCCGCCTCCCATGTTCAAGCAATTCTCCTGCGTCAGCCCCCCGAGGAGCTGGGACTACAGGCACCTGCCAACACACCCAGTTAATTTTATATTTTTAGTAGAGATGGGGTTTTACTATGTTGGTTAGGTTGACCTTGAACTTCTGATCTCAGGTGATCCACCCACCTTAGCCTCCCAAAGTGCTGGGATTACAGGCATGAGCCACCGAGCCCGGCCTATTTCTTTGTTTTTTTGAGATAAGAGTCTCACTCTGTCACTCAGGCTGGAGTGCAGTGGTGCAATCTCGGCTCACTGCAACCTCCACCTTCTGGGTTCAAGTGACTCTCCTGCCTCACCCTCCCTAATAGCAATAGCTGTGATTACAGCACCCGCCACCATGCCTGGCTAATTTTTGTATTTTTAGCAGTGGTAAGGTTTTAGGCTGGTCTCGAACTCCTGACCGCAGGTGATCTGCCCACCTCTGCCTCACAAAGTGCTGGTATTACAGGTATGAGATACCAGGCCCAGCCAGGAAGGCACATCTTGTTGGATGGGAGATCCTCTGTTTTGTTGAGCTTGGAATGAGTTTTTATACACATCATGAAACTCAGGATGAACTTAATCCACTTGTGTGATAATTGAGAGAAGAAGCAACGGTAGAGGTATTTCAGTAGCTGAATTAGAACTTTGGAGACCACATGTATCTAAAAGAGGCTTTTCTTTTCTAAGACGGAGTCCCACTCTTGCCACCCAGGCTGGAGTGCAGTGGCATGATCTCAGCTCACTGCAACCTCCGACTCCGAGGTTCAAGCGATTATCTTGCCTCAGGCTCCAGAGCAGCTAGGATTACAGGCACACCACCACGCCTGGCTAATTTTTTTGTATTTTTAGTAGAGATGGGGTTTTGCCATGTTGGCCAGGCTGGTCTCGAACTCCTGACCTCAGGTGATCTGCCCACCTCAGCCTCCCAAAGTGCTGGGATTACAGGTGTGAGCCACCACACCTGGTCGAGTTTTTTTTTGTTGTTGTTTGTTTGTTTGTTTTTGAGACTGAGTCTCACTCTGTTGCCCAGGCTGGAGTGCAGTGGCACAATCTCTGCTTACTGCAACCTCCGCCTCCCGGGTTCAAGCAATTCTCCTGCCTCAGCCTCCCGAGTAGCTGGGACTACCGTCTCGTGCCCCCATACCCGGCTAATTTTTGTATTCTTAGTAGAGACGCAATTTTGCCGTGATGGCCGGGCTGGTCTCGAACTCTTGACCTCGTGATCTGCCTGCCTTGGTCTCCCAAAGTGCTGGGATTACAGGCGTGAGTCACCAGGCCTAGCTTCTTCTTTTTTTTTTTAAGATTAATGACCTTGGGCAGGGTGAGGTGGCTCTCACCTGTAATCCCAGCACTTTGGAAGGCCGAGGTGGGTGGATCATGAGATCAAGAGTTCAAGACCAGCCTGGCCAACATGGCAAAACCCCATCTCTACTAAGAACACAAAAATTAGCCAGGCATGGTGGCACCAGCCTGTAGTCCCAGCTACTTGGGAGGCTGAGGCAGAAGAATCGCTTGAACCCTGGAGGCAGAGATTCCAGTGAGCCTAGATTGTGCCACTGCACTCCAGCCTGTGCAACAGAGCAAGACTCCATCTCAAAATAAATAAATAAATAAAAAGATTAGTGACCTTATTATTTCTAGAAATAACATACACTTAGAAAAGGAATTACAGAGAAGAAATAAAAAATCACCTAAGAGACCAGGCATGGTGGCTCACACCCATAATCTCAACACTTTGAAGGCCCAGGAAAGAGGATTATTTGAGGACAGGAGTTCAAAACCAACCTGGGCAATATAACAAGACCTCATCTCTACAGAAGAAAAAAAAAAAAATTAGCTAGGTGTGGTGGCACATGCCTGTAGTCCTAGCTATTCAATAGGCTGAGGCAGGAGGATCCCTTGAACCCAGGAGTTCAAGGTTACAGTGAGCCATGATCATGCCACTGCACTCCAGCCTGGGTACACAGTGAGACGCAGACTTACCAAAAAAAAAAAAAAAAAAAAAAAATCACCTAAGATTCTGACATCAAAATAGTCATTATTGGCAGTGCATGGTGGTTTACATCTATAATCCCAGCATGTTGGGAGGCCAAGGCAGGAGGATCATTTGAAGCCCAGGAGTTTGAGACAAGCCTAAGCAATATAGCAAGACCCTGTCTCTACAATTATAAATATAGTATTTGTTAATATTTGGCCAGGCCTGGTAGTATATGCCTGTAGGCCCAGTTACTTGGGGTGGGGAGGCGGGAGGATCACTTGAGTGCTGAAGTTCTGGGCTGTAGTGCACTATGCAATCAGGTGTCCCCACCACATTGGGCATCAATCTGGTGATTTCCTGGGAGCAGGAGACCACCAGCTTGCCTTACGAGGGGTAAACTGGCCCATATCAAAAACAGAGTAGGTCAACATTTCCATGCTAATCAGTAATGGGATCCAGCCTATGAATAGCCACTGCACTCCAGCCTCGGCAATAGAGCAAGACCCTGAATTTTTTTTTTTTTTTTTTGAGACTTGCCCTGTGGCCCAGGGTGGAGTGCAGTGGTGTGATCTCAGATCACTACAACCTCCGCTTCCGGGGTTCAAGTGATTCTCCTGCTTCAGCCTCCCAAGTAGCTGGGATTACAGGTGGGCGCCACCACACCTGGCTGATTTTGTATTTTTAGTTTCAACATGTTGGCCAGGCAGGTCTCAAACTCCTGACCTCAGGTGACCCACCTGCCTTGGCATCCCAAAGTTCTGAGATTACAGGCATGAGCCACCACGCCCGGCCAAACCCGCATTTTTAAAAAATTAAAAAACTAAAAATAAGGCCAGGCACGGTGGCTCACCCTTGTAATCCCAGCACTTTGGGAGGCAGAAGTAGATGGATCACTTGAGCTCAGGAGTTCGACACCAACCTGGGCAACATGGCAAAATCCTGTCTCTACTAAAAATACAAAAAATTAAGGCTGGGCACAGTGGCTCAGGGCTGTAATCCCAGTACTTTCGGAGGCCGAGGTGGGCAAATCACCTGAGGTCAAAAGTTCGAGAGCAGATTGGACAACGTGGCAAAATCCCATCTCTATTAAAAATACAAAAATTAGCCAGGCGTGGTGGCGGGCACCTGTAATCCCAGCTACTCAGGAGGCTGAGACAGGAGAATTGCTTGAACCCAGGAACTAGAGGTTGCAGTGAGCCAAGATCGTGCCATTGCATTCCAGCCTGGGCAACAAGAGTGAAACTCCGTCTCAAAAAAAAAAAAAAAATTTACCCTGGCACAGTGGCACGTGCCTATAGTCCCAGCTACCAGGGAGGCTGGCGTTGGAGGATTGCTTGAGCCTGGGAAGCAGAGGTTGCAGTGAGCTGAGATCCTGCCACCACACTCCAGCCTGGGCTACAGAGTGAGACCCTGTCTCAAAAAAATAAAAAATGAAAATAAAATGTAAAAAAATCTGATGAACATCATTCCAATGTTAATTACAAATTGTTTGATGAGGCTGGGCGCGGTGGCTCAAGCCTGTAATCCCAGCACTGTGGGAGGCCAAGACGGGTGGATCACGAGGTCAGGAGATCGAGACCATCCTGACTAACACGGTGAAACCCCGTCTCTACTAAAAAAAAAATGCAAAAAACTAGCCGGGCGAGGTGGTGGGCGCCTGTAGTCTCAGCTTCTCAGGAGGCTGAGGCCGGAGAATGGCGTGAACCCAGGAGGCGGAGCTTGCAGTGAGCTGAGATCCGGCCACTGCACTCCAGCCTGGGCGACAGAGCGAGACTCCGTCTCAAAAAAAAAAAAATTGTTTGATGTTAGGTATTTAATATAAATGCCTTTCACATTTATAGAAAAGCCAGACTGGTTCCCCACCTCTTCCAATGGTCCTAGAGAGGTAGCGGGCAGGACTCAACTCAGTAGGTGGGGCTCAGAAACAGGACCAAGTTGACGACTTGCTAAAACAGACTGAAGAGAAGCAGCTTTCCATGACATGTCCAACAGTGTGCCCTGTCAGTTCACCATTGCCATGGCAACACTCGGATATTTCCGCCCCTTTCCATTGCAACAACCTGATGGCCTGAAAATTACCAACCTTTTCCTAGAAATTTCTGCATAGCCCACTTCTTAATTTGCATGTAATTAAAAGTAAGTTATAGACTGGGTGAGGTGGCTCACGCCTGTAATCCCAGCACTTTGGGAGGCCGAGGCAGGCAGATCACTTTAGGTCAGGAGTTCCAGACCAGCCTGGCCAACATGGTAAAACCTCATCTCTACTAAAAATATAAAAATTAGCCGGGAGTGGTGGTGCATGCCTGTAATCTCAGCAATTCTGGAGGCTGAGTCAGGAGAATCGCTTGAACCCAGGAGGCAGTGAGCTGAGATCTCATCACTGTAGTCCAGCCTAGGTGACAGAGCAAGACTCCATCTCAAAAAACAAAAACAACAACAACAACAACAAAAAAGTGAGTTATAAATATGACTGCAAACTGCCTTTGAGCTGCTACTCTGGGTACACTGCCTATGGGGTAGCTGTGCCCCCCAAGGAGCAGCACCTGTGCTGCTGCCGTACCCTGCCGCTTCAATTAAAAGTTGCAGTTTAATACCACTGGCTCACCTTTGAATTCTTTCCTGGGGGAGACCAAGAACCCTCCCAGGCTAAGCCCCAGTTTTGGAGCCCACCTGCCCTGCATAGCACTGGCTTTTTTTTTTTTTTTTTTTGAGACAGGGTTTCCTTCTGTCACCCAGGCTGGAGTACAGTGGCTGGAGTGCAGGGATGCCTTCTCGGCTCACTGCAACCTCCACTTCCTGGGCTCAAGTGATCCTCCCATCTTAGCCTCCCAAGTAGTTGAAACTACAGGCCCACACCACCACACCTGGCTAATTTTTGTGTTTTTTGTAGAGATGGGGTTTTGCCATGTTGGCCAGGCTGGTCTTGAACTCCTGGGCTCGAGCGATTTGCTCACCTTGACCACCCAAACTGCTGCGATTACAGCCATGAGCCACTGCACCAGGCCCAGCACTGTCTTTTCTAAGTAGGCAGAGGTCCGTTGTCTCTTCTAACAACAGTGCCCGCCCCCCTCCTACCCCTCCATTTGGAGTCTCAGCAGTACAACATCACTACAGATGCTCTTTGACTTATGGGTGATGGAGTTACATCCCAATATGTCCATCCTAAATTGAAAGTATTATAAATTGAAAATACATTTAGGCCAGGCGCGGTGGCTCAAGCCTGTAATCCCAGCACTTTGGGAGGCCGAGACCATCGGGGCTAACACGGTGAAACCCCGTCTCTACTAAAAAATACAAAAAACTAGCTGGGCGAGGTGGCGGGCGCCTGTAGTCCCAGCTACTCGGGAGGCTGAGGCAGGAGAATGGCGTGAATCCGAGAGGCGGAGCTTGCAGTGAGCCGAGATCCGGCCACTGCACTCCAGCCTGCGTGACAGAGCGAGACTCTGTCTCAAAAAAGAAAAAAAAAAAAAAAGAAAAGAAAATACATTTAGTACAACTAGCAAGTATCCATAATAATTAAAAATTAAATATTAGCCAGGCACGGTTGCTCATGCCTGTAATCACAGCACTTTGGGAGGCTGAAGCGGGCGAATCACGTGAGGTCGGGAGTTCAAGACCAGCCTGACCAACATGGAGAAACCCCGTCTCTACTAAAAATACAAAATTAGCTGGGCGTGGTGGTGCATGCCTGTAATCCCAGCTACTTGGGAGACTGAGGCAGGAGAATTGCTTGAACCAAGGAGGTGGAGGTTGAGGTGAGCTGAGATCGTGCCATTGCACTGAAGCCTGGGCAACAAGTGTGAAACTCCATCTCAAAAAAAAAAAAAAAAGAAAGAAAAGAAAAATAGTAAGTCAAAGCTCATCTGTAGTTTCTTGAGACATTTCTCCAAGATCTTGGCTAGGCATGTGGTTCAAACCTGTAATCCCAGCACTTTGGGAAGCCAAGGCAGGAGAATTCCTTGAAGCCAATAGTTCAAGATCAGCCTGGGAAATATGGAGACTATCAAAAAAAAAAAAGAGAGAGAGAGAAGAGAGAGAAAGAGGAAGGAAGAGAGGGAGGGAGGAAGGGAGGGGTGAGGGAGGGAAAAGAAAAGAGAAAGAAAGAAAGAAAAGAAAGAAAGAAGGAAAAAGAAAGAAAGAGAAAGAAAGGAAGGAAGGAAGGGAGAGGAAGAACAAAAGAAAAGGGAAGAGAAGAAAAAAAAGGAAGGAAGAGAAAGAAAGAGAGAAAGAGAGGAAGGGAGGAAGGGAGGAAGGGAGGAAAGGAAGGAAAGGAAGGAAGGAAAAGAGACAGAAAGAAATCTCCAGGCTCTGACTCCAAACTCTTTATCACTCTGGGTGAGTGCCTGTGGGTTTGCCCTAGTTTGTCCATGTCCCTTTGACAACCTGCCCCTTATCTGGGGCAGAATCTTCCAGGTGCAGCCTGAGGAATGCAGAGAGCAGGCAATTGTCACCTCCCTACCTATTATGGAACTTGTGGCCACACATACACTCCTCCCTCTACCCCCGCAGAATTTCTCACATTGCTCCTGTTAATCTAAGTCTCTTCCACCTGGTTCTCTGTTAAATTTTAAAGTTAAAAAATAGCTGTTTTGCTAAATATTTCATACAGAATTTGGGGGAAAGGAGGGATATGTCACATAGAGATCAGTTTTTGTTTTTGTTTTGTTTTATTTAAAAACTCCAGTGGACAGTTTTACTGTCTCCTCAAAGTCCCTCTGTAGCTGGCCCAAGCCAGGGTGGATCCAGGTTTTGTGGGACTTGGAGTTTACACAGTTTGGTGGGTCCCCCTTTTAAAAAAAGAATACAGGCTGGGCGCGGTGGCTGAAGCCTGCAATCCCAGCACTTTGGGAGGCCGAGGCAGGCGGATCACAAGGTCAGGAGATTGAGACCATCCTAGCTAACATGGTGAAACCCCATCTCTACTAAAAATACAAAAATTATCTGGGTGTGGTGATGTGTGCCTGTAACCTCAGCTACTCAGGAGGCTGAGACGTGAGAATCGCTTGAACACAGGAGACCGCATCACTGCATTCCAGCCTGGCGACAGAGCAAGAGTCCATCTCAAAAAAAAAAAAAAAAAATTGTTATGAAATAAATATTTCATTAGAAAGTGAAAAGAAATTACAAATTTCAAAAAGCTGACAAAAATCCAAACATCTCACAATCTAGAAGGATATCTTTATTAGTAACTACCCATCTCACTTCTATAATACTAACTACTACCTTTCTCTTCTTTCCTTTTTAAAAAAGTTTTTAAAAGTTTTTCTATTTTCTGCCAGACACTGTACAGCTCAAACTCCTACTTTTCTCATTGCATACTCTGATTGTTATTTCATATAATAATGATTTTGTCGGCCGGGCGCGGTGGCTCAAGCCTGTAATCCCAGCACTTTGGGAGGCCGAGACGGGCGGATCACGAGGTCAGGAGATCGAGACCATCCTGGCTAACACAGTGAAACCTCGTCTCTACTAAAAATACAAAAACTTAGCCGGGCGAGGTCGCAGGCGCCTGTAGTCCCAGCTACTCGGGAGGCTGAGGCAGGAGAATGGCGTGAACCCGGGAGGCGGAGCTTGCAGTGAGCTGAGATCCGGCCACTGCACTCCAGCCTGGGTGACAGAGCGAGACTCCGTCTCAAAAAAAATAAAAAATAAAAAATAAAAATAATAATAATAATAATGATTTTGTAATACCATTTTCTTTCTTTTTCAGACAGGATCTTGCTGTGTCACCCAGGCTGGAGTCTAGTGGCATAATCATAGCTCACTACAGCCTCAATCACTCAGGCTCAAGCAATCCTTTCACCTCAGCCTCCTGAGTAGCTGGGACCGCAGGCACACACCCCTGTCTAATTTTTAGACTTTTTTTTTTTTTTTTGGGGGGGGACAGAGTCTCACTCTGTCACCCAGGTTGTAGTGCAGTGGCGCGATCTCGGCTCACTGCAACCTCTGTCTCCCCGATTCAAGCGATTCTTCTGCCTCAGCCTCCGGAGTAGCTGGGATTACAGGTGCCCACCACCACGCCCAGCTAATTTTTTTGTATTTTTAGTACAGATGGGGTTTTTTCATGTTGCCCAGGCTGGTCTCGAACTCCTGGGCTCAAGCGATCTGCCTGCCTCAGCCTCCCAAAGTTCTGGGATTACAGGCATAAGCCACTGTGCCCAGCCCATAGTATCGTTTTTTATGGAGGAAAAAGAAAGATAAAAAGTTCAATCTTTTCTCTAGAAAAATCAAATGAAGTTTGTTTATTTATTTTTATTTATTTATTTATTTATTTAGAGATGGAGTCTTGCTCTATCGCCCAGGCTGTAGTGCAGTGGCACGATATCAGCTCACTGCAAGCTCAGCCTCCCGGGTTCATGCCATTTTCCTGTCTCAGCCTCCCCAGTAGCCGGGACTACAGGTGCCCTCCACCATGCCCTGCTAATTTTTTTTGTATTTTTAGTAGAGACAGGGTTTCATTGTGATAGCCAGGATGGTCTGGATCTCCAGACCTCGTGATCCGCCCGCCTCGGCCTCCCAAAATGCTGGGATTACAGGCGTGAACCACTGTGCCTGGCCCATCTGAAGTTTATTTTTATTTATTTTATTTCTTTTTATTTTGAGACAGGTCTCACTCTGTCACCCAGGCTGAAGTGCAATGGCATGATTACAACACACTACAGCTTGAACTTCTGGGCTCAAGTGGTCCTCCCGCCTCAGACTCCCAAGTAGCTGGGACTACCGGCATGCAATACCATGCTTTTAAATTTTTTTGTTGGCCGGGCGCGGTGGCTCAAGCCTGTAATCCCAGCACTTTGGGAGGCCGAGGCGGGTGGATCACGAGGTCAGGAGATCGAGACCATCCTGGCTAACATGGTGAAACCCCGTCTCTACTAAAAATACAAAAAACTAGCCGGGCGTGGTGGCGGGCGCCTGTAGTCCCAGCTACTCGGAGGCTGAGGCAGGAGAATGGCCTGAACCTGGGAGGCGGAGCTTGCAGTGAGCCGAGATCGCGCCACTGCACTCCAGCCTGGGTGACACAGCGCGAGACTCCGTCTCAAAAAAAAAAAAAAAAAAATTTTTTTGTAGAGTCACTGTCTCATTATTTTGCCCAGGCTGGTCTTGAACTCCTGGCCTCAAGCAATCCTGACTTGGCTTCCCAAAGTGCTGGGATTACAGGCGTGAGCCACTGTGCCTAGCCCATTTATATATTTTTAATCTTTCACTATTATATAAATGCTATGTCTAATCCCATACCTAATGTGTTATATCTATGTTTCATTCAATATCTCTGTAAGATAAACTCCTAGAAATGGGATTAGTGAGTCAAAAGATATAATATGCATTTGTTACTTTTATATCTATTCCAAATTGACCTTATATAGGGTTTAACAACTTACACACCCGCCAGCAATGCATGATAGTGACTAATTCCCCAAAACTTTGACAACAGTATCAAACTAAAGTGGCTTCGTTGCCTGGGGTAAATATCCGAGTTTCGTCGTCTCCTACCAAGAAAATTTAGTACACATACACACAGGAGGAGTTTAGTGATACCTCAGTTTAGCTTTTTTGCTCCTGCAACCCGGGAGACGGAGGCTGCAGAAAGAAAGAGAAAGAACAGCTCTCTCTCTAGCAAGAAATAGGGGCTTCCCAAAGGAAAAGACTGGCCGGCAGCAGAGTTCGCCGGGTTTTATAGGCAGGCTTGAGAAGGTGATGTCTGATTTACGCAGGTAAATCAAATCGGTTCAATCAGGTGTGACGTTTATATAGCATGAGGGGAAGGTTGGCCACCCCACCCTAATCTTATTATGCAAATGAACTCTCCCCTTGGCAGGCGCCATATTTTCTGCTCCTTACTGTATGTACACTGTGGCTGACAAAGGGAAGGAAAGATGGAACCGCCATTTTGAACATGATTGGCACAACTGCCGGCATCTATGTCTGCAGCTCGATTTTACAGGCTGCTCTTTGTTAGAACGCAAAATGATTCGGGGCTGCTTTTCATTAAAAGGAGACCCTCCTGGTGGCTCATGCCAGTAATCCCAGCACTTTGGGAGGCTGAGGCAGGTGGATCACAAGGTCAAGAGTTCGAGACCAGCATGGCCAAAATGGTGAAACCCCGTTTCTGCTAAGAATACAAAAATTAGCCAGTTGTGATGGCACGTGCCTGTAACCCCAGCTACTAGGGAGGCTGAGGCAGAGGATCACTTGAACCCGGGAGGCGGAGGTTGCAGTGAGCTGAGATCCTGCCACTGCACTCCAGCCTAGGTGACAGAACAAGACTCCATCTCGAAAATAAATAAATAAATAGGCCGGGCATGGTGGCTCACGCCTGTAATCCCAGCACTTTGGGAGGCCGAGGTAGGTAGATCACTTGAGGTCAGGAGTTCAAGACCAGCCTGACCAAAATGGTGAAACCCCGTCTCTACTAAAAATACAAAAATTAGTCAGGCGTGGTGGTATGCGCCTGTATTCCCAGCTACTCAGGAGGCTAAGGCAGGAGAATCACTTGAACCCGAAGGCAGAAGTTGCAGGGAGCCAAGATCGGCCGCTGCACTCCAGCCTGGGTGACAGAGTGAGATTCCTTCTCAATAATAATAATAATAATAATAATAATAATAATAATGGCCAGGCGCAGTGACTCACGCCTGTAATCCCAGCACTTTGGGAGGCTGAGGAAGGCGGATAACCTGAGGTCAGGAGTGTGCCAGCCTGACCGATATGATGAAACCCTGTCTGCACTAAAAAAATACAAAAATTAGCTGGGCGTGGTGGCATGCACCTGTAATCCCAGCTACTTGGGAGGCTGAGACAGGAAAATTGCTTGAACCCAGGAAGCAGAGGCTGCAGTGAGCTGAGATCGTGCCGTTGCACTCCAGCCTGGGCAACAAGAGTGAAACTTCATCTGAAAAATAAATAAACAAACAAACAAATAAATAAATAAATAAATAAAAATAAAAGGAGAACCTTACCGAGGACTCCTATACCCTCACTATCTGCCTAAGTAGATTCTTTTTTTTTTTTTTTTGAGACAGAGTCTCGCTCTGTTGCCCAGGCTGGAGTGCAGTGGCGCGATTTTGGCTCACTGCAAGCTCCACCTCCCGGGTTCATGCCATTCTCCTGCCTCAGCCTCCCAAGTAGCTGGGACTACAGGCACCTGCCACCACGCCCCGCTAATTTTTGTATTTTTAGTAGAGACAGGGTTTCACCATGTTAGCCAAGATGGTCTCGATCTCCCGACCTCATGATCCGCCCACCTCGGCCTCCCAAAGTGCTGGGATTACAGGCGTGAACCACTGCGCTCGGCCTTTGTTTTTAATTTTAAGACAGAATCTTGCTCTGTTGCCCAGGCTGGAGTGCAGTAGCACAATCTCAGCTCACTGCAGCCTCTGCCTCCCAGGTTTCTGCAATTCTCCTGCCTCAGCCTCCCAGGTAGCTGGGATTACAGGCCCATGTCACCAGGTCTGGCTAATTTTTGTATTTTTAGTAGAGATGGGATTTCACTATGTTGACCAGGCTAGTCTCGAAATCCTAACCTCAGATGATCCACCTGCCTTGGTCTCCCAAAGTGCTGGGATTACAGGCGTGAGTCACTGCGCCCCGCCATTTTCTTAACTCCTATATCAAAATTGGGATTTTTGTCAACCTGACAGATAAAAAGTGGTACCTCGGTTTAGCTTTATTTGCTCAATTTTTAAAAAAGTGAGGTAAGTCTGGGTGCAGTGGCTCACCCCTGTAATCCCAGCACTTTGGGAGGCCAAGGCAGGTGGATCATCTGAGGTCAGGAGTTCGAGACTAGCCTGACCAACATGGTGAAACCCCATCTCTACTAAAAATACAAAAATTAGCCGGGCGTGGTGGCACATGCCTGTAATCCCAGCTACTTGGGAGGCTCTGACAGGAGAATCACTTGTACCTGGGACGTAGAGGGTACAGTGAGCCAAAATCACGCCATTGCACTCCAGCCTGGGCAACAAGAGCGAAACTCCATCTCAAAAAACAAAACAAACAAAAAAAAACCAAGCTGGGCGTGATGGCTCACGCTTGTAATCCCAGCACTTTGGGAGGCTGAGGCAGGCGAATCACAAGTTTAGGAGTTCAAGATCAGCCTGGCCAACATGGTGAAACCCTGTCTCTACTAAAAATACAAAAAATTAGCCGGGCGTAGTGGTGGGCACCTGTAATCTCAGCTACTTGGGAGGCTGAGGCAGGAGAATAGCTTGAACCTGGGATGCGGAGGTTGCAGTGAGTGGAGATCACTCCACTGCACTATGGCCTGGGCAACAGAGCGAGACTCTGTCTCAAAAACAAAACAAAACAAACAAACATAAAAACCATACATAAAGTGTACAGCTCAATAAAGTTTTACATGTGTATACATTCATATAACCATCACCCAGGAAAAGATAGGATTGTTCCCAACACCTCAGAGGTTCTTTCTTGTCCCTCCTAATCAGTACCTCCCCTGACCCTCAACCCCTTAGACATAATCATTCTTCTTACTTTTTTTTTTTAGGTGGAGTCTCTCTCTGCCACTGGGCTGGAGTGCAGTGGCATGATCTCGGCTCACTGCAACCTCTGCCTCCCAGGTTCAAGTGATTCTTCTGCCTCAACCTCCCCAATAGTTGGGACGACAGGCGTGTGCCACCACGCCCAGCTAATTTTTCTATTTTCAGTAGAGACAGGGTTTCACCATGTTGGCCAGGATTGTCTCGATCTCTTGACCTCGTGATCTGCCCACCTTTTCCTCCCAAAGTGCTGGGATTACAGGGTGAGCCACCGCGCCCAACTTATTCTTACTTTTATTGACATAGATAACTTTGTTTGTTTGTTTTTTAGAGAGATGGTGTCTGGCTATTGTAATTCCCCAGTGGGTTCTTCTGGCCACTGAACACATGAAACCAATCCACTGAGACCCTGTTATTGCAATAAAGAGTTTAATCAATGCAAGGCCAGCCGTGTAGTACAATCAGAGTTATCACTCAAATCAGCCTCCCTGAAGGCTAGAAGGTTAGGGCCTTTCTGTTTTTATTTTTATTTTTATTTTTATTTTTGACGGAGTTTCACTCTTGTCGCCCAGGTTGGAATGCAATAGCGCGATCTTGACTCAGTGCAACCTCCACCTCCCAGGTTCAAGCGATTCTCCTGCCTCAGCCTCCTGAGTAGCTGGGATTACAGGCGTTAGCCACCACGCCCGGCTAATTTTTGTACTTTTAGTAGAGACGGGGTTTCACCATGTTTGTCAGGCTGGTCTTGAATTCCTGACTTCAGGTGATCCGCTGCCTCGGCCTCCCAAAGTGCTGGGATTATAGGCGTGAGCCACCATGACCGCCTCCTCCCTCCCTCCCTCCCTCCCTCCCTTCCTTCCTTCCTTCCTCTTTCTCCCTTTCCTGCCCTTCCCTTCCTTTTTTCCTTCTTTCCTTTCTTTCTCTTTCTTTTTTTCTTTTTGAGACAGTCTCTTTCTGTCACCCAGGCTAGAGTGCAGTAATGCAATCTCGGCTCACTGCAACCTCCACCTCCCCGGCTTAAGCAATTCTCATGCCTCAGCATGCTGAGTGACTGGGACTAGAAGCTCATGCCACCACGCCCGGTTAATTTTTTGTATTTTTAGTAAAGATGTGGTTTTGCCATGTTGGTTAGGCTGGTCTCGAACTCTGGCCTCAAGTGATCATCAAAGTTAGGGTTTTTCAAAGACAGTTTGGTAGGCAGGGAACTAGGGAATGCGTGCTGCTATTTTGTTGGGGATATAATCATGTGGGTGTGGAAAAATGTCCTTGTGTGCTGAGTCGGCCTCTGGGTGGTGGGGAGCGGGCACAAGACCATTTGGTTATATCATGAGTCACAAGTCTGGGTAAGGTCAGTAAGTAGCCAGAATGTATTAGGTTGGTGCAAGAGTAATTGCAGTTTTGACCCTTTCTTTTGCACCCCCCTAATAGAATTCTGAAACACTTTTATTTTATTTTTTTTTTGAGACAGAGTCTTGCTCTGTGGCCCAGGCTGAAGTGCAGCGGCGCAATCTCAGCTCACTGCAACCTCTGCCTCCTGGGTTCAAACGATTCTTCTGTTTCAGCCTCCTGAGGAGCTGGGAATACAGGCATGCACCACCACACCCAGCTAATTTTTGTATTTTTAGTAGAGATGGGGTTTCACCATGTGGGCCAGGCTGGTCTTGAACTCCTGCCCTCAGGTGATCTGCCCACCTAAGCCTCCTAAAGTGTTGGAATTACAGGCGTGAGCCACCTCACCTGCCCTGAAAACATTTTAAAAGACCAATCTTAGGTTCTACAATACTGATGTTATCTATAGGAGCAATTGGGGAAGTCACAAATCTTGAGACCACTGGCCACATGACTCCTGAACAGTAAGGGATTATAGAAACTATGCCTACATTTTAGCAGAATTCACGTCCCTCCCATAATCCTAATCCTGTGGACTTTCATTAGTCTTATAAAGGCAGCTTTCAGTCCCTGAGCAAGAAGGGGGTTAGTTTTAGGAAGGCACTATTATCATCCTTGCTTTTAAATTAAGCTATGCACTAAATTCCTCTTATGGGTAGCTTGGCCTATACCTAGGAATAAGAGAAGATAGCTAGCCTGTGAGGCTAGAAGCAAGATAGAGTCAGCCATGCTAGATTCCTCTAAACAGGCATAATCTTTGCAAAGGCAGTTAAACTATGTTGTCCAGACAGGTCTCAAACTCCTGGCCTCAAGCAATCCTCCCGCCTTAGCCTCCCAAAGTGCTGGGATTACAGGTAGGAGCCATCACACCCAGCCATTCTTATACATGCTTTTTAGTAGCCACATGTACTCATTTCTCTCAGCTATATACTTATAAATGCTATATCATGGGATAGGCAATTGTTTGGCTTTGGTAGATACTGCTCAACAATTTACCAATGTACTGTTGGGGTTCAAAAAGTAATACCCCAAAGACTGGTGCTTTAACATGCTGTGGCCTTAAACATGCTTTGATTGTCTGCAGGTGGATCACGAGGTCAGGTGTTAGAGGCCACACTTGCCAACATGGTCAAACCCCGTCTCTACTAAAAATACAAAATTAGCTTGGGAGGCTGTGGTAGGAGAATTGCTTTTACCTGGGAGGCGGGGGTTGCCGTGAGCTGAGATCATGCCACTGCACTCCAGCCTGGATGACAGAGGGAGACTCCATCTCAAAAAAAAAAAAAAAAAAAAAGCCTCCTAATGAAGGTCTTTCTAACCTTGTCTTGTTCCTTCACCAAGCTCAAGGAAGGACTCTTTCTGGAATTTCCTGATCTGACCAAGAAAGCTTCTTTTCAAAAGAAACACAATTGCCGGCCAGGCACAGTGGCTCACACCTGTAATCCCAGCACTCTGGGAGGCCGAGGCGGGCGGATCACAAGGTCAGGAGATCAAGACCATCCTGGCTAACACAGTGAAACCCCATCTCTACTAAAAAAAGAAAATACAAAAAATTAACCAGGTGTAGTGGCAGGCGCCTGTAGTCCCAGCTCCTCAGAAGGCTGAGACAGGAGAATGGTGTGAACCTGGGATGCAGAGCTTGCAGTGAGCTGAGATCATGCCACTGTACTCCAGCCTGGGTGACAGAGCGAGACTCCGTCTAAAAAAAAAAAAAAGAAAGAAACACAATTGCCTTCTGTTACTTCCTTGAAATTTCATCATGTGCCAAAGAAAAGAAAACTAAGGAATGCAAATACACCTGGAGGGACTTTTTCACAAGATAATTCCTGTCTCTGGGACCATTCAAATTCCAAAGAGAATAATTTATGAGATAATTTCTGTCTGCCATGTCCATTCCTTCTCCCTAATCATTTTGCCCCTCAAAAGAACTGTCTACATTCTCATCTCTCCCATCCCCTGTAGAGTATATAAATTTCTGTACCCCAGTGGTTTATTTGTATTTATTTATTTATTTATTTATTTATTTATTTAGAGACAGAGTCTCTCTGTCACCCAGGGTGGAGCACAGTGGCACAATCTTGGCTCACTGCAACCTCTGCCCCTCACTTCAAGCGATTTTCCTGCCTCAGCCTCCCAAATAGCTGGGATTACAGGTGCAGGCCACCACATCTGGCTAATTTTTGTATTTTTAGTAGAGACAGGGTTTCCACATGTTGGCTAGATTGGTCTCAAACTCCTGACCTCAGTTGATCCTCCTGCCTCGGCCTCCCAAAGTGCTGGGATTGCAGGCACAAGTCACCGAGCCTGGCCTTTTTTTGTTTTTTTTTTTTTTTTTTTTTTTGAGACGGTCTCACTCTGTCACCCAGGCGGGAGTGCAGCGGCACAATCTTGACTCACTGCAACCTCCATTTCCCGGGTTCAAGTGATTCTCCTGCCTCAGCCTCCTGAGTAGCTGGGATTACAGGCGCATGCTAGCGCATCTGGCTAATTTCTGCATTTTTAGTAGAGACGGGGGTCTCGCAACGTTGGCCAGGCTGGTCTCAAACTCCTGGCTTCAGATGATCTGCCTGCCTCAACCTCCAAAAGTGCTGGGATTACAGGCCTGAACCACCATACCTGGCCCCCACTGGTTTACTGGGTAATAATTCTCCTGCTATAGGCCGGGCGCGGTGGCTCAAGCCTGTAATCCCAGCACTTTGGGAGGCCGAGACGGGCGGATCACGAGGTCGGGAGATCGAGACCATCCTGGCTAACACGGTGAAACCCCGTCTCTACTAAAAAAATACAAAAAAAACTAGCCGGGCGAGGTGGTGGGCGCCTGTAGTCCCAGCTACTCGGGAGGCTGAGGCAGGAGAATGGCGTGAACCCGGGAGGCGGAGCTTGCAGTGAACCGAGATCCGGCCACTGCACTCCAGCCTGGGCCACAGAGCGAGACTCCGTCTCAAAAAAAAAAAAAAAATAATAATAATAATAATAATAATAATAATTCTCCTGCTATTTCCCCTTGTTATGTACCTTAAAATAAAATCTGTATACCTTTTTTTTCTATTAATCTGCCCTTTTAGCCGGGCATGGTGGCCCACGCCTGTAATCCCAACACTTTGGGAGGCCGAGGTGGACGGATAACCTGAGGTCAGGAGTTTGAGACCAGCCTGGCCAACATAGTGAAATCCCGTCTCTACTAAAAATACAAAAAATTAGCTGGGCATGGTGGCAGGCACCTGTAGTCCTAGCTACTCAGGAGGCTGAGGTGGGAGAATCGCTTGAACCTGGGAGGTGGAGGTTGCAGTGAGCTGAGATCATGCCATTGCACTTCAGCCTGAGCAAGAGAGTGAGACTTTGTCTCAAAATAATAATAATAATAATAATAATAATAATAATAATAATAATCTGTCCAGGCCGGGCGCCGTGGCTCAAGCCTGTAATCCTAGCACTTTGGGAGGCCGAGACGGGCGGATCACGAGGTCAGGAGATCAAGACCATCCTGGCTAACACGGTGAAACCCCGTCTCTACTAAAAAAAAAACCACAAAAAACTAGCTGGGCGAGGTGGCGGGCGCCTGTAGTCCCAGCTACTCGGGAGGCTGAGGCAGGAGAATGGCGTAAAAACCCGGGAGGCGGAGCTTGCAGTGAGCTGAGATCTGGCCACTGAACTCCAGCCTGGGCGACAGAACGAGACTCTGTCTCAAAAAAAAAAAAAAATCTGTCCAATTGTCAGTTGATTTTCAGTGTGCCTTCAGAGGCAGAAAGGAAAGTATTCCCTTGACCTCTACAGTGACTTAGCCAAATTTTCACTAGGTCCAGCAAAACCTGAGAGTTCCAGTCACTACACATACTCGCCAACACTTAGTACTGTCAGTCTTTTCAATTGTAGCTATTCTAGAAAGTGTTTAGTGATATCTCATAGGTTGCTTTTTGAAATTTTAAAAGTCTGGGCCAGGTATGGTGGCTCATGCCTGTAATCCCAGCAATTTGAGAGATCAAGGAGGGCACATCACCCGAGGCCAGGAGTTCCAGACAAGCCTGGCCAAATTTTCTTTTGTTTGTTTGAGAGTTGGGGTGGCCAGGCGCAGTGGCTTATACCTGTAATCCCAACACTTTGGGAGGCCGAGGTGGGCAGATTACAAGGTCAGGAGTTTGAGACCAGCCTGGCCAACATGATGAAACCCTGTCTCTACTAGAAGTACAAAAATTAGCCGGGCGTGGTGGCGGGTGCTTGTAATCCCAGCTACCGGGAGGCTGAGGCAAGAGAATTGCTTGAACCTGGGAGGTGGAGGTTGCAGTGAGCTGAGATCACACCACTGCACTCCAGCCTGGGCATGAGAGCGAGACTCTGTCTCAAAAAAAAAAAAAAAAAAGAAGAGTTGGGGTGGCCGGGCACGGTGGCTCACGCCTGTAATTCCAGCACTTTGGGAGGCCAAGGTGGGCAGATCACCCGAGGTCAGGAGTTCAAGACCAGCCTGGTCAACATGGTGAAACCCCATCTCTACTACAAATTCAAAAATTAACAAGGGGTGGTGGTGCTTGCCTGTAATCCCAGCTACTCGGGAGGATGAGGCAGGAGAATTGCTTGAACCCGGGAGGCAGAGGTTGCAGTGAGCGGAGATTGTGCCACTGTACTGCAACCTGGGCAACAAGAATGAAACTTGGTCTCAAAAAAAAAAAAAAAGTTGGGGTTTGACCAGGCGCAGTGGCTCACGTGGTAATCCTAGCACTTTGAGAGGCCGAGGCGGGTGGATCACCTGAGTTCAGGAGTTCAAGACCAGCCTGGCAACATGACAAAATCCCGTCTCTACTAAAAATACAAAAATTAGCCTGGTTTGGTAGTGGGCACCTATAATCCCAGCTACTCCCAGCTACTCTGGAGTCTGAGACAGGAGAATCGCTTGAACCCAGGGGGCGGAGGTTGCATTGAGCCGAGATCGTGCCACTTCCCTCCAGCCTGGATCAAAGAGCGAAGTTCCATCTCAAAAAAAAAGAGGGAGGTGCGGTTGGCCAGGTGTGGTGGGTCACACTTGTAATCCCAGCACTTCGGGAGGCCGAGTTGCGCAGATCACTTGAGCCCAGGAGTTGGAGACCAGCCTTGGCACCATTGCGAAACTCCATCTCTACAAAAAATACAAAAATTAGCCTGGCATGGTGGTACATGCCTTTAGTCCCAGTAACTTGGGAGGCTGAGGTGGGAGAATTGATCACTTGAGCCTGTGATGTCAAGGCTGCAGTGAGCCGTGATCGTACCACTGCACTCCAGCCTGTGTGACAGAACAAGACTGTGTCTCAGAAAAAAAAAAAAACAGTTGCTGTTGTGCAGGATCTGGAGTTTGTGGAAAAATAAAGAATTGGAGTCTCACTCTGTTGCCCAGGCTGGGGTGTAGTGCTGCAGTTACAGCTCACTGTAGCCTTGAACTCTTGGGCTGAAGTGATCCTGCCTCAGCCTCCCAAGTAGCTGAAACTATAGGCAAAAAAAAAAAAAAAAGAAAAAGAAAAGAAAAAAAACTTACATAACAAGCTATAACGTTGTTTAAGGTGCTTTTCCTTGGCATGGTGTTTTGTTTTGTTTTGGTTTTTTCTTTTGAGACAGAGTTTCATTCTGTTGCCCAGCTCGGCATCTCGTCTTAACTGGGCTTTTACCCATTCTTCCTTGGTTTGGGCAAATGATGGTACAATATGTGGGCCTGGTTTAAGCTCTGTGCCTTTGAGATCTAAATTTTCTTTTTTCTTTTTTTTTTTTTTTTTTTTTGAGACGGAGTCTTGCTCTGTCGCCCAGGCTGGAGTGCAGTGGCGCGATCTCGGCTCACTGCAAGCTCCGCCTCCCGGGTTCACGCCATTCTCCTGCCTCAGCCTCCTGAGTAGCTGGGACTACAGGCGCCCGCCACCGCGCCCGGCTAATTTTTTGTATTTTTAGTAGAGACGGAGTTTCACCGTGGTCTCGATCTCCTGACCTTGTGATCCGCCCGCCTCGGCCTCCCAAAGTGCTGGGATTACAGGCGTGAGCCACCGCGCCCGGCGAGATCTAAATTTTCTACCTTGTTTTACCTAAGATTCATCCCTTTAGACATGCAAATTTAGGACTGCCTAGCTAACAATTGCTTAGGGTAATAAAACAGGTAATTAGAAGATTGATAGCCTGAATGGCAAAAAGAAAAACTATTTATTTATTTATTTTATTTTTGCAATTTTTTTTTTTTTTTTTTTTTTTTTTTTTTTTGAGACGGAGTCTCGCGCTGTGTCACCCAGGCTGGAGTGCAGTGGCGCGATCTCGGCTCACTGCAAGCTCCGCCTCCCAGGTTCAGGCCATTCTCCTGCCTCAGTCTCCGAGTAGCTGGGACTACAGGCGCCCGCCACATCGCCCGGCTAGTTTTTTGTATTTTTAGTAGAGACGGGGTTTCACCATGTTAGCCAGGATGGTCTCGATCTCCTGACCTCGTGATCCGCCCGCCTCGGCCTCCCAAAGTGCTGGGATTACAGGCTTGAGCCACCGCGCCCGGCCTGCAATTTTTTGAGACGGAGTCTCGCTCTATAGCCCAGGCTGGAATGCAATGGTGTGATCTCAGCTCATTGCAATCTCCGCCTCATGGGTTCAAGCAATTCTCCTGCCTCAGCCTCCTGAGTAGCTGGGACTACAGGCTCGTGCCACCACGCCTGGGTAATTTTTGTATTTTTAGTAGACGGGGTTTCATTGTGGTGGCCAGGCTGGTCTTGAACTCCTGACCTCAAATGATCCGCCCTCCTTAGCCTCCCAAAGTGATGGGATTACAGGCATGAGCCACTGCACCCAGTCTGTTTTTGTTTTTTGTTTTATGTTTTTTGTTGTTGAGATAGTACCTCACTATGTTGTCCAGAATGGTCTCAAAGTCCTGGGCTTAAATGCTGTCACCTCAGTCTCCTGTATAGCTGGGATTACAGGCATGCATCATCACACATGGCAAGAAAAACTGTTTGAAAGCCAGCAAATGATAACTTTTTATGAAAGCTATAAGATGTACTTCTGTTTGTCTGTCTATATGTCTATATGTGCTATGTTTATGTGACAATTTTTGATAAATAAAACTAGCTTTAAATTTGTTAGTAAAATAAAGGCTGTGTGTGGTGTCTCATGCCTATAATCCCAGTACTTTTGGAAGCTGAGGATCACTTGAGCCCAGGTGTTTAAGACCAGCCTGAGCAACATAGTGAGATTTTTTTTTTTTTTTTTTTTTTTTTTTGAGATGGAATTTCGCTCTTATTGCCCAGGCTGGAGTGCAATGGTGTGATCTCTGCTCACCGTAACCTTCGCCTCATGGGTTCAAGCAATTCTCCTGCCTCAGCCTCCCAAGTAGCTGGCATTACAGGCACACGCCACCATGCTCAGCTGATTTTGTATTTTTAGTAGAGACATGGTTTCTCCATGTTGGTCAGGGTGGTCTCGAACTCCCGACCTTCAGTGATCCGCCCGCCTCAGCTTCCCAAAGTGTTGGGATTATAGGTGTGACCTACCGCGCCCGGCCAAAATAAAATAAAATAAAATAAATTATTAAGTCATATTATGTTAAATTAAGTAACAGATAATCACAAAATGTCTGAGTCATTTCTAAGTAAGTTAAAATACTGAAACATTAATTATTAAACATAAGTTTTATACTTTGGCATCTTATTTATATACAATATAGAAAACTTAAATATATTTAGATAGATCTCTTAATAAACAAAAATTGGGCTGATTGTGGTGACTCACGCCTGTTATTTTGTGAGGCTAACACAAGTGAATAACTGTAGCCCAGGAGTTCAACCAGGGAGGCCGAGGTTGCAGTGAGCCGAGATGGTGCCACTGCACTCCAGCCTGGGTGACAGAGACTCCATCTCAAAACAAACAAACAAACAAACAAAAAACCTACTAGATATAAAAGAAACAATTCTGTATACAAAGTGTATAAACAAAAGCAAGATATATTTTTGGCAAGGAAAGTTGTAAAAGCATGTAAAAGTGTTGAGAAAAAATAATTTTTTCTATTTTACAAGTTACTTAAAGTTTGTTTCAATTGGAAGGAATAAAGATATAGATAAAACTAAATGGATACATAAGTTGGGAAGAGAAAGGGAATAGAAAAAGATTCTGTGGGGAACTGGCTGCGTTGAAAATCATGGCATGGGTACGAGCAGAGTCTGCAGTGCAGGAGTTGATACCCCGGTTACTGCCAGTAGAGCTCTGCCACCAGACAGAAGGTTTCCATCCCTCATTATCCCCGAGGATGCCTCAGGAATACCTGAGGCAGGTCCAGACCAAAGCAGCTCAATGTCCAGATGCTGTGGTAGCTCAAACTGACCCAAAGAAGTTGAAAAGGAAGGACAGGCCGGGCGCGGTGGCTCAAGCCTGTAATCCCAGCACTTTGGGAGGCCGAGATGGGTGGATCACGAGGTCAGGAGATCGAGACCATCCTGGTTAACACGGTGAAACCCCGTCTCTACTAAAAAATACAAAAAAACTAGCCGGGCGATGTGGCGGGCGCCTGTAGTCCCAGCTACTCGGGAGGCTGAGGCAGGAGAATGGCATAAACCTGGGAGACGGAGCTTGCAGTGAGCTGAGATCTGGCCACTGTACTCCAGCCTGGGCGACAGAGCAAGAAGCAAGACTCTGTCTCAAAAAAAAAAAGAAAGAAAGAAAGAAAAGAAAAGGAAGGACAGGCACGGTGGATCACGCCTGTAATCCCAACACTTTGGGAGGCCAAGGCGGGCAGATCACCTGAGGTGAGGAGTTCAAAACCAGCCTGGGCAACATGGTGAAACTCCGTCTCCACTAAAAACACAATAACTAGCCAGGCATGGTGGTGGGCGCCTGTAGTCCCAGCTACTCAGGAAGCTGAGGCAGGAGAATCACTTGAACCCAGGAGGCGGAGATTGCAGTGAGCTGAGATCGTGCCACTGTATTCCAGCCTGGGCGACAAGAGCAAAACTCCATCTCAAAAAAAAAAACAAGTTGAAAGCAAGGTGTGAATGTTTCTCTTTTAGGATGCCAACCTGCCCCTGAAGGTTATTCCCCAACACTTCAGTGGCAACATCAAGTGGCACTGTTTTCAACGTAAGACAGAATGTGCACAAACATAGAAATCGCTGGAAATCATGACAGTTGGATAGTAATGTGACTACGCCAAAATCTAAAGATGAAGAAGGCTGGAAGAAATTTTGTCTGGATGAAAGTTTACGTGCTGGTGTGGTCACTGACAGCTACACATGAAAGTCCTGGAATTGATTATGTACAAATTGGTTTTCTTCCCTTGGTTAGCAGATGAATCAGACAACAGTAGCTACTATCTTGGAATATCTGAGTAATTGGTTTGGAGAAAGAGACTTTACTTTGGATTTGAGAAGATGGCCTTATTGGCTTGCCTTGAAAAACCTTTACTAAATGAGGTTCATTCACTGATTCGGCAGCTTGCAAGAAGGTGCTCTGAAGTGTGAGGCTCTTAGTGGATAGCAAAGATGATGAGAGGGTTCCTGCTTTGAATTTATGTACTTCTGTATGTATGTATGTATGTATTTATTTATTTATTTTATTATTTTATTTTTTTGAGATGGAGTTTCGCTCTTGTTGCCCAGGATGGAGTGCAATGGTGCAATCTCGGCGCACCGCAACCTCCACCTCCCAGGTTCAAGCGGAGTCTCGCTCTGTCGCCCAGGCTGGAGTGCAGTGGCCGGATCTCGGCTCACTGAAGCTCCGCCTCCCGGGTTTACGCCATTCTCCTGCCTCATCCTCCCGAGTAACTGGGACTACAGGTGCCTGCCACCTCGCCCGGCTAGTTTTTTTGTATTTTTTAGTAGAGACGGGGTTTCACCGTGTTAGCCAGGATGGTCTTGCTGGGACTTCCCTAAGGTCTTACACCTACTATTAAAGAAAGGAATGAGTGAGCCAACTTAAAGGAATATTCACATATAGAGTTAAAATGTTAAGCCACTACAAGTGTAAAAATAAATAGGATTGCCTGCAGTGGTAACTAGTATCTGTGCAGTGTATTCCAGTTTAAAATGTGATCTCACATCCGTTAGGTCACATAATGTTCTCAAAGCACAGGCAACCTTTGTCTCCGTTTTACTGGAAGTAAAACAAGCAGGAATGTGGATTTTGTTTTTTAAAGGCTACCCAAGTGAAGCAGTGGGACTGAAGAAGAAACAAAGAAATCTGTAACTGGTTGTGATCAATGAGTTGTAAACACCACTGCACTAGGACAAGCCTGTGGATTTTTTTTTTTTTTTTAATGCAGTCTTTAAAAATAGCGAAATTTGGCCGGGTGCGGTGGCTTACGCCTGTAATCCCAGCACTTTGGGAATCCCTGGGCGGGCGGATCACGAGGTCAAGAGATCCAGACCATCCTGGCTAACACAGTGAAACCTCGTCTCTACTAAAAATACAAAAAAATTAGCCGGGCGCGGTGGCGGGTGCCTGTAGTCCCAGCTACTTGGGAGGCTGAGGCAGGAGAATGGCGTGAACCCGGGAGGCAGAGCTTGCAGTGAGCCGAGATCACCCGCATGCACTCCAGCCTGGGCGACAGAGTGAGACTCCGCCTCAAAAAAAAAACACACAAAAAAATTAGCCGGGTATGGTGGCGGGCGCCTGTAGTCCCAGCTATTCGGGAGGCTGAGGCAGGAGAACCGCGTGAACCTGGGAGGCGGAGCTTGTAGTGAGCCGAGATCGCGCCACTGCACTCCAGCTTGGGCGACAGAGAGACTCCATCTCAAAAAAAAAAAAAAAAAAAATTAAGCGGGCGTAGTGGTGGGTGTCTGTAATTCCAGTTACTCGGGAGGCCAAGGCAGGAGAATCGCTTGAACCCGGGAGATGGAGTTTGCGGTGAGCCTAGATCACGCCATTGCACTCCAGCCTGGGTGAAAACAGTGAGACTCCGTCTTAAAAAAAAAAAAAAAAAAAAAAAAAAAAAAGCGAAATTTGATCTGTCTTTGGATCTGCGAAAAATAATCCTAAAGTGCTCTTGAAAAAAAAAATGCCACTGAGACACACAAATGGAGAACCAAGAAATACAAATGGACTTACAATCAAGGCTACATTAGGTTCGCAACACATCACAACACTCTGCACTAGGTGAAAGTACAGTGACTTCAGTGACATGGGTCAGTCCCAGATACTCAAAACAAAAATGAAGTTTGGAACATTTTTGCTGGACGTAGTGCTGGCACGACTCGAACGACTTGTTTTGAACCAGTGGATCATGCACTTTTTTTTTTTTTTTTTGAGACGAGTTTTTGCTCTTGTCGCCCAGGCTGGATGGAGTGCAGTGGCGCGATCTCGGCTCACTGCAACCTCCGCCTTCCGGATTCAAGCGATTCTCCTGCCTCAGCCTCCCAAGTAACTGGGACTACAGGCGCCTGCCACCACGCTAGGCTAATTTTTGCATTTTTAGTAGAGACGGGGTTTCACCATGTTGGCCAGGATAGTCTCAATCTCCTGACTTCGTGACCCGCCCGCCTCGGCCTCCCAAAGTGCTGGGATTACAGGCGTGAGCCACCGCGCCCGGCCTAAGGGTCAATGCACTTTTTTTTGCAAAGTCTGATCATTGCACTTGTGAGAGCGCACACACTTGCCTGTGTGATGCACTCCTAGCTCTGGGAGTTGGCTTCATACCATCCGACGGCATTTGCTCTGTGACTGCCTACGGGTTGGGGTACCGTTGCCTCCCCGACCCTGCCACTTCGTTGCAGGCTTCGTGTCTCTCAAAGCCACGCAGGAACATTGCCCAGGTTCCTGCACCCACCCAAATTCTAAAACGAGGAGGGAGAAGGGCGGAGGGTGACATCGCGCATGCGCGTCAGCGCACGCAAGCGCAGCCTCTCTCCTTCCTGATCGCCTCGCGCTCCCACCCCACCTGAGAGCAAAGGAGGGAAGCGATTGGGCACGCTAGTTGCCCATCAAACCAGGCTCTCTTCTCCCTCAACACAATTGGCAGACGGGGAAAAGGCCGGTCCGCCGAGATCTTCCTACCCCTTGGAGACTCAGTGCCACCGCGGAAGCAGCTATTGGCCGAGGCCAGAGGCCGCGACTGCTCACTTCCGGCGCGGGCCTACAGGATTTCTCCCCCTCCCTCGCCCTCGCCCTCGCCCTCCGCCTTCCCACCCCCCGCCCTTCCACCATGGCTGCCTCTGTGTGGTGTGGGGAGACGCTGGTCCTCCCTGTCCTCCCATAGCGCTTATTGCCTCACCCTCACCCCCTAGGGGCCGGATCCAAAGGCGCTTCACTTCCCAAGCCTTGGGGCATCAGCCAGGAAGGTTTCCTACCTCCTACTTCAGGGGCAGGACTCCTCTTTCCCCCCCCAACGGGGAAAAGAGGCAGAAACTTAGGGTTTTCCCTCCTTTTCTTAGGGTCAGACGCTCTTAGGGTCCACTTCTTCAGGGGCGGAAGCCTCTCCTACCCTTCCCATAGGGGCACAGGCTTTTATCCCACTGTACTTCGGAGCCAGCGGCTTTCCCTCAGCACTGCCACCCCAAAGTCAGGACCCAGAGGACTCTGCCTTCGCCCCCAACGCAGGCGCGGCCTTTTGGAGAGGAGGGAGGAGTGGAGAGGACAGGGGCCCTTGCTCTCCCCTCCCCAACTTGTGCCTCTTGTCCCCCAGTCCCTGGCAATCCAGAGTTCCTGATATCTAGGACTTTCCATCCATCCACTCCCTGACCTTTTCCCGTCTCCTGGCTGCAGCCATGGAGTTGCAGAAGGGAAAAGGGGCAGCAGCAGCAGCAGCAGCTGCTTCGGGAGCAGCGGGAGGTGGAGGAGGAGGAGCGGGAGCAGGAGCACCAGGAGGGGGGAGGCTGCTACTTTCAACCAGTTTGGATGCCAAGGATGAGTTAGAGGAGGTAGGTGTGGGGGGAGGGAAGGGAGTTAAGAAATTGGGTTTTGGAGGGATACTGGAGCGGATACCGGGTGGGGGGGACGAGGGGGGGCGGGGGAGGAGGCTTTCAAGTTTTTTTCTGAAGCAACACAAACACTGCTCCAGCTTCCTGCTCCTGAAGGAAGAAGTGTGGGCCAACTTCCTGGACAGGTTGTCATAGTAACAGCAGCCACTAGTATGAAAATGGGTGGGGGGTGTTGGTGAAGGAAGGGATACAGCATCCAGATTTACCGAATTTATTTTTGATATTCCTTTCCACATACACACCACAGCTATTTGTACTATCAACCCTGTTTCAGACTTAGGTCAATATGTTGAGTTGAGATGTAATGTGTGTGTGTGTAGATGTTTGGGGGGCTGATAAGAGCGGGCAGTAGACCTTGGACCCTCCTGTTAGATGCTGTCATTGACTTCATGTACACACAACCAATTGCTAGTGATTTAACTGGGCATTTAGAATGAGTGAAGACTTAAGTGAGTAGTGTTTAGTTTGGTGGCATTAGCCACAGTAGTGGGGTGAATGGTACCTAGGGGACTCTCCTTCAGAACCAGATAGCACACACAGAGGAGAGAACACATCGCTTCTGAATAAGAAGGTGGAGTGAGGCCGGGCGCGGTGGCTCAAGCCTGTAATCCCAGCACTTTGGGAGGCCGAGACGGGCGGATCACGAGGTCAGGAGATCGAGACCATCCTGGCTAACACGGTGAAACCCCGTCTCTACTAAAAATACAAAAAAACTAGCCGGGCGAGGTGGCGGGCGCTTGTAGTCCCAGCTACTCGGGAGGCTGAGGCAGGAGAATGGCACAAACCCGGGAGGCGGAGCTTGCAGTGAGCTGAGATCCGGCCACTGCACTCCAGCCCGGGCTACAGAGCAAAGACTCCGTCTCAAAAAAAAAAAAAAAAAAAAAAAAAAAAAAAAAAAGAAGGTGGAGTGAAGCAATGGAATGGACCTGAATGAGGACTTCAGGGGTCCTGATAGTTGCCCCTCCTGTCCTCTTACCCAGCTTCTTCATTCTGCCATCCCAGAGTTGATCATGTATACCTTTCCACTGCTACAAACGAGAATACGTACTTAAGACTATGAGATCTAGGCCAGGCGTGGTGGCTCACGCCTGTAATCCCAGCGCTTTGGGAGGCCAAGGCAGGCAGATCACAAGGTCAAGAGATCAAGACCATCCTGGCCAACATGGTGAAACCCCGTCTCTACTAGAAATACAAAAATTAGATGAGCATGGTGGCTCGTGCCTGCAGTCCCAGCTATTGGGAGGCTGAGGCAGGAGAATCACTTGAACCTGTGGGCAGAAGTTGCAGTAAGCCAATATCACGCCACTGCACTCCAGCCTGACGACAGAGCGAGAGACCCTGTCTCAAAAAAAAAAAAAAAAAAAGAATATGAGATCCAGAACTGGGACATTGATTGCTTAACGATTTGTAAGGCCTAATATTCAACTCAGTGGTTATCCAGGGATAGGATGAGTACATTAACAGGCCTTGGCTCTTCACTGGCCGTTTCCCTGCTTCTAACTTTGTCAGCTATTAGAGGGTGGGCAGGCAGACAGGTGAAATTCAGAATTTAGATTTGAAAAAATGGGTCAGATACAAGATCGTAGAACATATATGCAAAAATGAACTTTGTGAATCAGGAAGCGGCTTGATCCACCAGCAAATGTCTACTTGCGGTCTGCCTTCCCATCATGCTTTTCCCTTGTAATTCTGTGGGCATTCAGGTAAATCAGAGTTTGTTTTCTGTTGTCTGTAGTTATCAGCTAAGGTAGATATAATTATGAATGTAAACAATGTATTCCCAAAACAAGTGAGAATGACTTTAGGACTGCCTGGCAATTGGTGTTACCTACTTTTTAAGAAATGGCCACTATCATTGTCAAGGCATTTCTTGATCCCTGTGTACTAGCACTGGAGCTGTAGAAGTATAGAAAGTCAATAACGGACTGCCTTTGATCCCTCCATCAGTTTGAGTGGAGGGCAAAAGACCCAGGGGTTGGAATCCCCACCCTGATTCTTAGAGGCGTCATTGTGTCTCTGCTTTAATTCAATTCACTGAATAGTACAGCATCCTGTTCTTCTGAGCTGTGACGTGTTTGCTACTGAATGAAATGATGCGGCAGGAGGGGACCATCGAAGAGGGGAAGCATGCATTTTTTGACTTTATTTATACTGAGAGTGAACTTTTCAGCTGTTTTCCAGGGAAAGTGGGGAGGGAGGGTCTTTCTTTTTTTCTGATCTCCATAATGTGGTTGTTTTCCAGTATGTTTCATGGTCCCCCTTCTTTGCCGTTTGTCCTTTGCATTTGAATTTTCTCACAATACTTGCCACACTATTTTTTTTCCCTATGTGTGTGGTTCGGTTATCCCCCCCAGAGGGTCTCTAAGGGCAGGACTTACTGGCTTCTTCCTCTGGGTCTCCCCACAGATCTCTGCACACCAAAGTTATGAAAACTTGGTGTTGATCAACTGACCTCTGCTTGTTCTGGCTTGGTTATTTTCCATCACAGACCTACCTATTGCCCAGGAACACAGAGGTAGTTTCCTGACCATGTATGCTTACTATGTGCTGGGTCTGATAGGAAAACAGGATGGAGGACATCCAAGGTCTACCTTTCAAAGCTTATCATCTCACAGCTTGAGTTAACACATCCACAAGGAAGGTTAAAAAAAACAAAAACAACAAACAAAAAAACTGGTTAGAGTAGTGAAGAGACTGGGGTCATTATAATTGGGTGTGATTAGGAAAGACCTTTAGAGATTTGGAGTAGGAAGCACTGGTCAAGAGCATTCCAGGCAGGAACTCTTAACTCTTCTACCCTAGGGAACACTTGGTGTATCCTTTCTTCTCTTTGGCCCTGTTTTTCCCTTTGAAGGCGGAAGTCTTCTTGCCCATTCCCATCCCAATTTGGGGAGGGAATGAGATAAAAATAGTGCCAGAGATTGAAGGAGTTTAGAACATGTAGTTCCTAATCTCATGAGCCTTGGTAGCTCCTGGTTTTTCTTCTGCCAAAGAGGGACCAACCACTTTTAAATCAGGCTGAAAGCAGGAGGCCCAAGAAGTCAGAGCATCCTCTTTTTTTTTTTTTTTTTTTTTTTTTTGAGACAAGTCTCGCTCTGTCACCCAGGCTGGAGTGCAGTGGCATGATCTGAGCTCACTGCAAGCTCCACCTCCCGGGTTCATGCCATTCTCCTGCCTCAGCCTCCCGAGTTGCTGGGACTACAGGGGCCCGCCACCACACCCAGCTAATTTTTTGCGTTTTTAGTAGAGACGGGGTTTCACCGTGTTGGCCAGGATGGTCTCGATCTCCTGACCTCATGATCCGCCCACGTGGGCCTCCCAAAGTGTTGGGATTATAGGCATGAGTCAGCGCGCCTGGCCCCGCGTCCTCTTTTTTTAACTTTTTTTTTTGGTTTTTTGAGACGAAGTCACCCTCTGTCGCCCAGGCTGGAGTGCAGTGGCACGATCTTGGCTCCCTGCAACCTCCGCCTCCTGGGTTCAAGCAATTCTCCTGCCTCAGCCTCTAGAGTAGCTGGGATTACAGGCACCACCACGCCTGGCTAATTTTTGTATTTTTAGTAGAGATGGGGTTTCACCATGTTGGCCAGGCTGGTCTCAAACTCCTGACCTCGGGTGATCCACCCACCTTGGCCTCCCAAAGTGCTGGGATTACAGGCATGAGCCACCACACCTGGCCAGAGCTTCCTCTTAAGCCCTGGATAGGTCTCAGGGTTGCATTTGGTAGAGGTATGTCCCTACCTGGTTTTCCCCAAGGAATAATTCATATCCATATGGGAGGAATCTCCAGGGAATGGACTTTGAGTCACTTCTAGTTTTTGTCCCCTTAAATCATAATTTCATATACAAGTGACTCATGGTTGTGGAATACTTTGAACCCAGCTTGTTCAGTAACTCCTTACCTGCATGAGTCCTTGGGGATTTTTTATTTTTTTTTTTAAGACAGAGTTTCCGTCTTGTTGCCCAGGCTGGAGTGCAATGGCGTGATCTCAGCTCACTGAAACCTCCACCTCCTGAGTTCAAGCGATTCTCCTGCCTCAGCCTCCCGAGTAGCTGGGATTACGGGTGCCCACCAGCATGTCCAGCTAATTTTTTTGTATTTTTAGTAGAGATGGGGTTTCACCGTGTTGGCCAGGCTGGTCTCGAACTCCTGACCTCAGGTGATCTGCCCGCCTCAGCCTCCCAAAGTGCTGGGATTACAGGCAGGAGCCACTGTGCCCAGTCATCTTTGGCGATTTTATGAGTTAGATTGTATATTCCTTTTCTGAAGATGAGGAATTTAGTTGTTTTTTTTTTTTAATTTTTTTTTTTTAATTTTTTTGAGATGGAGTCTCACTCCGTTGCCCAGACTGGAGTGCAGTGGCATGATCTCGGCTCATTGCAATCTCCACTTCCCAGATTCAAGTGATTTTCCTGCCTCAGCGTCCAGAGTAGCTGAGAGTATAGGCGTGCACCACCATGCCCGGCTAATTTTTTTGTGTTTTTAGTAGAGACGGGGTTTCATCATGTTGGTCAGGCTGGTCTTGAATTCCTGACCTGTGATCCTCCCGCCTCGGCCTCCTAAAGTGCTGGGATTACAGGCATGAGCCACCGTGCCTGGCCAGAATTTAGTCTTTCAAGGCCACTGACTTCCCATAGGGAGCAGTATTTATGCTTTTTCTCTCTTTTTTCTTTCTCTTTTTTTTTTTTTTTGCAGACGGGGTCTTGCTCTGTCTCCCAGGCTGGAGTGTATTGGTGTGATCTCAGCTCACTGCAACCTCTGCCTCCTGGGTTCAAGTGATTCTCCTGCCTCAGCCTCCCAAGTAGCTGGGACTGCAGGTGTATACCACCACACCCAGTTAATTTTTGTATTTTTAGTGGAGATGGGGTTTCACCATATTGACCAGGCTGCTCTCGAACTCCTGACCTTGTGATCCACTCGCCTTGGCTTCCCAAAGTGCTGGGATTATAGGCATGAGCCACCACGCCCAGCCGTCCTTGGGGATTTTATGAGTTAGATTGTATCTTCTTTTTCTGAAGATGGGGAATTTAGGTTTTTTTTGTTTTTGTTTTTGTTTTTGTTTTGTTTTTTTGAGGCAGAGTCTTGCCCCATCGCCCAGGCTGGAGTGCAGTGGCACAATCTCAGCTCACTGCAAGTTCCGCCTCCTGGGTTCATGCCATTCTCCTGCCTCAGCCTCCCAAGTAGCTGGGACTACAGGCGCCTGCCACCACTCGCGGCTATTATTTTTGTATTTTTAGTAGAGACGGGGTTTCACTGTGTTAGCCTGGATGGTCTCGATCTCCTGACCTCATGATCTGCCCGCCTTGGCCTCCCAAAGTGCTGAGATTACAAGCGTGAGTCACAGTGCCTGGCCGGGAATTTAGTTTTTAAGGCCACTTGCCATAGAGAGCAGTATTTATGCTTTTTTTTTTTTTTTTTGGGAGATGGAATCTTGCTCCATCACCCAGGCTGGAATGCAGTGGCGCAACAGCTTCCTGCAACCTCCGCCTCCCGGGTTCAAGTGATTCTCCTGCCTCAGCCTCCCGAGTAGCTGGGACTGCAGGTGTGCACCACCACGCCCAGCTGATTTTTGTATTTTTAGTAGAGATGGGGTTTCACCATGTCGGCCAGACTACTCTCAGTCCTCGTGATTCACACTCCTCAGCCTCCCCAAATGCAGGGACTACACGTGTGAGCCACCGCACCCGGCCACTGTATGCTTTTTACCAGACTCTATATCCACCTGGCTGAGGGAGGGGAAATGGAAAGGTTAGAGGAAATGGAAAGCTTGAGTCTCCAGCTTTGGGTATATACTGGCAAAGAGAAAGGCCTTCCCCCCTTTCTCCCCCATTTCATCTGCTGCTGCTGTCATGGAAACCATGGTCAGGTAGTCTTAGTATTAGAAAAATTAGTTCAGGAGCTCCTAGAGATTGTAAATATTTACTCAGCTCTCTAAGGTACTGTCATGGAGGGCTTACTCTGAACAGAGCCATTCTGCCAGCAATTGTTGGCATCTGAACCTATGATTTGATCTTTACTAGGAGCCTCTGAAGACTAGGGGAAAAGGGTTGCTATTACTTGATTGTAGGGATCTGGCTTCCTGTGGCTCTCTTTGAAGGGACATGGTCCTTTGTCACCCTGAATGATTTGTAATTAATTTTCCCATCCCTGTTTGGAAAAGTAATTTGTATAGTTCAGGAAGAGTAAAATATCATTTATACTTCTCGTCTGTGAACAGAAAGGACTGGGCCTCATATTTTTTCCTCATTGCTGTTATCCACCCATCCAAATTCTGGACTCTCACTTTCTACAACCTTAGCTGGGCCTCTCTGTTCCAAGAGGCCACTTTTCTCCTTCACTGGGCAGTGACCCGTAGAATTGACTCAGGCCTCTGAGCAGAACTCGCGGGAGCTAGGGAAGGGGCCTAGAGAAACTGTTCAACCCAAGGTCTCTCAGCCATAGATCATTGCCTGAGACTCAGCTAGCCCTTAGGTCTGTGTAGCCATCTTTGCAAGATCTGGTACAGGATACATCATTCAGGCCCCTCCCTCTCTCCTACCTTTTCATCTTGTCTCCTAGAAGACAAAAGTTTACAGAGAGTAGATAGGAGAGAAAGCTTTTTAGCCTGGTCAGGCATTCATGTCCTGTGGTAGGAGTTTTCAGGAATCTTTTTTTTTTTTTTTGAGACGGAGTCTCGCTCTGTCGCCCAGGCTGGAGTGCAGTGGCCGGATCTCAGCTCACTGAAAGCTCCGCCTCCCGGGTTCACGCCATTCTCCGGCCTCAGCCTCCCGAGTAGCTGGGACTACAGGCGCCCGCCACCTCGCCCGGCTAGTTTTTTGTATTTCTTAATAGAGACGGGGTTTCACCGTGTTAGCCAGGATGGTCTCGATCTCCTGACCTCGTGATCCGCCCGTCTCGGCCTCCCAAAGTGCTGGGATTACAGGCTTGAGCCACCGCGCCCGGCCATTTTCAGGAATCTTTAAGGCCATCCCATTAGAATAGAAGTAGTGGCTGGGAGTGGAGAGATTTTAGTCCTCTAAATTTAGTTTTGCAATTGCTGAATTTCCCGCAAATTGAATAGTTTTTGTTCTGTTTGAGACAGGGTCTTGCTCTGTCATTCAGGCGGAGTGCAGTGGCGTGATCATGGCTCACTGCATCTGCAACCTCCTGGGCTCAAATGATCCACCCACTTCAGCCTCCCAAGTAGCTTGGACTAGAGGTACGCCACCACACCCAGCTAATTGTTAAACATTTTTTTTGTAGAGACAGCATCTTCACTATGTTGCCCAGGCTGGTTTTGAAATCCTGTCTTCAAGTGATTCCTCCCCACCTTGGCCTCCCAAAGCGCTGAGATTACAGGCATGAGCCACCATGCCTGGCTGCAGATTGAATAGATTCTAATTTAACTGATGCTGTATGCTAGGTGTTTTCACATGTCATTTTGTTTAACCCTTACAGCAACCTTGTGATAGAGGCATTATCTCTGTTTTGAGGGGTTTTGAGTGGCTAAATTACCCAAGATTAGCCTAAGGCTGGCAAGTGGTAGAGGGTTCTTTCTATGTTATGCTTCCTGTCAGTTTGCTTATTAGCTAGCCGCTGTTTGATTTTGCTTGCCTTTCCTCTCCATTGATTCAGCAGAGATTTTTCCCTTTGATAGGAAAGAATATCTAGAATTTTAGAATGCTATGCCACTCCTTGTTCACCATCTCCTTCTCCTCTCAAACCGTTAACCTAGGCTGTGTACAGGGCTTCCCCCAGATCTCCTAGTAAGAACAATCTGAACCTAGCAGCTGGATGTGGTTGATTCCCCAGTTCTTGATAACTATCTTGGGTAGAGAGGGATGATTTTTGAGACAGGGCCTCGCTTCGTCACCCAGGCTGGAGTTCAGTGGTGCAATCATGGTTTATTACAACCTACAGCTCTTGGGCTCAAGTGATCCTCCTGCCTCAGCCTCCCAAGTAGCTGGGACTACAGGTGCACACGACCATGCCTGGCTGATTTATTTAGTTTTTGTAGAGATGGTGCGGGGGATCTCATTCTGTTCCCCAGGCTAGTCTTGAACTCCTGGCCTCAAGTGATCTACCTGCCTCGGCCTCCCAAAGTAGTGGGATTACAGGCATGAGCCACTGTGCCCGGCAAGTGGGATAAGATTTAAAAACAGAGGAAGCCCAGCCAGAGGGTTTTCCTTCCCTCCCCTTATCATATAGGAGATGGACTAGGTAATACTGGATCTCAGAGCTTGTGGGAGAGGTAGGCTGTGAGAGTCATAGCTCAGCTTTCATGTGACCTCACAGCTCCTTTTCACAAGTACACAGGTGCTTTTTATTCAGGCTGAGCTACCAATCTGACCTAATTTGGGGCATAGTCAGACCTGATATTAAGTTGTAATAAGTGGCTTGGGGCTTATTTTAGCTTGAAGTTTTGTAGCTGTGGCAGCTACAAACACTTGCCTTGCCTTACCACTCAGTTCTACCCTGTGCCACCTTATGCTCTTACACAGGATAGACATAGGCAACCTGAGGATAATGGTAAAGGAGAAGCATGATTGTCTTTCATTCTTTTTTTTTTTTTTTGAGACGGAGTCTCGCTCTGTCACCCAGGCTGGAGTGCAGTGGCGAAATCTTGGCTCACTGCAACCTCTGCCTCCCAGATTCAAGCGATTCTCCTGCCTCAGCCTCCCGAGTAGCTGGGATTACAGGCGCATGCCACCACACCCAGCTAATTTTTGTATTTGTAGTAGAGACAGGGTTTCAACATGTTGGTCAGGCTGGTCTTGAACTCCTAACCTCATGATCCACCCACCCTCTGCCTCCCAAAGTGCTGGGATTACAGGCATGAGCTACCGCGCCCAGCCCAGTTGTCTTTCATTCTTCTTCTTCTTTTTTTTTTTTTTAATTTTTTTTTTTTTTTTTTTTTTGAGACGGAGTCTGGCTCTGTCGCCCAGGCTGGAGTACAGTGGCCGGATCTCAGCTCACTGCAAGCTCCGCCTCCCAGGTTAACGCCATTCTCCTGCCTCAGCCTCCCAAGTAGCTGGGACTACAGGCGCCCGCCACCTCGCCCGGCTAATTTTTTGTATTTTTTAGTAGAGATGGGGTTTCACTGGGTTAGCCAGGATGGTCTCGATCTCCTGACCTCATGATCCACCCGTCTCGGCCTCCCAAAGTGCTGGGATTACAGGCTTGAGCCACCGCGCCCGGCCTTTTTTTTTTTTAATTTTTTGAGACGGAGTCCCCTCTGTTGCCCAGGCTAGAGTGCAGTGTCACAATCTCCACTCACTGCAAGCTTTGCCTCCCAGGTTCACGCCATTCTCCTGCCTCAGCCTCCTGAGTAGCTGGGACTACAGGCACCCGCCACCACACCCTGCTAATTTTTTTGTATTTTCAGTAGAGACGGGATTTCACCGTGTTCACCAGGATGGTCTTGATCTCCTGACCTCGTGATCCGCCCACCTCGGCCTCCCAAAGTGCTGGGATTACAGGCATGAGCCACTGCGCCCGGCCGTCTTTCATTCTTAAACCTCTATCCTATTATCCATCTTTGTCAGTTCCTCAAAATGATGCAATAGAACCACTTCTCAATAAGATACGTGGTGATGACCTCTAAGATCAGATAGAAGTAAACCAGCCTTCCTTTGTCCTCCTTTTGCCAGAATAATTATCATTGGAAATTGGTTTTCCTTAAACAGTTTTTGTGTTAATCCTCAAGATAAAGTTTTAAAAGGACTCAGGAAATAGTTTAGGTGGTGATAATGGAGAGGTTCATTGACTTACGAGATACATTTTGTCAGTATCTTACCAATACTGCTTCTTCTGAACAGGGACCCATGACTAAGGTTCCCTTAGAATGTTGACCCCATGCCATGGTGGAGTTGAAACCAGAATGACTATTGGGTAGGCTTTAATGCAGCTATTTCCATCCTTGTTTAGAGACCCTGGTAGGTTTTTGGGTTTTTTTTTTTTTTTTTTTTTTTTTTTGACAGAGTCTCTCTCTGTAGCCCAGACTGGAGTGCAGAGGTGCAATCTCGGCTTACTGCAACTTCCGACTCCCAGATTCAAGCGATTCTTCTGCCTCAGCCTCCCAAGAAGCTGGGACTACAGGCTTGCGCCACCACACCTGGCTAGTTTTTGTATTTTTAGCAGAGATGGGGTTTTGCCATGTTGGCCAGGCTGGTCTCAAATTCCTGACCTCAAGTGATCCTCCCACCTCAGCCTCCCAAAGTGCTGGGATTACAGACATGAGCCACTGTGCCCAGCCCCTGGTAGGTTTTAGTTTGGCCTTTGGTGCTCTATTTTTCTTTCCTTACACTCTCATTGGTTTTTAAGTTTGTTTTTAACATTTTGAGGGGACGTTTCAAGTATAAAAAAGTAGAATAGTAAAATCTTCATGTAGCCATCACTCTGCTTCAGTACTTAACAGTAGATAGCAATCTTCTTTTATCTTCTTTCAGCTACCTCTATTACTTTGAAGCAAATCTAAGATACACAGTTTTATCTGTAAACATTTTATATAAAGTCTATAAGAAAAGGACTTTTTAAAAACATAATCATAGTATTTATATCATAACTAAAAACATTAACAATAATGTTCTCTTGCCCAGGCTGGAGTGCAGCAGTACCATCATAGCTCACTGCAGCCTTGCCCTCCTGGGCTCAAGCGATCCTCCCATCTCAGCCTCCTGAGTAGCTGGGACCACAGGCATGCAAAACCATGCTCAGCTAATTTTTTTCTTATTTATGGAGGTGGGGTCTCCCTATATTGCCCAGGCTGGTCTCGAACTCCTGGGCTCAAGCAGTCCTCCTGCCTCCCAAAGTGATGGGATTGCAGGCATGAGCCACCACGCCCGGCTGGAGTTTTGCTCTTGTTGCACAGGCTGGAGTGCAGTGATGTGATCTCGGCTCACCTCAACCTCTGCCTCCCGGGTTCAAGCAATTCTCCTGCCTCAGCCTTCCGAGTAGCTGGGATTACAGGCATGTGCTACCATGAGGATATAACTGTAAATATAAATATGCCCAGCTAATTTTTATATTTTCAGTAGAGACGGGGTTTCTCCATATTGGTCAGGCTGGTCTCGAACTCCCCACCTCTGGTGATCCAGCCCCCTCAGCCTCCCAAAGTGCTGGGATTACAGGTGTGAACCACCGCACCCAGCTAATTTTTGTATTTTTTGTAGAGATAGGGTTTTACCATGTTGGCCAGGCTGGTCTTGACAAGACTCCTGAACTCGGGTGATCCGCCCACCTCAGCCTCCCAAAGTGCTGGGATTACAGGTGTGAGCCACTGCATCTGGCCTGACCTAAGTCCCTTTTATTTTATTTTTATTTTTTAATTTATTATTATTATTTTTTTGAGACTCTTGCTCTGTCACTCAGGCTGGAGTGCAGTTGCACGATGTCTGCTCACTGCAACCTCTGCCTCCCGAGTTCAAGCAGTTCTCCTGCCTCAGCTTCCTCCTCCTGAGTAGCTGGGATTATAGGCGCATGCCACCGTGCCCAGCTACTTTTTTGTATTCTTAGTAGAGACGGAGTTTCACCGTGTTGGTCAGGCTGGTCTTGAACTCCTGACCTTGTGATTCACACATCTCGGCCTCCCAAAGTGCTGGGATTGCAGGTGTGAGCCACCATGCCTGGCCTATTTTATTTTTTTGAGACAGGGTCTCGGTCTGTCACCCAGGCTGGAGTGCAGTGGCACGATCTCTGCTCACTGCAGCCTCTGCCTCCCGGGTTCCAGCATTTCTCCTGCCTCAGCCTCCCAGGTACCTGGGATTACAGACACGTGCCACTGCGCCCAGCTAATTTTTGTATTTTCATGTAATACAATGTAATGCCTATGTAAGTAGAATGCTGTCCCTGCAGCCACTGCTGCTGCTGTTCAGTAGAGACAGGGTTTCACCATGTTGGCCAGGCTGGTCTCGAACTCCTGACCTCAGGTGATCTGCCCCCCTCAGTCTCCTAAAGTGCTAGGATTACAGGCGTGAGCCACCACCCCTGGGCCTAAGTCTCTTAATATATAGGTTTCCCTCACTTTTTTTCTTGTGATTTATGTGTTAAAAAAATGAGGTCACCTGTTACAGTTTCCACATTTTAGATTTTGCTGGTTATATCCTCATGGTGACTTTATTAGTAAACTGGCAGTTACATCAACGGGCATAATCAGGTTTGAATTGTTAAACTTTTAGGGGCCCAGAAGTACTTCGTAAGTGGTGTTACGGCACACTGTTCATTTTTTCTCACCCCTTCCCAGAGATTGGAAAGGTGTATGAGCATTGTGACATCGATGACTGCTGGTGTCTCCGAGAGAGAAGCCAATGATGCCCTCAATGCCTATGTAAGTAGAATGCTATCCCTGCAGCCACTGCTGCTGCTGTGAAAGTCTTGAAACATGGTCAAAAAGATGGGAAGACTAAGTGGTTGGGGGTAGGGGACTGAAGTTCATCAAGTCTTGGCTCCCTGAATCAAATTTCTCAATTCTTCTCTCTTACTGTGGGAGCCTATCTCTTGGAGACTTGGGCATCTTTCAGTATAGCTTTTTATTTTTATAGCAATGTGGTCTCGCTATGTTGCCCAGGCTGGAATGCAGTGATTATTCACAGGCATGATTATAATGCACTATAGCCTTGAACTCCTGGGCTCAAGCAATCCTTCTGCCTCAGCCTCTGGAGTAGCTGGGACCACAGGTGTGCACCACCACACCTGTTGTCCTTATCTCTCTTCTTTTTTAAAAAATCTCTTTTAAGAGGAGGCAATCATCAGATTTAAAAGTTGATTATTCTCCTTTGCATCTTCCTTAGGAGTCCCATGTTTTCTGGGAGAAACTGAGTTTGAGAACTTACTGCCCTTGAGTGACAACTAGTTTGTTTTCCTTTCTCATATTCCAGGTGTGCAAAGGCCTCCCCCAGCATGAAGAAATCTGCCTAGGTCTGTTTACTCTCATCCTTACTGAACCTGCCCAAGCCCAGAAGGTAAGGCACCCTGCTCTGGACCCATAAACCCTCCTCATATATGATCCAGGATATGGTGGAACTTACAGTTTAACTGGGGTAGTATGAGACTCTTTGACCAGAGCTGGATCACCTTGTTCTCTAAATATAGTTATAAGTCCCTTTTTACTCAGTGAATTTGTCATCCTCTGATTAAAGTCCCCTCTCTCTCTCCAGATTCTGAAGCTAAATGGCAGTCATGAAGGTGGAAAAACACATAGAGTTTTAAATTTTAAATTTATGAGGCAAGGCTAAAAGTGTTGGGATTTAATCCAGGGAATAGAAGAGAACAATTGTAACCAAGTCCATGAGAGTTCTTATTCAGAAGAGCATGGCCTGTAGTTTGCAGATTCTGCCATTGGCAGGTGAATAGAAAACAGGCTTAAATTTTTAGTAGGTAGGATTTAGATGAGACAGCTTAATGTTACATGATTGATACAGTAAATAATATAGTGGTTAGGAGAACACTGGAATATACTGGAGTCAGACTTTCTGAGGAATATTATATGAAAACTAGTTTGGGGTTCTTCACAAACTGAAGAGTCCCCTTTATGTGGAATGGTTCAGGTAGGTTCCCTCCTTGAGGTGAGGGACTAGGCAGGGTGATCTCTTTGAATTCTGTTCTTTTTATTTATTTTGAGATGAAGTATTGCTCTGTTGCTCAGGGTGGAGTGCAGTGGCCTGATCTCGGCCCACTGCAACCTCTGCCTCTCAGGTTCAAGCGATTCTCCTGCCTCAGCCTCCCGAGTAGCTAGGATTACAGGCGCATGCCACCATGCCCAGCTAATTTTTGTATTTTTAGTAGATACGGGGTTTCGCCATGTTGGCCAGGCTAATCTCGAACTCCTGACTTTAGATGATCCACCCACCTCGCCCTCTTAAAGTGCTGGGATTACAGATGTGAGCCACCACACCCGGCCTGTTGTTTTTAAAATAAAGTAGCAAAATTCTGTCTTTTGCCTCTCCAAATTTCCCCTATCTAGCAACGCTATGTCCTTTGAGTCTTGGTATAATGAGTTAAGGTATGTGTCTGTTATCTGGCATTAACTATATGACACTAAGAAGAGCTTGGAATGGGGGAATTAATATTTCATTGGTTCTTCTCTGAATAAAGGTGATGTAGAGGGAAACAAACATACTCAGTGCCCAGCATTCTATTAGACTCTATCCAGACAAGATCTCATTTGATCCTCTCACAAAACCATATGAAGTTGGTGGCTCTATCTCCTCCTAACCACTCCCAGTTTACCTGTGAGGTAACTTGGAGGTCAGAGATGATGTCGTTTGTTCAAGGGGAACCAAAGGAAAATCATTTCCGGGGATAAGAGCAGGATGCTCATGGTTCCTTGGCATAGCTGCTTGAATTAATGCCAAGGGAAGGATTTATGGGCATGGGAACCTGATCTGTTTGTACTTCTAATGCCAACTAGAATAGGGTCTGGGGTGAGGGTGGGCAGTGAGGCAGCAAGTATTCAGAAATCCTTGGTTTCCCAGGAGAGCCAAGGCCATTCTGGGCTGGGACCTTGTCGAATTAAATTGCTGTTTCATTTTTGTACTGAATTTATCATCAAGATCCTTGAAGACAAATGAATGTTTCCAGTTGAGTGGTGTTAAAGAGTGATATGATCCAGTCCAGCCCATCCATTTTAAAGAAATTGTTGGCAAAGATGAGAGTGGATGGGTTGGAGTTAAAGTTTAACTACCTCTTGTGTGGGTTTTTAAATCTTTGTGTGTGTGTGTGTGTCTGTGTGCACCCATCATTGACTATATGTGAGTTTTTATAAATACCATTCAAATTCCATTTAGTCATCTCAGTGCAGGCAAGGCTGGAAAGTTTTGTTTGTTTGTTTCAGGTGATCTGGACCAACCTGGGTAAATCAGTAAACCTAAGTGAAGGGGGCAGAGTATGTGTGGTATTTCTAGCTCTTTGCCTGGCCTATCAGTAAGAGGCCGCTGGGTTTTGCAATGTAAATGCAAGAGACTAGAGTATCTCCTCTTCTATTTGCCCTATAACAGCAAGAGACTAGAGTATCTCCTCTTCTTTTTGCCCTATAACAGCCCCATGCGGGAGGCCCAGGCCCTCTGGGGAAGTGAAGCATTTGCCTTGGGTCTCATAGCTGGTTGACACCTTCACTAGCATTCATGTTCACATGCTAAAAGTTTCCAGGTAAATCCCCTACCTGTGAGCCTTTCTGGGCCAAGCCTGCAGGTCAGGACTCTTCAGACAAAGGCAGTAAAGACAGAATTAGGAGGACACAGTTGTAGGCGGGTGAGGAACTATCAAGTAGTGACTCATTCAGAGACCTTGAGCCAGGTCAGAGCATGATGGAAGAATTAGTGACGTATCTCCCTAGAGCTTTGATCCTTCTCCCTAAAAGAGTGATTATTTTGTAAAAATACTTCTGTCCTACAGAAGTTTTAGGTGGGAGTTACTGATGAGGACTGATTGTAATGCATCATTTTAGGCTTCAGCTTAAAGCAACGGGACTGCTTTCTAAGGATTTATATTTGGGGTTAATTCTGCCTTTGGAACAGAAACCTCAGGATGGATTTGAGATTTAGTTGTTCTTGAATCTCTATGGACCAAGATGGGATGTGGATATGGTGAAGTAGTGGAAACTGAGTCTTGAACAAATAGAGTCCTGCTATAGGGAAGCATGAGCTGAGGAACTGGCAGGCAGGTTCAAGGAGTTAGGGCCAACTCTCTGGGACTTAGTGGGTGGGATTAGGATGGATTGAACAGGTGAACAAGAGAATTCAGTTAAGGAGAAAGCAGGTCAGCACTGGGAAATAATAGAGGATGCATGGGGTGGATTTTGTCTCACTTGTACCTTCTTGATTTGCATCAGCCCTGTTGGCAGCTCTTAGGAATGTTTATATCCTTTGAGTTTATTTTCTATTTGGTGTCTGAACTAAACAGCTGGGAGCAGGCCTGGCTGGGGAACTGGCAAGGAGGGAGGCTAAGGTAGAGTCCTAAGCTGTGCAGGTGCTGGCAGTCCGTAGATAAAGGTAATGGGAAAGGGTCTAATGTCAAGGTCTGTCTTCATCAAAGGGTCAAGGACTCAGGCGCAGGCAGCCCTTGGTCCAGGTATTTCTCCCAGCAGGCAGCTCTAGAAAGAAGCTTGGGGATTACAGGCATGAGCCACTGCGCCCGGCTACCTGGGGCAAATAACTTTTAAGCTCTCCATGCCTATTTCCTCATCTGTAAAAGTAATAATTATAATAAGTAGTACCTATTTTAAAAGGTTGTTGGCCAGGCACGGTGGCTCACGCCTGTAATCCCAGCACTTTGGGAGGCCAAGGCGGGCGGATCATGAGGTCAGGAGATCGAGACCATCCTGACTAACACAGTGAAATCCTGTCTCTGCTAAAAATACAAAAATTAGCTGGGTGTGGTCGCGGGCACCTGTAGTCCCAGCTACTCAGGAGGCTAAGACAGGAGAATGGCATGAACCTGGGAGGCCAAGATTGCGCCACTGCACTCCAGCCTGGGTGACGAGCAAGACTCCATCTCAAAAAAAAAAAAAAAGGTTGTTACGTATATCAAATGCAGTTATATATATATATAAAAAATTATTATTGTTGATGCCATCCTTGCTGTATTATTGCCTGCTATAGTATAACAACATCCTTGCTCTATTTTTTTTTTTTTTTTGAGACGGTCTCCTTTTGTCACCCAGGCTGGAGTGCAATGGTGTGATCTTGGCTCACTGCAACCTCCACCTCCTGGGTTCAAGTGATTCTCCTGCCTCAGCCTCAGTTGTAGGTGGGACTACAGGCACATGTGACCACACCCAGCTAATTTTTGTATTTTTAGTGGAGATGGAGTTTCACCGTGTTGGCCAGGGTGGTCTTGAACTCCTGACCTCAGGTGATCCACCCGCCTCGGCCTCCCAAATAGTGCTGGGATTACAGGTATGAGCCACCGTATCCAGCCCTTGCTATACTATATTATTATTATTGTTGATGCCATCCTTGCTACTGGTCTTCAGAGGTTGTGGGAAGCTACCTGCCTAATTTCTACTCTTTCTGATGAGACCCTGACAGGATAGAACTCAGCAGGCTAAGGAAGTTGCTATTGAGGCCCCCTAAGGTATTCCTCCAAGAGTCTGGTCTCACAATAGAGACAGAGTGAAGGAGAAAAAAAAAAAAACAAAACAAAAAAAACTAAGGGGAAGGGAAGCAATAATCTCACAGAAGAAATTAGCACGCCCTCCCTTACCTCTCCCAGGATTTGGTGTGCTGAAGCACCTCTCCTTTTTCAATACGTGGCAGAAGGAAAGGGCATCACAGAGAAAAGAATGAAGATATTTAGTTCAACTGGGTATGGTGACTCGTGCTTGTAATTCCAGCTGCTCAGGAGGCCGAGGCGGGAAAATCACTTGAGGCCAAGAGTTTCAGCCTAGGAACATAGTGAGACCTTGCCTCTAAAAAAAAAAAAACAGTTTTAAAAATTAGCTGGGCGTGTTGGTGCATGCCTGTAGTACCAGCTACTCAGAAGTTCGAAGCTGCAATGAGCTACGATCGTGCCACTGCACTCCAGCCCAGGCAACAGAGTAAGACCCCAAGTATAAAAAAACTAAAAATTCAAAAAAATTTCAGTTTTGGTTCTGTCCTTAACTGTCTAGGGCCCTGCCCTGGATCTTCTTCCCTTACTGTTCCCTTTACTGTATCTGGCTGGGTCAGTACTGGTCTAAAAACCTCTTTAGGATCCTTTCTGGCTTGTTCAGCCAAACCCATTTTGCAGTGACCTTTTACTTACTGGCAGATGAAAAGCAGATGGCCTCCACCTGGTTTTGCTCAGCCTGTGGCATCAAACAGTATGACACTTCCTAAGAGGGGAAGTAGGGGGACAAGGATAGTACTAGGAGCCTTGCCCAGCAAGCTCTTCTTTTTTTTTTTTTTCAAGACAGTTTCGCTCTGTTGCCCAGGCTGGAGTGCGGTGGCGCGATCTCGGCTCACTGCAAGCTCCGCCTCCCAGGTTCATGCCATTCTCCTGCCTCAGCCTCCCGAGTAGTTGGGACTACAGGCGCCTGCCACCGCACCCGGCTAATTTTTTGTGTTTTTAGTAGAGATGGGGTTTCACCGTGTTAGCCAGGATGGTCTCGATCTCCTGACCTCGTGATCCATCCATCTTGGCCTCCCAAAGTGCTGGGACTGCAGGCGTGAGCCACCGCACCCAGCTGCCCAGCAGGCTTTTCTACCTCATTAAAGGATAACCAGTACCTTTTCCCCACTCTGTGTGACAGAACAAGGGATGGATTGGGAATACAGGACCCCTATGGAAAGAAAGTGTCCAGAATGGAAAGTATTTCATTGCTACTTGGTGCCTTACTGGTGTTATTTAAGTTTAAGGGATTAGAGGGCAAGGGGGCCACTGTGGGTGGGGTTAAGGACCTTATCCTCAGCTTGCTGGCTGATCACAAACTTTACTTCTCACAGTGTTACCGGGACTTGGCTCTGGTGAGTCGTGATGGCATGAATATTGTCCTGAATAAAATCAACCAGATACTTATGGAGAAGTACCTGAAGCTGCAGGATACCTGCCGTACTCAGGTAAGGCCAGAAAGAAAAGACAGGATCCAGCTCAAAGAGAGAGGATGGATCTTCTCTCTGTCAGGAGTGGGAAAGAGGAATCAGGGCTAACACACCCCTATCGTTGTATGTCTAAATTGTAATGTGCTCCTTTCAGTTGTAATTGAATTAGTTCCCTTCTCAAACTCACAGGTGCTGCTCTTCATCTGTTTTTCCCTCTTTCCTTTAGTTGGTGTGGTTGGTACGGGAACTGGTGAAGAGTGGGGTTCTGGGAGCCGATGGTGTTTGTATGACGTTTATGAAGCAGATTGCAGGTGAGTTTGATGGCAGGAGCATAAAGAAGAAAGGAGGAGAGCCCAGAGACTAAATAGAGACAATGGAGAATGATTAAGTGCCAAAGGGATGGAATTTCTGGATTGCTTAGACTGTTTCTTTCTGATACAGACATCTTCTGGCCACATATGTTGTATAAATAAATTGACTGAAAAATCATGGGGGGGCCTTTTAAAGCAGTAAGTCTTGCCTCATTTTCTTTCCTACTAAACCCGGGGCTTGACAGACTATTTGGCCTATTTTAGCCAGTCTTCACTCTGAGATTTTATAGCATTTCAGAGCAGGAAGAAATAGGGAGAGAAGTGAGGGCAAATAAATTTGTTCCCAAGTCCCTGTGCTTTCAGAAACCTAGACATCTTCCCTGGCTCCACCCCTATGATCTGAATGCTTGCTCCCTAATAATTAGGCCCTTTACTGGGGCCAGAATGAGGACAAACTATGTCACAGAACAGACCCTGACATTTAGGTTTTATTCTCATCTTGGCGTTGGTGACATCTGTCTGAGCCACCGCATATTCAAGCGACTACTCCCAAGATTGCATGTGTTTGTTTAAAAGTGACCTGCTACTACCTCACCATTAGCCCATTGGGGCTTGCTTCCTCTTTAAAATTTTATGTAACACTGATGCTCCTGTTTTGATGTGTATGAACCTTAATCTATGTCATGTGTGACTTTGTGAACATTGAATTTTTTAATTGGGACCTGGGGCAAGGCATAGTTTTGGCTATTTTTATCCTCTTTCCTGGCCTCTTCCCTGTTTGGCACTCCCAGCCCCCACTTCTTATCCCAAGACTGGTCTGGCATTGCTGTATGTTAATTCTGCCCCAGGAAGTTTCATAGCAAGCACTGTTACCTGGAAAGACTGTTACCTGGAAATAAGAAACTCTTGGCCTGTTGGGGGCCTGAGTGCAGGACTCAGGACATCCAGTTGCTAGACTGCAGCTGTTGTCAGCCACCTGTACCTCTCAGGCCCTCTCTGAGATATCATCCTTTCTTTCCAACTGTGGGCTTCTTATATCTACTTGTCAGACATTCATTTTCTTTTTTTTTTTTTTTTTTGAGATGGAGTCTGGCTCTGTAGCCCAGGCTAGAGTGCAGTGGCCGGATCTCAGCTCACTGCAAGCTCCGCCTCCTGGGTTCACGCCATTCTCCGGCCTCAGCCTCCCGAGTAGCTGGGACTACAGGCGCCCGCCACCTCGCCCGGCTAGTTTTTTGTATTTCTTAGTAGAGACGGGGTTGCAGCGTGTTAGCCAGGATAGTCTCGATCTCCTGACCTCGTGATCCACCCGTCTCGGCCTCCCAAAGTGCTGGGATTACAGGCTTGAGCCACCGCGCCCGGCCTGGACATTCATTTTCAAGGGCCAAAATGTTCCCACTCCAACTCACAATCTGTGGAAAAGCAGCAGCTCTGGTTTCTAGAAAAATTCAGAACCTTCCCTTTTCTTCTTTCCGGAGGCAAAGGGTGAAACTTTAAAGCCTGACAGAACAGAAGGCAGTTTATCTCAGCACTAAGAACAGCAGTGATGGGATGGCAGTCAGGGTGAACCAGCAGAATGGGTGAAGAGATGTATTGGATTGGCTGAGTTGCTAATCAGAGCTATTCTTTTTTTCTCCTTTTGAAATAAGGTGGAGACGTTACAGCCAAAAATATCTGGTTGGCAGAAAGTGTTCTGGATATCCTGACAGAGCAAAGGTAGAGTCCACCATGAAGGGTGGGGTACAGGCCAGATAATGGCCGTTAGGAGTGTGAGTGTGGGAAATGGGGATGAAAGGATTGTGTGGCCCATGAACACCTTAAGTCAGAGAGGGGGAGGCAAGGAGAGGGAGAGACAAGTGTATTGTTGGCAAGTGAAGAAATTAATGCCCAAGGAATGAAGGAATGGGAAAGAGGTCTTTGCCAAAATATCGCATAGCCCAGAAAAACTGGCTCCATCTGATAAGGGTTTATTTTTGATCCAGACCTCCTTGGAATGTTTATCTTAGGGGAAAGCTGGGGAGGAATGAGCTCAGCAGAGTTGGGCCAGGCAAACACCCACGCCTGGCAGGTATCCTTGTCTCCCCTCCAAGCTTCTCCATCGAACCCATGCTCTTTTTGAAGTGGCACAGGGGGCAATTGGTGTGAGCAGGTAATAGAGATTAGTGAATCCTGCTGGAGTCTGCATATGGGGTTTGGAGGCTCCAGTGGTAGAGAGTGCATCAGGGGGTACATACTGGACTTTCTGGCTGATTCTTTCCCTTATCCATCAAAATAAAAGGCCAGAAATTTTATGAGGGCTCTTCCACCTCTGAACTTGTTTGGAGGTGAGGCTTTCCCCTTGGTTTCAGTCTTCCTCTTGCTTGACTTCTGAGTCTCTTTTCTGATTGAGGACACCATAGCAGTCGAATGATTGAGAGGGCTAATAGTGTCCATACTATCTGTAGTTCCGAAGAATGGACCTCCTCCCAACGTTCACCCTTGCGAAAGAGATGGCCGTGTGCTGTGCTCTGCTCAGGTCTGAGAGCCCTGCCCTATCTGCTGTGCAGTGCCACCTAGTGCTCTCGGCACGGGTGTGCGGCCACATCTGGGCCTGGAGCCACTTCTGTTATTGGTGCCATTGCAGTAGCACGTTAGATCCTAACAGTCTCTTACCAGATCTCTGCTTTTCCTAGGTCTTTGTTCCTTTTTACTGTCCTGGGTCAGGGGGCCTTTCAACTCTTTCTTTCTCTTTATTATGCCATTCCAGGATTCAGGTAATTTCATTACCTTTGCTAGCAATCTTTCTAAAAAGTGATTTTTCTTATTTTGTTCCTGGTGCCAAATACCTCCTATCCCCATACCTTAAAGCTGAATTTTCTGTACAGGCATCAGATGACAGCCAGATAACTGCCCTGTTTTCTACCCTCCAAAAAACTTAACATCTTTTGGTGAAAGTCAATACCTAGAAATTTAAAAGTGTGTCCTCTCCTACACCCTCCTCCTCACTCCCTTCCAAATGTTTCTAGGGCTGTGGAGTTAAAAGGTAGCAGGTAGGGGAGGAAACCTTCCCCAGTAACCTTGGCTAGTGCACCCATTCTGTGAAAAGAAAAGGCCACAGAGTATTTTAATTAGGTGGCTTGAGTAGTTTTCCGGAATCAGGATGTGGCCTGCTTGGACTAATTAAACGTCATGTCATCTTCCTCCAGTTCCCTGCCTTCCAGCAGGGGTGCCAAAACCATTACAAATTGTTTGCTGGGAGGAGATAGCATCTCAATTTTGTCACTTAGAGACAGGATTAGAGTTTTAGGAATATCCCCACTGTGTCTTTCTCTCTACTCCTTTTAAAGCAACTGGGAACAAACCTTTCATTACCCCCTTTTTCCTCAGGGATATTCTGAAACTCATGAGCAGACGAGTTTGCCACCCAAAATCGGGTTCTTTTTTTCAGGTTGTGATTTAGGACAGGTGACTCATTGTGTGGGAGTGGGGACTCATTGTGTGTCGGTGACTAGATAGAGCCAGGGAAAGGTTTGTGGCATGGTGAGCTGCTAATGATCAGCAGACTGAGCTAGCACAGTACGTTCTCAAAACTCCAGGTCCTGAAAGGGTCTTGGCAATCCCCACATGTTCTTGCATCACACTTAAGAACCGCTGACTTAGGGACACTTACCCAGCTTTTCCCCATAGTCTGACCTGGGTAGATACTGTGGCTTAATTCTGTCCCTAGTACCTCACATGTTGCTTGGCGCCTGATAGGCACTCAGTAAATGTTTGAATGAATGAGTCAACAAAGAGAGTTATTTTCTTGGAAGCTAAGTAGTTAGGTGGTAAAAAGAGATTGCTTTTATTTGGCAGTTACCTTTTAGGCACTTGTAAGAGAAAATTAGGAAGTTGTCCGTAGCTTAGCCAGTTGTTAGTCCAAGATAGATACTAGCTTGAGTGAGCAAGCAAAAAATCAAAGCATCTACTCCTAGTGTCAAATCATCAGTTATTTCTGAGGCACTGTAGCCAAACCCAGGAAGGGTGAATTGGGAGGGTGAATAGTTCTAGACAGAGCATAGGAGCCAGTGTGTTTCTTCCCTGCAGGGAGTGGGTCCTGAAGAGCAGCATCCTCATTGCCATGGCTGTTTACACGTACCTCCGCCTCATCGTGGACCACCATGGGACTGCCCAGCTCCAGGCCCTGCGACAGAAGGAAGTGGACTTCTGCATCTCACTGCTTCGGGAACGGGTGAGGGAACAGGACAAAAATAATGTGGGGAAGTGAGACTCAGGCTGAGATACCTCTGGAGGTTTATGCAGTGAAGTCAGAAATACCTTGTTAGAGACGAAGGTGCGTCAAGATCTGGTGTTTTCCATCATTTGTCAACAGATGAGGGTAGAAAGGAGGGGGAGTTAGTGTAGAATAGCCCTAATTCCTAGAAATGCTACCCGTTAAGCTGGCATCCTTGGGATTTCCCTGGTCAGCTTCAAGGATACTGTTGCACACCACAGAGATAAGCTGTCCTTGTGTGCCTGCCATGACACGGCCCCCACCTACTCTCCTGGGTAATTCCCATGGTCTAGTGAGATTATGAACTGTCCTCTATCAGACCTCCCATGTGGCAATTAAAATTTTTTTTTACTTTATATTTTTGTAGATACTGGACCTTGCTTTGTTGCCCAGGCTGGTCTTGAACTCCTGGCCTCAAGTGATCCTCCCGCCTCAGCCTCCCAAAGTGTTGGGATTATAGGCGTGAGCCACTGTGCCCAGCCTAAAATTAATGTTAGATGAAACGTTAAAATTCACTTCTCTAGTTGCATTAGCTACATGTTGCTAATGGGTTTCATTTAGACTACACAGATACAGACATTTCTACCACAGAATTGGACCCACAGAATTAGATACTGCAGAATTTTGTTAGACAAAATGAGTTTGAGGTTAGGGTTTCTGCCAGTCCCATCCTTTTGAAACTTTAGTCGTCCTTGAACTGGATTGAAACAGTTCTGGGTGGAGAGGGAGGTAGATTAATGTAAAAGCCAGCAGGGCTTCAGCACTTCCCGCTAACCTCTCATTCTTGATATCAGTCCCCAGCTTCCAGCTTCCAGCTCTCTTCCCCTGAACAGCTAGGAGCCAATCCTTTGGTTCCAGAAGAAATCCTATAGTCTCTTTAACCCTCTTTCCTTCCCTCCCTAGAACATGTTGTTCCTTTGTCCTCCCTCCAGCAGGTAAACAATCCATGTTTTTATTCTCTTTCCTGTCCCCCACTTCCTCTTCCTTATCAAGTTCATGGAATGTCTGATGATTGGTCGGGATCTCGTAAGACTGCTTCAGAATGTTGCTAGGATACCAGAATTTGAACTGCTTTGGAAAGATATTATCCATAATCCTCAGGCCTTGAGTCCTCAGTTCACAGGTAAGTAGGGTCTTAGGCATCCTGTCCTTGACAGCTGGGAGTTCAATGTATATGTCTTGCTTGAATCAAGAAGGTAGAGGTTGGTGGGTAGGACAGTTTTTGGCGATCAGATTTTAGGAAGCTTGGGACAGGGCAAGCTTTGCCAAGTACAACTGGGAATGGTAGAGGTACAGAACAATTCATGTAGTTCCTAGACAGCCCCTACTTGGCAGACTCCAGCTGCCACATTACTACGAAGAAAAAAGAGAGACAGAGAACGGTAGTCCTCCTCCCCTCTTCCTGGCAGCTCCTTGGCTCAGGAGGTGAGCCAGTGGCCAGTGTTCAGCTTCACAGAGTCTAGCAGGGGAGTCAGAGGTCAACTCGTGAGACTGAGTCAGTAGAGGCCTGGAATTAATCCTATAAGAGAAGGCCCCTCCCTGGGAACAGTCTTGCCTCGAATTCCAAGTATCTAGCTTGGGCAAAATCCACTTTGGAGGAGGGAGTCTCCGTGTGCCTCCCCCGACAAAGTCCTTTTTATATCCCTTTCCCTTTCCCAGGGTCCTGCTACGGTCTGAACAATAACTGTACAGCTTTGCTCCCCACACCACCTCAACACACATGTGCTTGTGATCGTGCACACACCCCTTCCCCTCCTACACACACACACACACACACACACACACACACACACACACGGAAGGCAGTTGTCCAGGACCTGGGAAGTCAGGAAAGAGAGGAAAGTGCTGGAAATTGTAGTACTCTTATATTGAACATCTATTTCATTGCTTTTAAGTACCTCCTCTGTGTTAGACAAACACGTATTACCTCATTTAATCTTTGGACAGCCCTACAAGTATTTTAGTTTCTACATTTATACATAAACTGAGGTTTGAGGCCAGGCATGGTGGCTCACGCCTGTAATCCCACCACCTTCGGAGGCCGAGGCAGGTGGATCACAAGGTCAAGAGATCAAGACCATTCTGGGCAACATGGTGAAACCCTGTCTCTACTAAAAATACAAAAATTAGCTGGACATGGTGGCACATGCCTGTATTCCCAGCTACTTGGGAGGCTGAGGCAAGAGAATCGCTTGAACCCAGGAGGCGCAGGTTGCAGATCGTGCCACTGCACTCCAGCGTGGCGACAGAGTGAGACTCCATCGCCACCCCCCCGAAAAAAAGAAAAGAAACCGAGGTTTAAGGAGATTAAGTAATTTGCCCAAGGCTATACAGCGGGTAGGTTAGGTGACAGAGGCAGGATTTTGATCCAAGTCTTTTTTTTTTTTTTTTTTTTTTTTTTTTTTTGAGATGGAGTCTCGCTGTGTCACTCAGGCTGGAGTGCAATGGCATGATCTCAGCTCACTGCAACCTCCGCCTCCTGGGTTCAAGTGATTCTCCCACCTCAGCCTCCCAAGTAGCTGGGATTACAGGCACCTGCCATCATGCCCAGGTAAATGTTGTATTTTTGTAGAGATGGAGTTTCACCATGTTGGCCAAGCTGGTCTTGAACTCCTGACCTCAAGCGATCCACTCGCCTTGGCCTCCCAAAGTGCTGGGATTACAGGCATGAGCCACCGCACCCGGCCTCTTTTTTGTTTTTTTAAGATGGGGTGTCACTATGTTGCCAAGGCTGGTCTTGAACTCATAGGCTCAAGGGATCCACCTGCCTCGGCCTCCCAAGGTGCTAAGATTACAGGTGTGAGCCACCGGTATGCCTGACCTTTTAAATTATTTTTGTTCTCTCATGTCAGGCAGGTAATGTGAGGACATGGTAACAAGGTTTGAGGGAGGCACATGTCACGCATGAATGTGAAAAACCAATAATCATGCTTATGAGCTATGGTAGGATCTGGATCCACATGTTTCTGACTCCAGGGCTTATGCTCATGCCACAGATAACATTGATTCCAGGACCCAAGGATGGGATCATCAGGAGCAGGAAGAGCAGCTGGGGTTTCCCATATTTTCCCCTTAACTTTCCCATCTGTTGCCAGTGGGAATCATGTGGGTAGGAGGCTCTGGAAGACCAGCAGAAGACAGGAAGTAATATAGCTGGGTCCTGGGGATAGTGGTTGGTTGGAGCAGAACACGTAAGTGCTGGTTGGAATCCCCACCTGTGCTTGACCTCCCTTGGTCTTGTCTTGGAATTTCTCCGTGAGCAAGACTACTGGCCATCAGTACCTGGGCCCAGGTTCCCAACCTGCCTTTCATTCTTTCTGGTCCTCAGGCTTCCTCTTTTCTCTTCCCTTCCACATTTGATTCAGGTATCCTACAGCTTCTTCAGTCAAGAACATCCCGAAAATTCCTAGCATGTCGTCTAACCCCAGACATGGAGACTAAACTCCTCTTCATGACATCCCGGGTAAGCTAAGGTGTTGCAGCAAGAGAAGAGGTCACACGCTGGTTGGGCTTTGCTTTGGTCTGTGGAGCTGTTACCGTTGTTTACTAACCAGTAGAATGGTAGCTAAATAATCGTACCTGATCTGCCTGGCTACTGGCTTCCTTGTCCTTTATTCATTCTATGCCTACACATTGAGCACGGTGCTAAGGATTGGGGATACACTGTCGAATAAGAGAGATACAGGTCCAGCTCTCGTGAAGCTTTTAGTTTATCTAAAGTGGTCACTAAACCAATAATTATGTAGAAATACTAGTACCATTTACAAGTGTGAAATGTTCTATAAAGGGGAGAGTGAAAGTGTTCATGTTAAGAAACCCACAATTGCTCCAGGAGAACCATGAAGTCTCAGGAAAAGAGTTATGTATCTTTCCAAACTTGACTGAATAATGGCAGAATTACTTGAGCATGTTAAAGATGCAGCTTCCTGGATCCCACTGTCCCAGATAATTTGATTGAGGAATCTGTGGGGGTTTTTTGTTTTTGTTTGTTTGTTTGTTTGTGTTTTGAGACGGGATTTTGCTCTTGTTGCCCAGGCTGGAGTGCAGTGGCGCGATCTCAGCTCACTGCAGCCTCCGCCTCTTGGGTTCAAGCAATTCTTCTGCCTCAACCTCCCGAGTAGCTGGGATTACAGGCATGCACCACACTTTGCGAATTTTGTATTTTTAGTACAGAAGGGATTTTTCTGTTGGTCAGGCTGGTCTCGAACTCCTGACCTCAGGTGATCCACCTGCCTCAGCCTCCCAAAGTGCTGGGATTACAGTGAGCCACTGCACTCAGCCAGAGTCTGTTTTTAGCAGACTTCCCAGGCCATTCCTCTGCGGCCAGTCTGGCTGTCGAGAATTACTTTCCTAATCAGCTTTCCCAAGTCACCCAGACTAATTGTCGAGGTCTGTGTTGTACTATGTGGTAGCCACCAGCCATGTGTTGCCATTTAAATTTAAGTTAGCCTTCAGGACTAGGTATGGTAAACATTCTTGGCCAGGCGCCGTGGGTCATACCTGTAATCCCAGCACTTTGGGAGGCCAAGGTGGGCAGATCACTTGAGATCAGGAGTTCGGGACCAGCCTGGCCAACATGGTGAAACCCCATCTCTACTAAAAATACAAACATTTTACTGGGTGTGGTGGCACACGCCTGTAATCCCAGCTACTCGGGAGGCTGAGGCAGGAGAATCACTTAAACCCGGGAGGCAGAGGTTGCAGTGAGCCAAGATCGCACCACTGCACTTCAGCCTGGGCGACAGAGTGAAACGCTGTCACAAAAAAAAAAAAAATTAAGTTAGTTAAAATGAGTTAAAATTAAAAACCCACAGCTGGGCGCCATGGCTCACGCCTACAATCCTAGCACTTTGGGAGGCCGAGGCTGGTGGGAACACTTTAGGTCAGGAGTTCAAGACTAGCCTGGGCAACATGGTGAAACCCTGTCTCTACAAAAAATACAAAAATTAGCCAGGTGTGGTGGTGGCTACTCAGGAGGCTGAGGCAGGAGAGTCACTTGAACCCAGACCCAGGAGGCAGAGGTTACAGTGAGCTGAGATCGTGCCACTCCACTCCAGCCTGGGCAACAGTGAGATTCCATCTCAAACAAACAACAAAAAAAAAAATTCAGAGCCTGGTGCAGTGGCATGTGCCTGTAATCCCAGCTTCTCAGGAGGCTGAGGTGGGAGGATTGCTTGAACCCAGGAGTTAGAGACCAGCCTGGCTCAAGCAATCCTCCCATCAATGAGACCCTGTCTCTTAAAAAATAATAATTTGGGCCGCGCACGGTGGATCATGCTTGTAATCCCAGCACTTTGGGAGACCAAGGCAGGCGTATCACGAGGTCAGGAGATGGAGATGATCCTGGCTAACACGGTGAAACCCCGTCTCTACTAAATACAAAAAATTAGCTGGGCATGGTAGCGGGCACCTGTAGTCCCAGATACTCGGGAGGCTGAGGCAGGAGAATGGCGTGAACCCGGGAGACGGAGCTTGCAGTGAGCTGAGATCACGCCACTGCACTCCAGCGTGGGCAACAGAGCAAGACTCCATCTCAAAATAATAATAATAATAATAATAATAATAATAATAATAATTCGGGCCGAGTGTGGTGGCTCACACCTGTAATCTCAGCACTTTGGGAGGCCAAGGTGTGTGGATCACTTGAGGTCGGGAATTCGAGACCAGCCTGACCAACATGGTGAAACCCTGTCTCTACTAAAAATACAAAAATCAGCTGGGCATGGTTGTGTATGCCTGCAATCCCAACTACTTGGGAGGCTGAGGCAGGAGAATCACTTGAACCTGGGAGGTGGAGGTTATAGTGAACCGAGATCGCTCCTTTGCACTCCAGCTTGGGCAACAAGAGTGAAACTCTGTCTCAAAAAAATTAAATAAATAATAATAATAATTTGATATCTCAGTTACAATAGCTGCATTTCATGTGCACAATAGCAACCATCATTGCCGAAAGTTCTGTTGGATGGTGTTGATCTAGAAGTATCTTTTTGTTTGCTTTTTTTACCTTTTTGCTCTATCTTGGTTGATTTCTTCTGACAGATGGGAGAATATAAGAAGAGGGAAACCAGATCCTTTTCCTTATTTAGTGTTATTATTTGTGATCACTTAGGGTCTGTTTGAGGAAAAACTTTCCACAAGAAGGTTTGGAGAGTCTAGGCTTTGGATAATGGTCCTGTTAGGTCAGCACCAGGAAATTCTCAGTTGATGTTGAGTGGTGAACAGGCCCAGCTCTTACTCTTGAAGAACATTTCTTGCTGTTCACCAGTGGCTCAAGAAAATGAGAAAAGATTAGGCCGGGCGCGGTGACTCAAGCCTGTAATCCCAGCACTTTGGGAGGCCGAGACGGGCGGATCACGAGGTCAGGAGATCGAGACCATCCTGGCTAACACGGTGAAACCCCGTCTCTACTAAAAATACAAGAAAATTAGCCGGGCGAGGTGGTGGGCACCTGTAGTCCCAGCTACTCGGGAGGCTGAGGCAGGAGAATGGCGTGAACCCCGGGGGGGCGGAGCTTGCAGTGAACCGAGATCGCGCCACTGCACTCCAGCCTGGGGCACAGAGCAAGACTCCCTCTCAAAAAAAAAAAGAAAATGAGAAAAGATTATACTTCCTTTTTTTTTTTTTTTTTTTTTTTTTTTTGAGACGGAGTCTCACTCTGTCACCCATGCTGGAGTGCAGTGGCATGATCTCGGCTCACTGCAAGCTCCACCTCCCAGGTTCACACCATTCTCCTGCCTCAGCCTCCTGAGTAGCTGGGACTACAGGCACCCGCCACCATGCTCGGCTGATTTTTTTGTATTTTTAGTAGAGACGGGGTTTCACCATGTTAGCCAGGATGGTCTCGAGCTCCTGACCTCGTGATCCGCCCACCTCAGCCTCCCAAAGTGCTGGGATTACAGGCATGAGCCACCGTGCCCAGCAAGATTATACTTCTGACTGGAGAGTTGGTGACTAGTACAAGGAGTAAAGAGCCAAAAAATGGACTGAAGTTGCAGTTGGGGGTAGATGTAGCCTGAGGTAGGTGGCAAAAATGACTATAACACTAGCATGCAGTGCAGGCTAGAAATTTTCAGCTTTTTTTTTTTTTTTTTTTTTTTTGAGACGGAGTTTCGCTCTTTTTGCCCAGGCTGGAGTGCAATGGCGCCATCTCAGCTCACCCCAACCTCCGCCTCCCGGGTTCAAGCGATTCTCCTGCCTCAGCCTCTCGAGTAGCTGGGATTACAGGCATGCGCCACCATGCCTGGCTAATTTTTTTTGTATTTTTAGTAGAGACGGGGTTTCTCTATCTTGATCAGGCTGGTCTTGAACTCCTGACCTCAGGCGATCCACCCGCCTCGGCCTCCCAAAAGTGCTGGGATTACAGGCATGAGCCACCGTGCCTGGCACAGCTTTTTTTTTCAAATCAAGAAGTTCTCCTAAAAGAGAGGAGACTTACGACACAATATGAGCTAATGAATAAGTTGTGGGAAGAAATGGAGGTCTAGGGCAAACCTAGAGTTAAGTGGTGCTTGTTTTCCTCTGTCCAGGGACCCACACTGTCTTCTAAGTTCTTTTTCTTGCTTCCGCTTTCCCCAGGTGCGATTTGGTCAACAAAAGCGATACCAAGATTGGTTCCAGCGCCAGTACCTGTCAACTCCAGATAGTCAGTCTCTGCGCTGTGACCTCATTCGCTACATCTGTGGGGTAGTGCACCCTTCTAATGAAGTACTGAGTTCAGATATCTTGCCCCGGTGGGCCATCATTGGTTGGCTCCTGACAACGTGCACGGTGAGGGCAAAAGATACTGGGTGGTGAAGGGTGCCTCCTCCATGGTTTTCCCATATTTCCATTCTTCTTCCTGACTCCAGGGCCACTTGACCCCTAAGGGCCCTTCTTTCACTCTGGTCCTCCAGAGTATCTCAGCCTTCTGCCTCACTTCCCTTTGTGTCTCTAGAAATTTACTTACACTCATTATTTTCCATCTGGGTTTGAGATTGAACAGGTTCATCTCCCCCATTACTGCCAACCCCCAAAAGCCTGGGTTTCTGGAGCATCCCTGCCTTTTTCATTTTTGCTTCCAGAAACCATATACAGCTATTCCTCTTAACTGTTTCTTTCTCAGATTCAGAGCTTGTATTCTTTAGACCCTCACCGCCATGCCTTTTTGGCTTCAGCTTTGTCTAGTTCCCTTCTGTAAATGCAGCAAGTCTGCAGTGGAGGCATTTCCTTCCAAGTGTTTTCCTCTCTGTGCCTAGGGTGGGAAACTATCCATTCTCTGGCATCTGGCTGCTCCCTGACCTCTTCCAACAGGGCTCCTCCTCCCCCGTTTGACTAGGTCCTTGGAATGTGCTGATTCAGATATGACAACAGGCTCTTCCTGGAGAGGTGGGGGTCTCTTCTTCAGGAATGTGCCTGGAGAGCCCAGCAAGGGCAGCTGAGGGGTGCTAGTCTGACTGTTGCCTCAGCTCAGGGGTGATGAGTGAACTTCTGAGTCCAAGCATTCTCCCTTACGGAAATCAGAGATATGAACTGCTGGCTTTATTAAGAACCCAGGCCTGCTGAGCACGGTGGCTCACGCCTGTATTCCCAGCACTTTGGGAGGTTGAGGCGGGCAGATTGTTGAGCTCAGGAGTTTGAGACCAGCCTGGGCAACATGGCAAGACCCCCGTCTCTACAAAAAAATACAAAAATTAGCCAGGTGTGGTGGTGTGCACCTGTAGTCCCAGGCTGAGGTGAAAGGACCGCTTGAACCTGGGAGGTGGAGGTTGCAGTGAGCTGAGATCCTGCCACTGCACTCCAGCCTGGGTGACAGAGTCAGACCCTGTCTCAACAACAAAAAGAAAAGAACCCAGGCCTGGCCAGGCATGGTGACTCACGCCTGTAATCCCAACACTTTGGGAGGCTGAGGCGGCAGGATCACTTGAGCCTAGGAGTTCAAGACCAGCCTGGGCAACATGGCAAAACCCATCTCCACCAAAATAAAACAAAAAGCCAGGCATGGTGGTGTGCTCCTGTAGTCCCAGATACCCGGGAGGCTGAGGTTGGGAGGATCACCCGAGCCTAACAGGTCAAGGCTGCAGTGAGCCGTGATCATGCCACTGCACTCCAGCCTGGGTGACATGGCAGGACCCTCATCTCTACAAAAAAATACAAAAATGAGCCAGGTGAGGTGGTGCGTGCCTATAGTCCCAGGCTGAGGTGAGGATCTCTTGAGCCTGGGCGGTGGAGGTTGCAGTGAGCTGAGATCGTGCCACTGCACTACAGCCTGGGCAACAGAGCAAGACCTTGTCTGGAAAAAAAAAGGTTGGGGGGTACCTGGCCCAATCCCTGTCCTCTTGGTTAAGACCACAGAGTATTCACCCATACACAACACAAGGCAGGTGAGCGTTCCACCTGTTTCACTAGGAACTGAATTTCATAGATGGAACAGCCAAGTGGGCCTTGGACTCTGTCTTGGGACTCTGAAATGGAGGGAGGTGATTGATGAAACTAGCCCTCTGTTTCTCTCCTCTCTTTTCCAGTCAAATGTCGCTGCCTCCAATGCCAAACTGGCTTTGTTTTACGACTGGCTGTTCTTTAGTCCAGACAAGGATAGCATTATGAACATAGGTATGTGACCAAGACCAGGCGGCTCCACTTCCCCACCACCCTAAGCCCCACTGCCTTGTCTTAGTGATAGCAGTCATAAATCTCAGGGCACCATGGAGTAGAGGCAGCTTATCTGGGAGCAGCTCTGTTGTTCTTCATCAGTTTTCCCTTGACCTAGAAAGAATTGCTTTGATAAGGCTAAGCCATCACCGTACCTCCTCCCCGCAGCCTGATGCATGGTCTTCAGGAGGGGAGGGCCTGGGCAAAGGAAAAGGCTGTACCATGTCCTGCTTTTCCTCTCCTATTACTTCCCTTCTCCAAGCTGAATGCTGGGAACAAGAAGGGAAATGAGGACTACAAGCTGTTTCGGGGGCTGTCAGCTCTTGGGTCTGCTCAGTGGGAATGGGGGGAATAGACATAGCACTTCCCAGAGCCATTCATGTATACTGACATGCCATTTTATGGAGACAGAAACAGGCTGACTTTAGCCTGGCGTGGTGGCGCGCACCTGTAATTCCAGCTGCTGGGGAGGTTGAGGCACGAGATTCACTTGAACCTGGGAGGCGGAGGCTTCAGTGAGCCGAGATTGTACCACTGCACTCCAGCCTGGGTGACAGAGCAAGACTCTGTCTCAAAAAAAAAAAAAAAAAAAAAAGAAAAAAAAGAGACTGACTGATGTGAGGGGCTCTTTAATTTCACATCCTCCAGAACCAGCCATCCTGGTTATGCACCACTCCATGAAGCCCCACCCAGCCATCACTGCCACACTCTTGGACTTCATGTGCCGCGTAAGTGTTAGAGCTCTCTTTTCTCCCCATGCCTGGATGAGCAGAATTAAGTGTATCTCCCCGATCTCCCAGTGCATGCGTCTTCTCAGTATGCCTTGACTGAGAGCAGAAGTGGTCATAGGTCCTATCCCCCAAGTTAATAAATGCTTCCCTTCCATATTCCACTGTCTGCAGTTGCATCTTCCATTTTCTGTGGGGTTGCTCAATCACAGAGATGGTGACTTAAGGTAGAATCTAGTTTCCTTGGGGAGCAGCCAGGTCCAGTAAGAATTTCTCATTGAGTGGCCTGGAATGGTCAGGAAGTCCAGTTCTCTCTGCAGCCATTCTCCCCAGTGTCTCCTGATCAAAACCAAAGCAGCTTTTCAGATCTAATTCAGCAGAACTCTCTGGATGGAGTCCTGTGCTCATTTTTCCCCTCCTTCTTCCCTTCCAGATCATTCCCAACTTCTATCCACCATTGGAAGGCCACGTGCGGCAGGGTGTCTTTTCCTCTCTCAACCACATTGTGGAGAAGCGAGTCTTGGCGTAAGGAATTTGGTGGGGGAAGGAGGTTGTTTTCCCATTTTTCATTAGGTCCAGGCATATCCAAATGTTGCCATAGCACTGCTGGCCCTTTTCTCTGACAGGTGTAAAAAGTATTGGCTCTACCTCAGACTGCTGGGCATATGTCTTCCTGGCTCTTAGAGGAATTTCTCTACTGCCATCGTATTACAAAGGTCTTCAAATGCCTTCATCTTCCCTGTTGACCCCCTTCAGGGATCTGAGTATGGTCCAGTTATAATGATTGGGCTTAGACCTATCTCAGCTCCATGTTGAGTTAGCAATGAGAAGCTCTGGCCGAACACAGTGACTCACGCCTGTAATCCCAGTAGTTTGGGAGGCCAAGGCAGGCAGATCACCTGAGGTTAGGAATTTGAGACCTGCATGGCCAACATGGTGAAACCCCGTGTCTACTAAAAATACAAAAATTAGCCAGGTGTGATGGCGCACACCTGTAATCCCAGCTACTTGGGAGGCTGAGGCACAAGAATTGCTTGAACCCGGGAGGTGGAGGTTGCAGTGAGCCGAGATTGTGCCACTGTGCTCCAGCCTAGGTGACAAGAGTGACACTCTGTCTCAAAAAAAAAAAAAAAAAAGAGAGAAGCTCTGATATTGACCTTCATCATGTTCCCCATTTAGACACCTGGCTCCCCTGTTTGACAACCCTAAGTTGGATAAGGAGCTGCGGGCAATGCTGAGGGAGAAGTTTCCTGAGTTCTGCAGCTCACCCTCCCCACCTGTGGAAGGTATGAGGTCCTCCCATTCCATCACCTGTGTCAAAAGAGGGGCAAGACAACAAGGCTTTCAGGCCAGAGCCCTTTTCAGGATGTTCACGGTTCTCCACTTCCGTGACGCTGTCCATCACAGGTTTTCCTTCTTCAGTTTATCTTTTTTATTCATTTTTGTGTTGTCTGTCTTGATTCTCTTGCTTCATCTAATCTTATTTGACGTGGTCTCATCTTTCTTGCTCTCTTAACTCTTGTTTTTTCTCCTAGTAACTCCTGCTCAGTAGTTAGAAGGCTTTCATGTAATATTTACAATATTTATCTCACTTTAACTTGCCCATTTTTTCTCTCTTCCCAGCTCTAGGTCCTGGCCTCTGATGACAGTATGTCATGTTGGGCCTCAAACCTTGCTCAGAATTCAACTGCCATCTCCTTACCACACATACACACTTTGTTTTGGGATAAGGGTCTAAGCCAAGTAGTATCTTCCAACTTGGTTTTAAATTAAAGAGCACTTGGAGGCTAAGCATGGTGGCTTATGCCTCTAATCCCAGCACTTTGGGAGGCCGAGGCGAGCGGATCACTTGAGGTCAGGAATTCAAGACCAACCTAGCCAACATCATGAAACTCCGTCTCTATTAAAATACAAAAAAAATTTGTATTTGGTGGGCACGTGTAGTCTCAGCTACTCAGAAGGCTGAGGCATGAGAATTGTGTGAACCTGGGAGGCGGAGGTTGCAGTGAGCCGAGATGGCGCCACTGCACTCCAGCCCAGGCGACGAGTGAGACTAGCACTTGGGACTGTCCCAGGTCTTACTCTAATTACCAATCCTAACGAGCTGAGCATAGAGGAGTCATGTCCTGTGTTGCTCTTATTCCTGGCAACATCCCTCTGCAGGTCATGGAGGGTTATGAGGACAAGATGTTTGTCAAGAGGTTTGTCCTTCCAGGGTCAGAATTCCATTTAGATCATAAACACCTTATTCTCTCACTTGCCCTCCATTCTCCCTTCCTAGAAGCATGAGGCATGTTAGAGGACCCACGAGGCCATCATATGCCTTATCTTTTTTTACTCCCAAGTCAAAATTGAGGAGCCAGTTTCCATGGAGATGGACAACCATATGTCGGATAAGGATGAGAGTTGCTATGACAATGCAGAGGCAGCCTTCAGTGACGATGAAGAGGATCTCAACAGCAAAGGTGAGGGTATCAGCAAGGGCTAGTTCAGGGTTATGCTGGCCCTGAGAGGACCAGTTCCCAGAAGCAGCCTCTCTGCACTCTTCCTGTCACCCTTATTCCTGTGAGTTAAAGTTTTGTTCACAGGGTGTCTGGATGAGACTCCAGAGTGCAGAGCCCTGCACTTAACACTCAAGGCAGGAAGGAAAAAAGAAGTGGTTCCTGCCCTTGTTTGCTTGTAAGAGCTAGCACATGTGCACATTCAGGGAGATGCTTCAGGCACTCACACAGCATTGAGGAAACAGGTGCACACTTAGGGCATGTGAGGAAGGGGATAAGTGGTTGAGGGGACTGTCTCTGTTGCTGGCATCTGGGCAAACTGACTTCTTTCCCAAATCACTCCCTTTAGGAAAGAAGAGAGAGTTTCGCTTCCACCCTATCAAGGAGACAGTTGTGGAGGAGCCAGTTGATATCACCCCTTACCTTGACCAGTTGGATGAGTCCCTGAGGGACAAAGTACTCCAGCTACAGAAGGGGAGGTGGGTACAGACCCTGTTCTCAACCTCAAGAGGTCCAGCCGCAGGCTCTCCACCTGGTGCTTAATGGGTACAGCAGGAGATGGGGGTTGGAGGCAAACATGATAGGAGTGTGTGGAGAGGCAGCTGAAGCTTCATGAGGGAGTTCTGCAGTTTACGTTGGGAGTACAAGCTGGGAGTGGGGCAGCCTCGTTCCCTAACACCTTGAGTTCCCACTGCAGATTCTTGGGAGAAGAGCCTCTGAGAACCAAAGCAGGGTTGGTGGGGATTTTCCTTTTCTTTAGGCCTCTGCCCAGACAGCACCAATTCTGCCCTAAAGCCTTCCCATCCAAGCTGGGATTTTACACAGAGCTCCTTTGTTTTGTCTCTGTGCATGTGAGTGTGCTTGTGCACTGTTCTGGGTGTGTGTCCTGCCCTCTGCTATCATTTATGTCCCTGGGATTTCCTCTCATTTCTGTCCTGCAGTGATACGGAGGCCCAGTGTGAGGTCATGCAGGAAATTGTGGACCAGGTCCTGGAGGTGAGGAGGAACCCAACCCCTTAGGGAGGAAGCAGCCTAGCCTGCTTAGCTTACACATCTCCCAGGGAAGCCAACTCACTTTTTCCCTCCCCTAGATGAGTCCCTCTTATAGTGGGGAGGGGAGCTTGCTGATCCTGGAGGTGGAAGCAGATGAGTTCCAAGACTGGGATAGTGGGGGCAGCGGGGCGTGGGTGTAGGTAGTGATTCTCTCTCCCTTGTCTCATCACTCAGGAAGACTTTGACTCGGAGCAGCTGTCTGTCCTTGCTTCCTGCCTACAGGAGCTCTTCAAGGCCCACTTTCGAGGGGAGGTCTTGCCCGAGGAGATTACTGAGGAGTAAGGCTCATCTTCCCTCACTCCTGAGCCTCAGGAGCCAGAGGCTGCTCTTACAGCCTGAGTCCAAGAGACCCCTTACTGTAGACTGGAGAAAAATCTATTCACTTGGTGTTTTTATTCTCACATGTACCAACTCATTTAAACAAGGGCTTATTTTTACCTGCTGAACACCGTGTGTACTGGGGAGGTGGACTAACATCCCCTCCTCATGCTTCCAGCCCTTGCTGCTGGGCCAAGTAACTCTAATCTGCTGAATCAGGTGTGATTGGACACTGGCCTGGAGCCTGTCTCTGAAGGGCGAGAGCGTGGTCCCATGTTAGGAACCTGTTTTCTCTGTTACCAAGCCTACAGAGCAGCAGGAAGTTTGCCTTTTGGGTAGGGAAGGAGCAGGCTGGCATTTAGCCTCCAGCTGGTCCTCCATATCTGCCCATAGCTCACCTCACCCCCTCACATGGACTCTCAAATATAACCCTCTTCTTGTAGGTCCCTGGAGGAGTCTGTAGGAAAGCCTCTGTACCTAATATTTAGGTAAGCATGCAGCTATAGGAGATACTGTTCTGCCCTCCGTCCTCCCTGACAGCACACACATGTGCTTCTGTCCTGGGGTAATGGGACTCCCTTTCCAGGGAGGAGGACATATGCTGTGGGCACAAACAGCCCGTGCCACCTGAGAAACTCCACGGGAGAGTCTGCCCTGGGTAAAGCTCTGTTCCTCTCCTCCCATGCCCTACTCCAGGAACCTATGTCAGATGCAGGAAGACAACAGCAGCTTCTCTCTGCTTCTAGACCTTCTCTCTGAGCTGTATCAGAAGCAGCCCAAGATTGGCTACCACCTGCTCTACTACCTGAGGGCCAGGTGGGTATGGTCCCCATGTTTCAAATGGTGTCAGGACACATCCTGAAGAGCCTCTCTTCCGCCCATGGCTCCCCCACCCTGGACTGTCATCACCAGGGCCTTGTGGGTTGGTTTGGTTGGATTGGTTTGTTTTTAAGAGACAGCATCTCACTCTGTCACCTGATCATAGCTCACTGCAGCTTCAAACTCCTGGGCTCAAGCCATCCTCCCACTTCAGCATCCTTAGTAGCTGGGACTACACAGCCTTGCACTACCATGCCTGGCTAATTTTTAAAAATTTTTTTTGTAGAGACAGGGTCTCACTTTGTTGCCCAGGATGGTCTCAAACTCCTGGGCTCGAGCGATCCTCCTGCTTCAGCCTCCTGAGGAGCTGGGATTACATCCAGGCATGCGCCACCATGCCCAGTTATTGGTTTTGGGGTTTTTTTCCCCCCTCTCAGTAAGGCTTGTGTGCTCCTAAGGCTTTTTTTTTTTAACTTAAATTTTTATTTATTTATTTTTTGAGACAGGGTCTCACTCAGTCACCTAGGCTGGCGTGCGATCTCAGCTCACTACAACTTCTGCTTCCCAGGCTCCAGCGATTCTCCTGCCTCAGCCTCCTGAATAGCTGGGACTACAGGCGTAAGCCACCAACCCTCGGCTGATTTTTGTATTTTTGTACAGATACGGTTTTGCCTGTTGCCCAGGCTGGTCTTAAACTCTTGGGCTCAAGTGATTTGCCTACCTTGGCCTCTCAGAGTTCTGGGATTACAGTCATGAGCCACTCCGCCCGGCCTTAAGGTTTTTTTTTCTTAATAGCTTTTTTGAGATATAATTCAAAAACCATAAAATTTGAAAATTTAAAATTTATTCTCAAGTATACAATTCAATTTTTTTTTTTTTTTTTTTGAGACAGAGTTTCGCTCTTGTCTCCCAGGCTGGAGTGCAGTGGCACAACCTTGGCTCATTGCAATCTCCTCTTCCTGGGTTTAAGCAATTCTCCTGCCTCAGCCTCCCAAGTAGCGGGGACTACAGGCATAAACCACCATACCCGGCTAATTTTTTTTTTTTTTTTTATTTAGTAGAGACGGGGTTTCACCATGTTGGTCAGGCTCCTGACCTCAGGTGATCCACTCGCCTTGGCCTCCCAAGGTGCTGGGATTGCAGGTGTGAGCCACTGTGCCCGACCTCAATAATTTTTTAGTGTATTCACAAAGTTATACAACTATCACTACTATCTAATTTAGAAAGAACATTTTTATCACCCCAAAAAGAAACCTCATACCCATTAGCAATCACTTTGCCATTCTGCCCTTCACCCAGCTCCTGGCAACCACTGATCTGCTTTCTGCCTCTATAGATTATTTTGGACATTTCAGATAAATGGAATCATACAGTATGTGATCTTTTGTGACTTGCTTTGTTTTTTTGTTGTTGTTTTTTTGTTTTTTGAGATGGAGTCTCACTCCATCGCCCAGGCTGGAGTGCAGTGGCGCGATCTCGGCTTATTGCAAGCTCCGCCTCCCGGGTTCACGCCATTCTCCTGCCTCAGCTTCCCAAGTAGCTGGGACTACAGGCGCCTGCCACCACGCCCGGCTAGTTTTTTTTTGTTTTTGTTTTTTTTGTATTTTTAGTAGAGACGGGGTTTCACCATGTTAGCCAGGATGGTCTCGATCTCCTGACCTCATGATCTGGCCACCTGAGCCTCCCAAAGTGCTGGGATTACAGGCGTGAGCCACCGCGCCTGGCTGGTGACTTGCTTTTTTCACCTAGTATAATGTTTTCTAGGTTCATCTATGTTGTAATATGTATCGTTTCTTCATTCCTTTTTTGTTTGTTTGTTTGTTTTGAGATGGATTCTTGCTCTGTCACCTAGGCTGGAGTGCAGTGGTATGATCACAGCTCACTGCAACCTCTGCCTCCTGGGTTCAAGCAATTCTCCTGCCTCAGCCTCCCTAGTAGCTGGGACTACAGGTACACGCCACCACATCCAGTTAATTTTTGTATTTTTTGTAGAAATGGGGTTTCACTGTGTTGGCTAGGCTGGTTTCAAACTCCTGACCTCAGGTGATCCGCCCACCTCGGCCTCTCAAAGTGCTGGGATTACAGGCATGAACCACGGGCCCAGCCATTTGTATATTTTCTTTGGAGAAAAAAATTTTCCCATTTTTAATTGAGTTATTTGTCTTTTTATTATTGACATTTAAGATTTTTTTTTTTTTTTTTTGAGGCAGAGTCTTGCTCTGTTGCCCAGACTGGAGTGCAGTGGCGTGAGCTCCACTCACTGCAACCTCCGCATACTAGGTTCCAGTGATTCTCCTGCCTCAGCCTCCCAAATAGCTGAGATTACAGGAGCGCACGTCTCTTTTTATTAGAGACGGGGTTTCACCATGTTGGCCAGGCTGGTTGGCCAGGCTGGTCTTGAACTCCTGACCTCAGGTGATCCACCCTCCTCTGCCTCCCAAAGCACTGGGATTACAGGCATGAGCCACCATACCCGGCCAAAAAGAATCTTTTTAAGATTTTGTTGCATACCAAAAGAGTTCTTTATATATTCTGGATACAAGTCTCAGACATGATGATTTGCAAGTATTTTTTCTTCCATTCTGTAAGTTTTAACTTTTTTGATAGCACTTTTGAACAAAAGTGCTAACTCTTTATGAAGTTAAATTTGTCTATTTTTTTCTTTTACCACTTGTGTTTTTGTTGTCATGAAGATTTACTCCTGTTTCTCTTCTACAAGTTGTGTGGCTTTAATTCTTACGTTTAGGCCTACAAGCCATTTTGAGCTAAGTGTGTATATGCTGTGAGGTGTCATTGCCCTCATGGTTAGAGCCCAGAAAGCAAGAGAAAAAGCCTTCTCCAGCCTGACCTGAGCCCTCCCTCTTCTGTTCCTGACTCTCATCAGTCAGTAGCTTTACTCACTGACCATGGTTGGAGCCCTCTTGAGTTCTGGGGAAGGATGGAGAGAAAGAAGAGTATCCTCTGGTTCCCATGAGTTATCAAGCCCCTGCGGGAGGCAGTTGGGAGGGACATGAGGCAGATCAGCACAGGGCATCTGGAGCCAGCGAAGCAGTTTTAGAGCGGGAGCCTGCTTCAGTGATGCTTGAAGGTGGGCACTGGGGTCAGGCTACTGGCTCAGGCCCAGCTGGTCTTGCAGCAAAGCCGCCGCAGGGAAGATGAACCTGTACGAGTCATTTGCCCAGGCTACCCAGCTGGGCGATCTACACACCTGCCTGATGATGGACATGAAGGCCTGCCAGGAGGATGATGTGCGGCTCCTGTGCCACCTCACGCCCTCCATCTACACAGAGGTTAGTGCCTACCTCCGTATCTGTGCCAGGCGGCTCACAGGAACACACTTCAGTGAACACTCTGAGCACACACAACCCTGAACCCTCTTTTGTTCATCCTCACTAACCTAGGTGGGCCATTGCTTCCCACAATCACAGCTGTCCCCTCCTTCCACTTCTCTTTATTAGTGGTTGAAACATTTCTAGAACTCCCTGAATTCCTATACTTCAGTGTAACTGATGTGCTCTGGGGTCTAGGCCTATATTCTTGGCTTCTCATATTGGGTCCCATCATCTGGACCTAGGACAGGTCCCACAAACCAGATCCATGTTCATATCAACGTGGACAGATCCACATCAGCAGGCCCTCTTGTCCTCTGATGGCTCACCCTTGCTTGGATTCTCTCTGATAGTTCCTGATGACCGGGGCTTCTGTAGTGGAGACTCACTTTCATTTCCCCTGGTTCACTCACGCTCTAGGAACTGGGACATAACAGGTATCAGCCCTTTCTCCTCTTGGTAGAAGTTCCCAGGAAGAGGGAAATGAGGATCCAGGGCATGACAGGAGGAACTGTGATCTCGGCCGAGTACTGGAGGGAGGAGGGGTGCAGATGCTGGACACAGGGTACTTCCCTCCCCCTGCTCCCCCTTCTCTAGATGGGGCCCTGCCTACCCCACATACCTCCAGACATACTCTTTACACCACCTCTTTGGCCAAAGGTCAGCACAGGTTGGACTTCTTTGCTGCCAAGGATGCAAATATTTATTCTACCGCTGCTCCCACACAGAATCAGGCATCATGGCCAGTCCTCTCAGCTCTGGCTTTATCTCTAGTAGTTCCCCATTCCTTTCTGTACACACACTGTGGGAACTATCAGAGAAAACCCACACCCCTGATGGTGTGCACACATAAATAACAGCACTTGGGGTCTTCAAGTTCTCGAAGTCTTCCAGCATCATAGCTGTTAGATCTCTGTTTAGCGGTTTATTTTAGGGCCTGTGTCTGACTGACCCAGTCACACCTTGAGATGTAATAAGGAAGGAGAGTGGGTTATGGGATGAAAGCTGAGGAGCCCACCCAGGACTCTTCCCCTCTCTTTTTCCATTTAGTTTCCAGATGAAACCTTGAGGAGCGGAGAGCTGCTGAACATGATCGTGGCTGTTATTGACTCTGCACAGGTAAACATTGAGCTCTGACCTCCCCAGAAAGGTCTGGGAGGCAGCATTAGGGGAATAGGGCCTCTGCTCTCCCTCCAGGCCTGCAGACAGGGAGCCCATGCTCCCTTCTGGCTACAGTGATGTGCACTTTCAGCCATGGGGCCTGGGAAGGAAAAGTGGAGCCCAAGCAAGGCAGGCTGAGGTTAGGCCAATCCTGCCTGGAGTTCCCCTTATCCTCCATATTTTTTGGGCACTCCTGTTCCACAGCAAAACCTGAGGGGGTTGTGGTTTTAGCTCTCAACTGGTCTTTCCTTTGACTCGGAATGAAAATGGTCAGACCATTTCTATTTGACCTTTTCACCATGCGTAGGTCCCCAAGAGGCTGTAGCTTTGCTCAGGTCCTTCTCAGGCCTGTACTGGGATCCCATTTCTCCTCCTCTCCACTTAGTTCCCATTCATAAAAGAGGAAGCTTAGCACCCAAGAATCCTCCTTCTTTTGTCTTTACCCTGCCCAACCTACATCTAGAGCCCAGCCTCTCAGGGTCCTTTCCTTCTCAGGCTCAGACCAAGGCTGTAACTGCTTTTGCCCAAAATAGTCCTAAGATTCCCACTCAGGCCTGTGGCTACTTTATCAGCCCCTTCATCCTTCAGAGATGGCAGCATTCGTTGTGTGCCATCTCCTTCCCATTCCTTTAAACTGGGCTTTCACTTCTTCTAATTTTTTTTCCCCCTTATGAGCCCTCCTGCGTCCCCCTCCATATAGCTTCCTGGCCCCTTTCAGAGCTGATGGGTTCTGCCTCCTTCCTCCACCTCCTTAGCTCCAGGAGCTGGTCTGCCACGTGATGATGGGTAACCTGGTTATGTTTCGAAAAGACTCAGTTCTCAACATACTCAGTAAGTGATCAAACCTTTAGGTACCTGGGAGAGGAGAGGAGGGCAGGGTGTCAGTCCTGTGTATCTTACACTATCTGGAAAGCTGGTTCTGGGGCTGGGAAGTTAAGGGGACAGAACTGTACTCCACCCTGGTGTGGTCTGGGGCAGTGTCTTTCTGGATCTGTCCTACCTCTGTAACATCCCTGCTTGGAGTGCTGGTTGGTAGTCAGTGGATTAGGGGTGTGTGTGTGTGTGTGTGTGTGTGTGTGTGTGTGTGTGTGTGTGCTTGAGAGAGATGTTTCTTTTGTCTCTTCCAGTTCAGAGCCTAGACTGGGAGACCTTTGAGCAGTATTGTGCCTGGCAGCTCTTTCTGGCCCACAATATTCCCCTGGAGACCATAATCCCCATCCTGCAGCACCTCAAATACAAGGGTAAGTAGGTTTGTGGGTAGGGAGCACATCAGACATGACACTTCCTATACAGCTAGGGCAAGGCTGAGGCTTAGGCTTCTAGGATGAGCCCAGATCCATTGTCCTCCTTCCCACCAAAGTGCACAAGGGCAGGCTCCCTGTCAGCCACTTTTGTTCTTTAGATGAGTCCTGTGGGTCCACCATGAGCCAGGCTCTGGGCTGGGGCTCAGGCGGCTCAGGGACTGATAGGAGTGGGGTAGGGGATTCTTCCTGGCTCCTCATCAAAGACTATCCTTATTCCCTCCAGTGGCTGTTGGGGGATGAGAGAGGTCCCCAGATTCCATCCTGGAATCATACCTTCCCCTGAACAGCCTCTGCCCTTCCCTCACAGAGCACCCAGAGGCCCTGTCCTGCCTACTGCTTCAACTCCGAAGAGAAAAGTGAGTTCCACTTCTGGGGCTCTTTAGCCCTCAGTTTTAACATCCCAAGAGCTGCTGTGGTGTAAAGGGCTTCTGTCCTGCTCCTTATTGCCATATTTTTTCCTGTCGTTAACATCTGCTTATTCTGCCCTTCCCCCAACGTGACTTACAAATGAGCAGCTCCCCTGGGATCTGGGCTTCCTCTCGACTTTACCCCCCTGCCCACCAGGAGCTGCCCTCGGAGGTGGGGAGGTGGGGACCGGACATCCCTGTTTCCTGCTGCCACAGCAGTTCTAATCCCTGGTGGCTCCTGCTCCCCGCCCCCACCCCCGCCCCCGCCACCCCATGCTCCTGCGGCCACTGCACAGCTAATCCAAGAGGAGGGAGGGTCAGGGTAGAGGGGTCACGCACCATCCTCTCCCTCACCCTGTGCAGAGCAGAGCCAGCTGGACCCCATTGTGCCTTGATAGGGTGGGGCAGAGAGGGAGAGGGTGGCAGCCCCCTCTTCCCGCAAAGCCGCTTTAGCAACATCCCCCGATAAATGGGGCAGCAGCTGTGTATCTTGTCCTTCCTACCTTTCTGTCTTCCTTCCACCCTTTCTGCTCCCTTGCCTGAGAGACTAGAAATGGTACAGAGTATCCTAGAGGAAGAGGGAAGCTTGGAGGCTGTGTGGGGCTGTGGCTTCACAACCCTCTCCTCCCCTCTTCCTCCAGCTGGAAGCCAGGTTGGCCCACAGCTCTAGCAGGGTAGGGGTAGGGGAGCATCTGCATGTCACCTGCTTGTGCTTCTGCCTCCCAGGCCCACTCCCTGACTGTTCTAGGGGAGGAAGAGGAGAACTGGGGGTTCTCCTTCCCAACACACACACGCACACACTTTCTTCTACTACAGCAAGTGAAGAATCTCACTTCTCCTCTCCTGGCTTCCACAGAGGATGAAACCAGGCATTCCTTGGCCTAAGGAGAAGAGGGAGAGGGATGTGAGAGTAGTGGGTGGGTAGGGAGGCCGGGGTTTGGGAAATCAGTGGGAGAGACCCAGCATGCCCTGTGGCCACTGTGCAAGCAGCACCCAGTGCCCCCTTCCTCCCCCAGGCCCAGTGAGGAGATGGTGAAGATGGTGCTGAGCCGGCCCTGCCATCCTGACGACCAGTTCACCACCAGCATCCTGCGGCACTGGTGCATGAAACATGACGAGCTGCTGGCCGAGCACATCAAGTCCCTGCTCATCAAGAACAACAGCCTGCCTCGCAAGAGACAGAGGTGGGACACAGTCCCTGTCTACCCTCCAGGCCATGGTCTGCAGTGACTGCTGCCCGGTGGTGGTGGGGGCTGGTGCTGTCCCAGCCTGGTTTGTGGGCGACATCTAGTGGTCCGAAGCCACATGGCATGTGAGACCACTGTGGCCCCTTCTCCCCATCTTCCAGTGCCCCTGTGGCCAGGATCCCCTGCTCTAGGCACACCTTTCTCACCTGACCCCAGCTCTCCCAGCCTGCCTGTCCTGCTCCCCATGTAGGCTGCCTCTGTCGTAAGGGGGCCCTGGCGGGTGGAGGGTGTCTTGCACTCTGGAACCCTCCCGCACTCAGACTCTGGCTCTGGTGATTCCTGCACAGCCTGAGGAGCTCTAGCAGCAAGCTGGCCCAGCTGACTCTGGAGCAGATCCTGGAGCACTTGGACAACCTGCGGCTCAACCTGACCAACACCAAGCAGAACTGTATGCCTTCCACCCTCGGCGTCCAGTGTAGACAGTGCTGCCCTGGCCCAGACTATGCCTGGAGCCAGGCTGGGGGCAGGGGCAGGACACTCGGGGCCACAACCCACACTGGGGATAAAACAACCTTTGGGTGCTGTTTAATAAGCTCCCAGACATCTGATTGTTTTTCCTTCCCTGCTCTCCCTTTTCTTCCTCTAGTTTTTAGCCAGACCCCAATTCTCCAGGCGCTGCAGCATGTCCAGGCGAGCTGTGACGAAGCCCACAAGATGAAGTGAGGCTCCTGCCACTTTGGGCCTTGGAAAGTAGTAGGGGAAAAGCCTAAGGGAGAGGAAGCCTGCTAGGGACATAAACGTAATGGCCAGCAAGACCTTAGGGTCCAGGGTTGAAGAAAAAGAGGCCTAGGCCTGGGGGCAGAGAAGAGGATGGGAGGTGCCGTAGGAGCAGTAGGCTCCCGCTCAGAGCTCCTGCTCCTTTTCCTTAGGTTCAGTGATCTCTTCTCCCTGGCGGAGGAATATGAGGACTCTTCCACCAAGCCACCCAAGAGCCGGCGGAAAGCAGCTCTGTCCAGCCCTCGAAGTCGTAAGAATGCCACACAGCCCCCCAATGCTGAAGAAGAGTCAGGCTCCAGCAGTGCTTCGGTGAGAGCCCAGCCAGTGCACAGGGGGAAAAGGAGCACTGGGTGCAGGTGGAGTCGGCACCAGCAGCTGCCCAGGCTGGTAACTTCCCATTTCCCCTCCCATCTCTTCCAGGAGGAGGAAGACACGAAACCGAAGCCTACCAAGCGGAAACGAAAAGGGTCCTCTGCAGTGGGCTCTGACAGTGACTGAGGCCCTGCATTCCCCATCCCAACCCCAGCTGGATTGCTTTCTCCTCCTTGGTGATTCAAAGGTTAATAGAGGCTGGGGAGATTGCAGGGGAAACACCCTTGCCGCATCCCCAAGCTACCCCGGTGGAAGGAGGAGCTTTCTCCTCTGGCTGAGTTTGAGAAGCTGCCATGCAGCCCCTAGCCCCTTCCCTCCTGGGGCCTCCAGCCCCTCACACTGCTGTTCCCAGTGATATTTGGGATCTGACTGAAGCCAGAGGCTCTGTAAAATCAGGCCATAGTGGAAGTCCTCAGCCCCCAGGCCCCTTCCCCAGTCTCCTCCCCCAGTCTCCCAAGGAGCCATTGCAACAAAGAAGGGAAATGACAAAGGGGCAGCTGGCCAGAGAAGCTGGGATAAGAGCAGAGACTCAGTGTGTGGGTGTCCCTTCCTGCTTCCCCCTTCGGGTCTTGGTTTGTTCTGAAGGGGTGTTTTATAGTCACTATCCACATGCCAGTGTGAAATGGGCATCTGTGACGTGGTCAGGGTGTCCATTCCTAATCATGGGGCAGATGCCGCAAGCATTCAGAAAGGAGTCTGAAAGGGTGGCCACAGCCCCATGTGGTGTGCCCTGGAGGCTGAGGTTGGCACCTCAAGCTACACCAGAGTCCAGGGAGTCCCAGAGGCAAGTTTCACAGAACTGTCAAATGATCCCATTTCCTTGAATCTGGGTTTTTTGGTTTTTTTGTTTGTTTGTTTTTGGCAGAGATAATCGTGTCTTAAAAGTTGTTTTTAAATGACAATAAAACAAGCCAGAATGTCTTTTGTGCTGGAGTGTCTGCTGGCGTTTGCCCCGTGCATGTATAGCTTGGTCTTGATTTGATTGGCATCGCTACTTGTAACCTCAGAACAACCCCCTTTCCCTTCCTGTTCTGCCCCCACTTTTGCCTAGAGCAGAAGGGACTTGGCTTTGGCCCCTACCCATCCTTCCTGCTACCACTGGAGGTGGGAGCCAGGCGCTGACCTATCTATGCAGAACCATCCCCTGTAGGATGAGGCCTGTCCTTTCTCATTTCTCAAGAAATGAGGCTTCCAAAAGGTCTGTCATCCTCCAGTTGAAGTCTGTGTGCCTACCAACAACTGCCGGAGGACTCCCTGCTTGACGGGAGGGATACTCCAGCTTGGTCTCCAGGGACAACTGTATCTGGAGATGAAGTTCGGATACCAGGGAGGGATAGAGATGCTGTTCCTTCCACAGTCTGGCCACTTTGCTGGGCCATGTGAACCAGCAGAGGAGAGTTCTTTGGCTATGCTATTGTTCCCCCGCTGTCCAGGGAGAATGGAGGCGGACTGAGGAGTGAAGTTTGGGTGAACTGCACAGAGCTGCTCCTCTTCACCCTGAAAATTTGTCTTTTTACAGAATCCAGGTTCTCCCCTCTCTCATCACTGCTGTTCCTTCCTTTGAAAGTCTAAACCACCAGAGGCCTTTTTCCTTCCTCTCTCCTTCCCCAGTTTCCTCTGCCCCAATTAAAACCAGAATGGAGAGCATTTGCTGACTGGCCCCAATTATTGTACCCTTGCCCAAAGGGAGGGGCCTCTGTCGTGGCCCCTCAGAAATCTGGCAGTCTGGGTTTCCACCTTTCCCCTATTTTAACTCTCAGCCCCCACCCATCCCCTGGGGTTGCGGCTGGCAGGAGGGGATGGGGCCTGCCTATCCTGCTGGGACTTGCAGAACCAAATGGGCCAGGGGCCAAGTTCTTCATTCTTTTGGGAGAGAGCAATGGTACCTTCCCTTCACGGGAAAATGAGAAACATTGAGGGGAAGATGGACTGCGATCCAAAAGCCCTGGCTGTCAGGCCTGGACTCTAGAGCTTAGCCAGATGCCTAAACCGCCCAAGCCGAGAAAGAACTTAGAAGACAGACATAACCCTGGGATTGAGGGAAGGCGCGAGCACCGCCCCGACCTGGTAGGGAGCAGTCCGGGAGGGAGCGCGCCTAGGGCGGAGCGTAGGCTGTGGGGAGGGCTGGGAGTCCGGGGCCGCCCCACACCCGCACTCCTCCCGGGTTTCTGCTCTCCGCCCGTGGGGAGTGGTGGGGGCTTGGGTGGGAAGGGGCGTGTGCCAGCGCAGGCGCGCTCACGGGAAGGAGAGGTCTCAGCTAGAACGAGAGGCCCTAGGTTTTCGGGAGGGAGGAACAGGGATGTTTGCTAGCGGCTGGAACCAGACGGTGCCGACGGAAGAAGCGGGCTCCATGGCTGCCCTCCTGCTGCTGCCCCTGCTGCTGTTGCTACCGCTGCTGCTGCTGAAGCTACACCTCTGGCCGCAATTGCGCTGGCTCCCGGCGGACTTGGCCTTCGCGCTGCGCGCCCTGCGCTGCAAAAGGGCTCTTCGAGCTCGCGCCCTGGCCGCGGCTGCCGCCGACCCGGAAAGTCCCGAGGGGGGCTGCAGCCTGGCCTGGCGCCTCGCGGAACTAGCCCGGCAGCGCCCCGCGCACACCTTTCTCATTCACGGCTCGCGGCGCTTTAGCTACTCGGAGGCGGAGCGCGAGAGTAACAGGGCTGCACGCGCCTTCCTACGTGCGCTAGGCTGGGACGGGGGACCCGGCGGCAGCGACAGTGGCGCGGGGAGCGCTGGAGAAGGCGAGCGAGCGGCGCCGGGCGCCGGAGATGCAGCGGCCGGAAGCGGCGCGGGGCTTGCTGGAGGGAACGGTGCGGCCAGAGGTGGAGGAGCCGCCGCCCTTCTGGCACCTGGAACAACCGTGGCGCTGCTCCTTCCCGCCGGCCCAGAGTTTCTGTGGCTCTGGTTCGGGCTGGCCAAGGCCGGCCTGCGCACGGCCTTTGTGCCCACCGCCCTGCGCCGGGGCCCCCTGCTGCACTGCCTCCGCAGCTGCGGCGCGCGCGCGCTGGTGCTGGCGCCAGGTAAGGCTGGAGCGCCGAACTAACCAAGGCGCGGCCAGCCACAGAAGGGGGCGTGTCGGGGACCGCAGAAGGGCTTGGATTCATCCCTGGGCCTGGGAAGAAGCCGACTATCCCTTGGGGTTCGAAAGTGAGTGGAGCTAGGAGTCTCCGGGTTTGCAAAGGGATGAGACTGAATCTTTGGTGCCCCAAGTATCCCCAAGGAGTCGAGTTCCAGGCCTCAGACCCAAGATGGAATGTCCATACCCTTCACCCTCACCCAAGAGTAGTGTGGGCTGGGATGGGGAGGGGACATGGGTCATAGGCTCTTCTAGGTAGAGCCAGGGCCCCGGCGCTGTGCTTTCCCACCCTTCCAGAGTTTCTGGAGTCCCTGGAGCCGGACCTGCCCGCCCTGAGAGGCATGGGGCTTCACCTGTGGGCTGCAGGCCCAGGAACCCACCCTTCTGGAATTAGCGATTTGCTGGCTGAAGTGTCCGCTGAAGTGGATGGGCCAGTGCCAGGATACCTCTCTTCCCCCCAGAGCATAACAGACACGTGCCTGTACATCTTTACCTCTGGCACCACGGGTGAGAGCCGGGCACCATACTTAGCTCCCCGAAACTAAGGCAGAGGAAGGCAGGGTTCTGGGAACAGAGACTGGGACCTCCTCAGCGCCCAGACCACTCCTTCAGAGCCCCAGACAGGATGCTGGTTTCATTGGCACTTCCTTTTTCTCTTCATCATTTCACTCCCCAGTCCCTTCACCTCCTACTGATTTCTCCACCTCCCCCAGACCACCCAGATTTCCAGGACAGCCTGGTCTCCATCCTCAGCTTCCGTCCTGCGTCCACCTCTTTCTGTGGGAAACCCAGTGGGGGTGCAAACAGATAGGTAGAGCTTGGAGTCCACCCTTCCCCTGATCGCCCCACAACTGCCACCCCACAGGCCTCCCCAAGGCTGCTCGGATCAGTCATCTGAAGATCCTGCAATGCCAGGGCTTCTACCAGCTGTGTGGTGTCCACCAGGAAGATGTGATCTACCTCGCCCTCCCACTCTACCATATGTCCGGCTCCCTGCTGGGCGTTGTGGGCTGCTTGGGCATTGGTCAGTCTCCCCAACCCCACCTTCATTAATTCATCCAGCAGACATTTATTAAGCACCTACTGTGGTGTGAGTCCTCCAGGGTAGATAATCTAGAGGACGGATGGGGCAGAGCCCTACTCACCAGGAGCTCTACAATGGCAATGTTACCTGCCTAGACCTACAGACTGAGGAACGGGGCAGGGGGGGCCATGTAGCCACATAACTCCAGGCTGCAGGATCAAAGGCAGGGAAGGACTGTCAGTCCAGGAACAGGCAAATAGAGAAGAGGGAGAGAGAGACAAGGAGGTGAGAGTGTGGAGGATGGGATCTTTGGGGCTGGGAAGTAGGGAAAGGGCATTCACCTCTTCCAAGGCTGGGGACAGGGGCCGGGGGAGGGGAAAGAGGGCCAGCACAGCTTCCTGACGGTGTGACTCCCACAGTGGGCCCTTCCCAGGGAATGACTACAGTGAAGGCTGGGGTCTGGAAAGAGGGGCTCGGGCTCCCCACTCTGCTCCTAATCTTACCTGCTTCCTTCTTCCCCACTTCCCACTTCTGGCAGGGGCCACAGTGGTGCTGAAGTCCAAGTTCTCGGCTGGTCAGTTCTGGGAAGATTGCCAGCAACACAGGGTGACCGTGTTCCAGTACATTGGGGAGTTGTGTCGATACCTTGTCAACCAGCCCCTGGTGCGTAGGCATAGATCCTGGGCAGAGCTGCTGACACAGGGCTAGCTCATGGGGAACAGGACAGTTGACAGGAGACATTGAGACAGGGAGTTGGAGGGAGAAGCAGCAAGAAGGAAATCGCAGTGTAAGATAAGGAGCCGGAGATGGCCTAGGCCATCTGACGCTTACAGCCTCTGAAGGAGGTCACAGTGGTGGGGGGTTCTGGTGAATGGAGAACAGGAATTCACTGCGGGGAGCGGGCATCTTGGTGCTGAAGCCCCGGCCCCTCTCCCACTCATCTCAGAGCAAGGCAGAACACGGCCATAAGGTCCGGCTGGCAGTGGGCAGCGGGCTGCGCCCAGACACCTGGGAGCGTTTTGTGCGGCGCTTTGGGCCCCTGCAGGTGCTGGAGACATATGGACTGACAGAGGGCAACGTGGCCACCATCAACTACACAGGACAGCAGGGCGCTGTGGGGCGTGCTTCCTGGCTTTACAAGGTGAGGGGCAGAGAGGAAACTGAGAACCCTTGGAACAGCAGAGGGCTGGCAGGAGAGGGGGCTCATGTGACTTCAATGGTTCAGTACCCGGGTCTCCCTTTCCCCAGCATATCTTCCCCTTCTCCTTGATTCGCTATGATGTCACCATAGGAGAGCCGATTCGGGACCCCCGGGGGCACTGTATGGCCACATCTCCAGGTTGGTGGTGTTCTGGTGGGGTGGGCGAGGTGCTGACGCTGGCACAGGAGGACTGGAATTGGAGACGGGTGGATGGGGGCAGGAGGCTCTGGGAAAGGTGACAGCACTCCTGACCCTGGTGACTCTGCCAGGTGAGCCAGGGCTGCTGGTGGCCCCGGTAAGCCAGCAGTCCCCATTCCTGGGCTACGCTGGCGGGCCAGAGCTGGCCCAGGGGAAGTTGCTAAAGGATGTCTTCCGGCCTGGGGATGTTTTCTTCAACACTGGGGACCTGCTGGTCTGCGATGACCAAGGTTTTCTCCGCTTCCATGATCGTACTGGAGACACCTTCAGGTATCTGTCCATAACTGGTTCTTCATCCTGGACATCTGATCTCTGTGATCCAAAGCTTCTGAACTTCAACTCCCTGATCTGCCACCTCAACCCGGGTCCTCAGCTAACCTCTCATTCTCAGATCTCACCATCTCATCCCTGTGACAGTCTGGCACGCTGACCTCTGACCTCATCTCCCCACCAAGCCCATGAGGCCCTGACCCCTGACTCCCAGTTTCAGATCTCTGCTCTCTGACAGGTGGAAGGGGGAGAATGTGGCCACAACTGAGGTGGCAGAGGTCTTTGAGGCCCTGGATTTTCTTCAGGAGGTGAACGTCTATGGAGTCACTGTGCCAGGTGCCTAGGCATGGAAGGTGGGGGAGGCACCCAGCCACCACCCCGAATTGGTAATACTTGGGCGCAGGGAGCACGAGGCCTTCATGGTGGTCAGCCATGGAGGGGCTTACTCTGTCTCCCACACCCATCAGGGCATGAAGGCAGGGCTGGAATGGCGGCCCTGGTCCTGCGTCCCCCCCACTCTTTGGACCTTATGCAGCTCTACACCCACGTGTCTGAGAACTTGCCACCTTATGCCCGGCCCCGATTCCTCAGGCTCCAGGTAACCAGCCACTCCCCCCGCAGCCCCTCACCCCATATATCCTCACTCCACATATCCACCCCATGTATCAACTTTGGGAGTTTGATGGCTCCCAAACTCTACAAAGGGGCCCCCAACGTAATACACTCCACGAAGAGAAAAACCACGGAGACATACGCCCTTCACCCCACTTCTTTCCTTATCCCTGCCTTCTTCTGGCCTGGCTCTTTCTCCTCCCTGTCACCTCCTCCCCTAAACTTTGACCTCGCACGTCCCTTTCCCCAGACGTGCTCCTTAACAAAATTCAGGCAACTCCCCTGAACCAGCTGGGCAGAGTCCCCTTCCCTCCAACTCCTCTGACCCTTCCTCCTGTCCCCAGGAGTCTTTGGCCACCACAGAGACCTTCAAACAGCAGAAAGTGCGGATGGCAGAGGAGGGCTTCGACCCCAGCACCCTGTCCGACCCACTGTACGTTCTGGACCAGGCTGCAGGTGCCTACCTGCCCCTCACACCTACCCGGTACAGCGCCCTCCTGGCAGGGGACCTTCGAATCTGAGACCTTCCACACCTGAGGCACCTGAGAGGACTCTGTGGGGTGGGGGCCATTGCAGGGGTGCTGGGCTGTCAGGGACCTTTGCTATACCAGAACTGCGGTCACTATTTTGTAATAAATGTGGCTACAGCAGATCCAGCTGTCTTTCTGACCTACAGTATGTGTCTATCTCTCTGTGGAACTGCTTTTTCCTCGAGAGTTTTCTCCTGGCGTGGAGCCACAGGCCACACGTTCCTGCCCTGACTGGCTGTGGGCCAGAGTCCCATATCTGGACCTTGGTGTTTTCCTCTCAGGAGATCCTGTGTGACCCTTGTCCTTGGAGAACCTCTGGTTACTGATGTTTGTCTGTGTTCCTGTGTAGCTCACTCCAGTTTTACTCTTCGAGTGCCAGGCTCCCACTGCTCTGTCTTGGGAACTGGAGGACCCGAGGGGTTGGCTCAAAGGGCAGAGGTGGACAGAGGCACACAGAAACGCTGCCCCCCACAGCCAGCCCAAGCTGCTCCCCGAGAATCAGGTAGGCTGGGCCTGAGGAAGAGTCCTAACCAGTCCAAACAAGTGTTTGACTGTGGGGGCAAGGATGCTCAAGATACCCCTCTGCCTCGCAGCTGTCTCTGAGAAGCCAATCTTTGAGGGGGAAGAGTGGGGTGCCCTTGCCTCCAGATGTCCCTACTCCTACCTGGTGACTGTCAGACATTCCCAGAAGGAGCAGTTCCCAGGGGAGACCCTCGGATACTGCAGGAGAGTTTGACGGAAGCCCCTCCATGGAGTGAGGCTGAGTGCATGTGGTGGCAGGAGGGATGGTGAGAATCAAAAGGAAAAAGGCCTCTCGACCCTCAAATGAGGTGTCCAGAAAGTTCATCATCTAAAAGCTTGAAATGATGAAGCTCCTGCTTCTCCTAGGAACTACAGTCCCCCTCTGTTTTGAGCTGTGGGTCCTTGAAATTTTCTGCTACTTTGCCTTTCCCCTTCTAGCCCCTCTGCCCAACATGAGAGGTCAGGGGACATGCCCTACTGGCACACTTGGGTCTCTATTGCCAGCCCTCCTGTTCCAGAACTTTACAACTTGCCCCCTTCCACATGCAAGCCCAGTGCAGCCTCACTGACAGACTAGGTAAGGCACATGCTGAGGTGCTGGGGACATCTTCATGCACAGACCAATAAATGTGGGATTTAGCTCATTCTGAGCACCTCTCCAATCTGCCCCAGGAGGAGTACAATAGTTAGGGTGTGCCTGGGGGTAGGGTAGGTAGGCAGCCTGTTGGCTCGCAGTGGGGCATCTCCTGCAGCTGCTCTCCCACACCTTAACTCAGAAATGGAGTCTCACCCTGTAGCCCAGGCTAGAGTGCAATAGTGCGATCTCGCCCCCTGCAACCTCCACCTCCCGGGTTCAAGCAGTTCTCCTGCCTCAGCCTCCTGAGTAGCTGGGATTACAGGTGCACGCCACCACACCCGGCTAATTTTTTTTTTCTATCTTTAGTAGAGACTGGGTTTCACCGTGTTGGCCAGGCTGGTCTCGAACTCTTGACCTCATGATCTGCCCACCTCGGCCTCCCAAAGTACTGGGATTACAGGTGTGAGTCACTGCGCCCAGCCTATTTTTGCTTTTTAAAGTGTAGCTACTAGAAAATGTAGAATTACACATGTGGTTCAGGTTATATTTCTACTGAACGGTGCTGGCCTAAATCCTGACCCCACACTTCACTCTGCAAACCCACAAATGCCAAGTGAAGCATGTCAGTTGCACCTGTGTCACCCCTGCTCTTGAGTATCTGCACTTTAGCAAGGTCAGCTGGGAGGAAGGGGATTCTGGCAAACTGGGCTGAGCCAGTCGCTGGGACAGAGTTCTGTCTTCCACTCCTATGCTGAGCTCATGGCTCGGCTCTTTGAACCAGCTTTGTCACAGAGGCTGCAACTAGTGATAGAAATGGAAAGCTGCAGCACCGGGCGCGGTGGCTCACGCCTGTAATCCCAGCACTTTCGGAGGCCGAGGCGGGCGGATCAGGAGGTCAGGAGATCGAGACCATCCTGGCTAACACGGTGAAACCCCATCTCTATAAAAATACAAAAAAATTAGCTGGGCGTGGTGGCGGGCGCCTATAGTCCCAACTACTCGGGAGGCTGAGGCAGGAGAATGGCATGAACCCGGGAGGTGGAGCTTGCAGTGAGCCGAGATCATGCCACTGCACTCAAGCTTGGGGTACAGAGCGAGACTCTGTCTCATAAAAAAAAAAAAAAAAGAAAGAAATGGAAAGCTGTAAGAAGGCCGACTTTTAATTCAAAAGCATCAGGTTTTCTGTTTGCTATAATTAAAAATAAAATAAATTATAAAAGAATTGGGTTTGAGACCAGCCTGGGCAACACAGCCAGGCATGGTAGTGCGCATCTACGGTCCCAGCTACCAGGGCAGAGGGGTGATGCTGAGGTGGGAAGATCCCTTGAGTCTGGGAGGTCGGGGCTGCAATGAGCAGTGATGGTGCTAACTGCACTACAGCGTGGGCAACAGAGTGAGACCCTGTCTCAAAAAAAAAATTAGGTTGCCCTACAAAAAGTTGATTGAAATAAAATTAAATGAGATCATGAGACAGTTTGCAAAGATGAACCAGTGGCCAGGCGCGGTGGCTCACGCCTGTAATCCCAGCACTTTGGGAGGCTGAGATGGGAGGATGGCTTGAGCCCAGGAGTTCGGGACCAGCCTGGGCAACATAGCGAAACCCCATCTTAACAAAAAACAAAAATTAGCCGGGCGTGGTGGTGCATACCTGCAGTCTCAGCTACTTGGAGGGCTGAGGTGGGAAGATGGCTTGTGCCCAGGAGGCCGAGATTGCACCACTGCAATACAGATTAGGCAATAGAGTGAGACCCTGTCTCAAAAACAAAAAACAGATGAACTAGGGTGGCCCTCAGGTGGTGAGTGCCCTTTCTCAGCAGGTTGGATAGAAGAGGATGGTGGACGCAGAGAACCCAGTTCTCAAAGCGTAGCAATACTCTCAGCCTTGTGTCTGCGGAATCTTCCCTGGGGGTAAAGGGGCTCCCTTCCCAAACCTGCCTCAAAGGCAGCAAACGATGCTGCCTGTTTTTGTTACATACAGCACACTAAAATTGTTTTTTATATTTTTAGGTGGTTAAAAAAAAACAAAACAAAAGACTATTTCATAACATGTAAAAATTACACGGGTTCAAATTTCAGTGTCCATAAATAGTTCTGCTGGCACACAGCCGCGCTCGTTCCTTACGATTGTCAATGTCTGCTCTCCTGCCACAACAGCAGGGCCGAGTGTTTATGAGACCCGATGGCCTGCAAAGCAGAAAATACTTCTCGTGCGGCCCTACACGGAAAGAGTTTGCCGGCGCCTCTGTCGGCCCCATCCCTCCTGCGCCCCTGGGCTGCCGCTGCTTCCGTGAGCCCCGGGAAGGGGAAGTGGAAGGAAACCCGCGAGCCGGGAGACACCCAGAGCGGCCGCGCGCGACCCCACAAGCGGGGAGATGGCAGGGCAGGAAGAGTCGGGAGGCCCCTCGCGCGCGACGCCCGGAGAAGCCCCGTGGGGCTTGGCAAAAAAACCCATCTAAGGGCGCTGCTCGGGACGGAAAGGCGTCAGGCGCAGCCAGCCAGCCTACTCCCTGGCGGCCTCCGCCAGGCGGGCTCCTGCAGGACGGCGCTTCGCGCCTACGTAAACCCGGCCTCGCTGCGCAAGCGCAAATCGGCGCCCGTCCGGCGCGCGGGAGGGGCGGGGCAGGCTGGGAAGGAGGGCGGAGCCATTCTTATGACTGTACCAGCAGCTCTTCGCCTCCAGCCAAAAAGGCAAATGGAGGGGAGCGGCCGGAGTACCTGGAGCTGTCCTCCCAGAGCCTCTTTAAAACTCACCTGTTTAAAGTGTAAAATTTAGTGTTTTTAGTATATTCACAAAGTTGTGCATCAACGGCCACCACCTAATTTAGAACATTTTTGTCACCTCACAAGGAAATCCCTACTCATTAGCAGTTACTGTCCACTCACCCCTAAACCCTAGGCCCCGGCAACCACTAATCGTAGACATTTCATATAAGTGGAAGTATAGAACATGTTCCTTTTTTTTTTTTTTTTTTTTTTGAGACGGAGTCTCGCTCTGTCGCCCAGGCTGGAGTGCAGTGGGGCAATCTCGGCTCACTACAACCTCCGCCTCCTGGGTTCAAGCGATTCTCCTGCCTCAGCCTCCCGAGTAACTGGGACTACAGGCACATGCCACCATGCCCGGCTAATTTTTGGGGGTTTCACCGTGTTAGCCGGGATGATGGTCTCGAACTCCTGACCTTGTGATCCGCCCGCCTCGGCCTCCCAAAGTGCTGGGATTACAGGCGTGAGCCACTGCACCTGGCCATATGTTCCCTTTTTGTAACCTGACACCTTAACTTTAAAATGCATTTAAAAATTTTTTTCAATCTCCTGGGTTCAAGTGATCCTCCCACCTCAGCCTCCCCAGTAGCTGGGACCAAAGATGGGCACCACCACACCCGGCTAATTTTTGTATTTTTTGTAGAGATGGGGTTTCGCCGTGTTGCCCAGGCTGGTCTCAAACTCCTGGACTTGAGTGATCCTCTAACTTCTCAGCCTTCCAAAGTGCTGGGATTAAGGTGTGAGCAACCGCAGTTGGTCTTAAACTTTTTCTTTTTCTTTTTTTTTTTTTTTTTTGAGACAGAGTCTCACTCTTGTCACCCAGAATGGAGTGTGATGGCGTGGTCTTGGCTCATTGCAAGCTCCGCCCCCTGGGTTCAAACAATTCTCCTGCCTCAGCCTCCCAAGTAGCTGGGATTACAGGCACCCACCACCACACCTGGCTAATTTTTGTATTTTTAGTAAAGATGGGGTTTAACCATTTTGGCCTGGCTGGTCTCAAACTCCTGACCTCAGTTGATCCACCTGCCTTGGTCTCTCAAACTGTTGGGATTACAGGCGTGAGCCACCACGCCTGGCCTTTTTTTTAAAAAAATTAATTTATTAATACTATTATTATTATTATTTGAGACAGAGGTTCACTCTTGTTGCCCAGACTGGAGTGCAATGGCGTGATCTCAGCTCACCGCAACCTCTGCCCCCCAGGTTCAAGTGATTCTCCTGCCTCAGCCTCCTGTAAACTTTTTTTTTTTTTTTTTTAATCTTGGGTTTTAAGGTATTATCTTGAGGAAAACTGCAGAAGCCTTCTGTCTTAGCCTTAAAATAGACTCCGCATCCCTCCCTTTCCTACAGTATGTATTCCCTTCACATTTATCTAACTATATGCTAGTGTCTAATTATGTGCCTTCTTAGAGGTTCCAGGGGCTAATCTTGAGATAGAGGAACCAAGTCCGGAGACCCAGCTGCAAAATTCCAGAGATTACTTCAAGGTGGCTAGTTAACAATCCAGCCATTCTTGAGATGACACCAGCCTGAAATCCAGGTGGACTGGGACCCAAGCTAGCCACCAGAACAAGACACAGCTCAATTCTTGCATGCCTTCCTTATCCATTTTTTTTTCTTTTTTCTTTCTTTTTCTTTTTTTAATCCCTGCCTTCCCCGCAAAAATCAAGGTGGTTGCTTTGAATGGGAATCTGGCCACTTTCCCTTTACTAGTTTTGGTTAATAAAATCATTTTCTTTAAAAAAAAATTTTTTTGGCCGGGCGCGGTGGCTCACGCCTGTAATCCCAGCACTTTGGGAGGCCGAGGCGGATCCCGAGGTCAGGAGATCGAGACCATCCTTGCTAACACGGTGAAACTCCGTCTCTACTAAAAATGCAAAAAATTAGGCCGGGCGCGGTGGCTCAAGCCTGTAATCCCAGCACTTTGGGAGGCCGAGACGGGCGGATCACGAGGTCAGGAGATCGAGACCATCCTGGCTAACACGGTGAAACCCCGTCTCTACTAAAAAATACAAAAAACTAGCCGGGCGAGGTGGCGGGCGCCTGTAGTCCCAGCTACTCGGGAGGCTGAGGCAGGAGAATGGCGTAAACCCAGGAGGCGAAGCTTGCAGTGAGCCGAGAAGGTCCGGCCACTGCACTCCAGCCTGGGCAATAGAGCAAGACTCTATCTAAAAAAAAAAAAAAAAAAAAAGGAGAAGAAGAATTTCAGTTAATAAATGAGAAAGGAATGACAGAACTGGAAAATCAGCATTTTGAAACCCCTAATGAAATAACTGTCAGGCAATTTATTACCAATAGATATGACTATTGGATAAAAGGTTGATGAGGCTGGGTATGGTGGCGCATGCCTGTAGTCCCAGCCACTTGGGAGGCTGCAGAAGGAGAATATTTGAACACAGGGGTTTGAAGCTGCAGAGAACTATGATTGTGCCTGTGAATAGCCACCACACTCCAGCCTGGGCAACACAGGGAGACCTCGTCTCTTAAAAAAAAAAAAAAAAAGAAAGAAAGAAAAAGTTGACGAGGGGCCAGGCATGGTGGCTCACACCTGTAATGCCAGCACTTTGGAAGGCCAAGGCAGGTGGATCACCTGAGGTCAGGGGTTTGAGACCAGCCTGGCCAACATGGTGAAACCCTGTCTCTACTAAAAATACAAAATTAGCTGGGCATGGTGGTGGGCGCCTGTAATCCCAGCTACTTAGGAGGCTGAGGCAGGAGAATCACTTGAACCCAGGAGGTGGGGGTTGCAGTGAGTTGAGATGGCACCATTGCACTCCAGCCTCGGCAAGAAGAGTGACACGCCATCTCAAAAAAAAAAAAATTAAAAAAAGAAAAGGTTGACAAGGAATCTTGGAGGGATCAGGTTATCAGCACCTGTAGCCCCTAATCAATTTTAGAATCACTAACAGTAAGACAACCAGATATTGTGCATCTCCTGAATGCAGTGTGCAGCATAAAATATCACCAATAGGCCGGGCGCGGTGGCTCATGCCTGTAATCCCAGCACTTTGGGAGGCCAGGGTGGGTGGATCACAAGGTCAGGAGATCGACACCATCCTGGCTAACATGGTGAGACCCCGTCTCTACTAAAAATAAAAAAAAAAAAAAAATTTAGGCGGGCGTAGTAGTGGGCACCTGTAGTCTCAGCTACTCAGGAGGCTGAGGCAGGAGAATGGTGTATACCCAGGAGGCAGAGCTTATAGTGAGCTGAGATTGCGCCACTGCACTCCAGCCTGGGCGACTGAGCAAGACTCCGTCTCAAAAAAAAAAAAAAAAAAAAAAAAAAAAAAAAAAAAATACCACCAATAAAATCTTCTTGCCTAAAAGTGGAATCTGAACAAACCAAGCCTCTGAGCCAACATCCATTTATAGAGGAGCATATTCAATAGCACACACACAGAAAAAAAATCAGACAGATCCCAGAACATGCAAAGTTTTACTGGAAAATTTATGCAGTCTCTTCAACAATTCAATGACATATAAGGGTGAGGGTTGGGAGTGTTTGCCTTTGAAAAAATCATTAAGAGACACAATAATCAAATGCAGTGTATAAACCTTGTTCTTGATTCAAAACAGAAAAACAGTAGAAAGACATTTTTGAGACAATCAGGGATATTTGTTTAAGGACTAGATATTAGATGATATTAAGGAATTATTAAGGAATTTTGTTATATATGATAATGGCATTGTGGTTATGAAGAAAACGTTTGTAATTTTTTTTTTTTTTTCTTTATTGAGACAGGGTCCTCACTCTGTCACCCAGGCTGGCGTGCAGGGCACTTTCTTGGCTCACTGCAACCTCTGCCTCCCGGGCTCAAATGAACCTCCTGTCTCAGCCTCCCGAGTAGCTGGGACCACAGATGCCCAGCTAATTTTTTGTAAAGATGGGTTTACCCTGTTGCCCAGGCTGACCTCAAGTGATCAAGCGCTGGGATTACAGGCGCGGCCACCGCGCCCGGCACCTCCTCCGCTTAACAAACATTAACTGAGAGCCCTTCGTGTGCCAGACTCTGCTCAGGGTACACAGCTGGGAGCACCACAAAGCCCCGTCCTCCTGGAGCTTGCTCTGGGGGCGACACGCATGAAAGCCGGTGCGAAATGCAGCGCCCCGGATTGAACATCAGAGACGGAGCCCACAGGAGTCGTGCATTTCCTGCGGGGGCTGTAACGGATTACCATAGACATAAGGGCTTCAAACATGAATGTCTGATCTGATAGCTTTGCAGTCAGACGCCTGACAGGGCTCTCTGGCCTAAAATCGGCGTTGGCAGGGCTATGTTCCCTTCTGGAGGCTCTAGGGGAGCATGGGCTTCCTCACCTTTTCCGGTTTCTAGAGGCCACCCGGCATCCTTGGCTTGTGGCCCCTTCCTCCTGCACATCACCTCTCTGACTCTCCTCTGCGGCCACATCTCCCTCTTCTCTCCTCTGCCTTCCTCTTCCGCTTTTAAGGACCCTCATGATGACATTGGGCCCACCTGGATAATCCCGGAGCACCTCTTTAAGATCAGCTGTAGCAACCTTAATTCCCCCCTGCCATGTAATTTAGCACATTCATAGGTTCCGGCGATGAGGACTTGGATCTCTCCAGGGTCCTATTCTGCCGACCACAGATGGGAAAGCCGATGGAGATGGACAGAGAAGGGAAGAGGCAGAAAAAAGCCTCGGAGAGAGGCAGAGGACCAGGCTGAGAGGAGAGAGGAGGTGGCTGGGAAAGGAGACAGCGTCCTGGGCGTGCTTGGGGACTTTTCGGGGGATTCTATCTGCCAGCTGAGACTTTCCAGGGACGTTATTCCAGGAAAGCCTGGGCAGCTGTGAAACCTCAGATGACGCCAGAGGACTGTTCAGGGTTGAGCCAATAGGCAATTGTTGGAGAGGGAGGGAAGGAGGGCAGCTCTCAGCAAGTCCATCTTGGCGGCGTTTCCTGAGTTCCAAGGCTATTCCGGGCTCCATCCCTGGGATGGAGTTTCCTAGCCTGCGTCAGGACGGCGTTTGCCAGTGTCCCAGGGAGTGTGGGTCTATCCTCTTGGTGGCAGGAGGGAGGCTTTAATCAAATTCTCAAAGGGTCCTGGGACCGATAAAAGTTAACTCCTATCCTGAGTGTTATAAAAAGAAGTGCTTGGAATGTAAAATGCTGCAGTCACTGTGGAAGACAGTTTGGCAGTTCCTCAAAATACAGTTACCATGTGATCCAGCAACTCCATTTCTAGGCGCATGCCCAGGAGAACAGAAGACATCCGTCCACACAAAAACTTATCCACAGATGTTTGTAGCAGCATTGCTCATAATAGCCAAAAAGTGGAAACAACCCAAATGTCAGTCTCCTGATGGGCTGATAAACAAAATGTAGTCTGTCCATGCAATGGAATCTTATTCAGGGATTAAAAAGAATGAAGTTCTGAGACAGGCTACAACATGGATGAAACTTAAAGACATTACACTGAGTGAAATAAGCCAGACACGAAAGGACAAATATCGTATGTTTCCACTGTCTATGAGGTACCCAGAGTAGTCACATTCATAGAAACAGAAAGTGGAATGGTGATTGGCAGGGGCTGAGAGAGGGCAGATGGGGAGTGAATGTTAGTGAGTACTAAGTTTCTTTTTGGGGTGACGAAATGTTTTAAAATAGATTGTGGTAATGGCTGTGCAACTCTGAAAATATACGGAAAGCCACTGAATTCCTTAAATGGGTGATGGGTGAAATTTCTGCTATGTAAATTATATCTCAGTAAAGCTGTTCCTAGAAAAGAGAGGAAGTGGGCCAGGCACGGTGGCTCACGCCTATAATCCCAGCACTTTGGGAGGCTGAAGTGGGAAGACAGCTTGAGTCTGGTAGTTCAAGACCAGCCTGGGCAACATAGTGAGACCCTATCTCTACCTACCTACCCAAAATTTTTAAAATAGCCCAGCATGGTAACACACACCTGCAGTCCCAGCTACTCGGGAGGCTGAGGTGGGAGAATCACTTGAGCCCAGGAGGTGGAGGTTGCAGTGAGCTGTGATCTTGCCACTGCACTCCAGCTTGGGCAACAGAGTGAGACCCTGTCTCAAAAAATAGATTTATCTCTTCTAAAAAAAGAGGAAGTGTTTGGCCCTTAGCACCACATTTTGCTTTGTCCTTGCAACTGTGAAAGGCAGGTCTTGCTTCTCCCCTCTTACAGGTGAGCAGATGGCAGAGAGGCGAAGGGTCACTAGGCTAAGACAGGATGGCTGTTTAGTGACATCCTTGGACCAGGTCTCCTGTATGGGTCATTCTTTGTCCTGTGAGCCATGCTGGAGTGCGGATTTGGAGGTGACAGGCAAGTGGCGCAGTCAGTGATGCATCTTCTCAGTAGCTGTTAGAGAGTGGGCAGTTCTGACAGCAGCAGGGGAAGCTGGCCGGGAAGATGGGATGTCTGAGTCAGTTCGGGCTGCCACAACACCAGACACTAGATGGCTTAAACAATAGGACTTTATTTCTCACAGTTCTGGAGCCTGGAAAGTCCAAGCTGAAGGTGCTGGCCAATCCCATTCCCGGCGAGGGCCCCTCCCTGGCTTGCAGAGGCCTGCGTTCCCGTGGAGTCACCACACGCCTTTCCTTGGTATGTGCACATGGAGAGATCTCTCCTTCTCTTTTTTTTTTTTTTTTTTTTTTTTTTTTTTTTTTGAGAGGGAGTCTCACTCTGTCGCCCAGGCTGGGATGCAGTGGCCGGATCTCAGCTCACTGCAAGCTCCACCTCCCGGGTTCACGCCATTCTTCTGCCTCAGCCTCCCGAGTAGCTGGGACTACAGGCGCCCGCCACCTCGCCCGGCTAGTTATTTTTTGTATTTTTTAGTTGAGATGGGGTTTCACCTTGTTAGCCAGGATGGTCTCGATCTCCTGACCTCGTGATCCTCCCGTCTCGGCCTCCCAAAGTGCTGGGATTACAGGCTTGAGCCACCGCGCCCGGCCCCTCTCCTTCTCTTATAAGGTCACAGAACAGGCTGGGCACGGTGGCTCACGCCTGTAATCCCAGCACTTTGGGAGGTCGAGGTGGGCGGATCACCTGAGGTCAGGAGTTTAAGACCAGTCTGGCCAACATGGAGAAACTCCGTCTCTACTAAAAATACAAAACATTAGCCGGGCATGGTGGCAGGCACCTGTAATCCCAGCTACTCAGGAGCATCACTTGACAGGAGAACCACTTGAACCCAGAGGCGGAGGTTGCAGTGAGCCGAGATCGCGCCACTGTACTCCAGCCCAGGCGACAGTGTGAGACTCTGTCTCAAAAAAGAAAGAAAGAAAAGAAAAAGAAAAAAAAAGAAAGGTAAATTTGCCTACGCAAGGACACGCAGCTCCTAGGTGATTTGTTCCACATCTGACCCCAGGGCCTATGCGCCTTTCCCTACCCAGGCCACCGCCATGACTCAGGAGGCCCCTCTGGGGAAGCAGCGGGAACCCTCATAGGAGGCTCCGGGACAGAGAGATGCAGGGCTGGGATGAGGAGGCCCCAGGGGGAGGCTGCTCGCTCTCCTGTCCCACAGAGGTCTCTGCTAGGGGTAGCCCCGTCCTGGGACACAGACACCAAGGACTGCTGTCTGGGGGGAGGAGGCTGAGTTGGGAGGGACAATGGCCTGAGTTGATTCTGCAGCCTATGAGCAAGGTGGGACAAGCCAGAGAGACAGTGAGCAAGTGGGGGCGAAGACTGAGGGTGAGAGCTTGTGCTGAAGAGGCAAGGGGCAGCCTCAAGTAGGCAGGGCAAGGCCAGATGCCGAGGTTGATGGGAGCGGGCAAGGGGACCGGGATTCAGGGGGAGACTGAGTTGGGGGCCAGACAGGCTGGAGCTCCTCGGGTTGGAAGCTGGGTGATGGGGCCTCATTCTCTGCCACACGAAACTCCCCCAGCCCAGCCTTTCTCCTTATCACCTCTCACAGATATTCCCATACATCCCTGGTACCCCTGTCATCTTTCCTAAGCTATGCTCTTTTTCAGGAGGGCGGCGTTTAGGGGAGGGCATCCTGCAGAAATAGCAAGTCTTCAAGTCAGCTCTTGCCTGAGTCCCAGGCTCCTTTGGCGGAAGGGTAGTCCCTCTTTTTGCATGTTTTAGGTGGTCAGCCTGGCAAGGGGTGGGAGGCCTGGGTTTCTTTCTTCTCTTTAGGATGGGGCTGGTCCTCCACCTCCCGCTGGTTGGCAGCCTCCCGGCCCCTGGCGGCCCCAATCCATTGTCCCAATCAGAATAGCGAGAACAGCTTTGGAAAATGACGCTATGAATGGTGCCGGGGCTGCTGGGGCTGGGACCGAACTAATGGGATGAGGTCCCCCACTGCAGGCCCGGGCTCAGCACCTGGGACAGAGACTCTACTAGGAGGGTGGGAGCTCTGCACACTTCCCCAGGACCCCCAAATCAGACTCCAAGCCACCCCTGTCCAGGACGTGGATTCCCAGGGATGGGCTTGGGGAACCAGATGCCCCAGCTCCTCCTAGAACTTCACTCTCATTCAGTCAAAGTTTGAGAGGGAGTAAGGGGCGGGTGATGGGCTGGGAGAGATTTCTGGAAGCTGAGAAAGGGGCGGGTTTGACCCCCCAACTTTGCCCTGCTCTCATTGGCCCTCCCCCCTCCCCTTTCCCTGCCCCAATTGTCTCGGTGTCTGGGTCCTGGCCCTGGGAGGAGGGGACAGTGAGGATAGGAGTGGGGAGGGGGCTCAGGCTGAAAGCAGAGAGAGCCAGCTGCAGGAGCACGAAGAGAAGTACCGTAACCTTCAGCCTTGACCCCAGACCTTGGTGCCCCAGAACCTGGGCTCTCCAAAGCAAGACCAGGGCCCCCACACTGTGCGCCAGAGTGCGGGGTGGGGAATGCCCACAGCCCAAGGGCCCCTAGGCTGAAGGCAGGAGACTGGGGCTGCTGGGGAAGTCGCCCAGGCTGAGGGGCCAGGCCTGGTAGGGCCATGGCGCTGCTGCTGCTGCTGCTGCTCCCAGGCTGCGGTAAGAGGCTGAGCCATGAGGGCCATAGGGAAAACCAGGGCAGAGGGACGGGGAAGAAAAAGAGGCAGGCATAGGGGTGGGAGAGTTGGGGGGAAAGGTTGGGGGAGCAGAGGGATGGAGGTGGCCGGAGTGGAGGTGGAGAAACCCTGAGGACAGCAGAGGAGAGGGGTGAGCCCTAGAGCCATGGGGGGCTCTAGGAGCCCAGGCTTTGGGGCGCAGTGGCCAGAAGGGGACCTGGGGTCCACGTGAGGCAAGTGGCTGAGCAGACTGCGGGGCATACAGAGGCAGGGCCCCAGAGGCTTCCGCACAGATGTCCCTGAGCCAACCGAGGCTGGCTCAGCCCCCTGCCCATGTGCCCCTCGGAGGCTCTGTCTGCCTGCCCATCCACCCCGTCTGCCGGGGGTCCTGGCTCAGCCTCACAGGCTGAGTTATTGTATTGATGGGGGTATGTGGGAAGGGGGCTGTGTATGTGGGTTCACAGCTCTGCTCATGCATTTCTGGGCCTGTGCCATTAGTGTCTGTGGCCCTGTGCTTATGTATTTGTGACTTTGAGTCTGTAGGGACATCTACGTGTTACCTGTGTTTGGGGCCTCCTTGAGTGTGTGTCTCGGATGGAATCTGTCTGTATCTAGAAGACCTGGTGGCCAGTGAGGTTGTGATTTTTAATCCAAGCGTGTGTGTGTTCGTGAATGAGTGTGTGTGAGTGTAAGTGTGTTCCTTCCCTATTCAGAGGCCAGGGTCCTGGTGGCGGGAGGGGGAAAGGGGAGAGCCAGGAGTCCTGGGAAGCTGACCCTGCAGGCAGACAGGCAGATGGGCCGGCAGGGGAGGGAGGGGGCAATCCCATTGTCCCCTGGGGAGCACAATGCCCACGCCTCAGCCCCTGACCTCACCATTGTGCCCACCCCGCCCCCTCCCCGTTGCCAGGGCCCCGCTGAAAGAGGCCATCAATCACAGCCGGTCTGCCAGGCCCACACCGCACCCGCCAGCCGGCCAGTGGCCCCCCGTGCTCCTCAGATGGCCGGGCCCTGCCCTCTCTTCCCTGTTTCTCCTTTGCTGCCCCAAAGTCTCCCTAAAGTCAAGTCCTGTCCCTTGCCCCTTGCCAAAGCTGGGAGGGAGTCAAAGCCGTGGGGGAGGTGGTGGTCAGAGGGTGGCCCACAGGGGACCGCCGTGTCCAGGCTGTGCTGGCTGTCCCTACAGGCCGTGCTGCAGGCTCCGAGCTGGCCTTTGTGCAGGAGCCGGGGGACACAGTGGCTGTGCGGGAGCACCCACTGGTGCTGCCCTGCCAAGTGGAGGGTGAGCCGCCCGTGTCCATTTCTTGGCAGCGGGATGGGCTGGCCTTAGCCAATGACAGCGGTGCCACCCTGATGCTAGATGGCTCCCTGCACCTGGCTGCCCTGCCTTCCCGCTGGAGCCTCCTTTCCAGTGCCCACGAGTACCACTGCGTGACCCAGAACCGCTACGGGCGGCTGGTGAGCCGACGGGCCCGGGTAAAGCTGGCAAGTAAGTGACAGGGCTGCTCCTGGGATTGGGGGATGAAAGTGCGTGGGGCACCCACAGAAGGCACCCATGGGGTCCAGAGTCGCTGAGAGTGGGCCTGAGCAGGGCCAGCCCAGCCATTAGACACAGTGTACACACTGGTAGAGCCTCTGATTCTTTTAGGGGCCCACAAAAATGTTTTAACTTCCTCAGAACCAGAAGAAAAAAATGAATATAATAATAAATATGCAAAAATGAGTCCAGAATGGATTATATTTGTCTATATTCCAATGCCATTGTAAACTATGATTTAAAATTTTTGTGATGGAGGAAGGCAAAGTGCTTATAGCCCACAGAAGTCCTAGACATGAGGCTGCAGGGCTCCATACTGAAGAGGAAGTGGCAGATGTGGGCATAGAGGTGGGGCCCGGCCCTGGGACTTGGTTGTGGGGGGATAGCCCAGGGCCAGCTCTTCAGGTGCCCAACCGCCTCCCCCCATCCTCTAGGTCTGTCCCACTTCCACCAACATCCAGAATCGGTTGAGGTGGAGCGGGGTGGAGTTGCTCGTTTCCAGTGCCTGATCTAGGGGGTGCCTGAACCATCCATTTCCTGGGAGCACAATGGCACAGCCCTGAATACTGCCAACCACCGGTGAGCACCTGCCAGCAGTGCAATGAGACGGCGGGCTGTGAGCCAGGGCACAGGCCATGGAGCCCTGACCTGTGCATCCTCAGGGTCACACTGCTGCCTAGTGGCATCCTCCACATCACCAGTGTGAGCCAGGCGGACGTGGGAACCTACCGCTGCGTGGCATGGAATATGGCCAGTACCCACCACAGCCAGGATGCCCAGCTGATGCTGAGCGGTAAGCCAGGCCCAGTATGGGCACTGGGCAGAGAGGAGGGTATGGTTGCTGTGGTTGTACATGGGACAGGCAGGCATTTTGAGTACCTATGACATGTTAAGCACTGTGCCAGGTGTGGGAGGGCAGCAGGCTTGAGCCATCCCTGGCTTCCTGGAGCTCACAACCTGAGAGAGAAGGTGGTTCTGTGGGAACCTAGGGTTAGGCTGTGGGCAAGGATTGTCAGGGGCTTCTGGAGTAAGCTACCCCAAGCTGGATGTTGAAGGGTGAGTGGAGAGAGGCAAGCCAAGGTCAGGAGGGCAGGGCGGGGCATTTCCTTGAACAAATGCACAAGGGAGAACAACAAAGTTCACACAGGCAGTTCTGTGTTGCTGGACCACAGAATGGGCAGAATTCAGGGTAGCAAAGTTAATGTTGGTGGGTAGGCAAGGCATATCATGAAAATAGTTTGGACTTGATCCAGAGGGCAATGGGAGCTCTGGAGGGTCTAGCGTTGGGGCTGAGTCAGCCTGTGTCTTGAACACATGGCCCTCATACACATGGCGTGTAGATGTGCATGTGTTTGTGTATGTGTCTGTGCTTGCATGTACACGTGCATGTGTGCATGGACATTTGCATGTCTCCTTGGGGTGAGGATGAAAATAGCTTTGTACCTGAGATGAAACACCCAGGGTGACCTCACTTGCAGGCCAAGTAGGGTGGGACAGTTTTGTGCCCAAAGTGAAGGCCACAGCAGAGCCTATGAGGGGCTGGTGCCTAGCAGGAGAGGCAGGTTAGACCCCGCCTAAACTGGAGATGCCACAGGTGTTTGTGAGGGACAGTCATGCCTGAATCGGCCACTAGGGGGCTCCAGGGTATAAATAAGCTAGTGTACCACCGGGCACCACCGCCGCGCCTGGACGAACTTTCAAAACATCTCCAACAAAATTTCACCGAAGGCTGTATCTTTTTTTTTTTTTTTTTTTTTTTTTTTTTGTTTGTTTCTGAGACGGGGTCTCACTCCTTCGCCAGGCTGGAGTTCAGTGGCGCCATCTCGGCTCAGTGCAACCTCTGCCTCCCGGGTTCAAGCGATTCTCCTGCCTCAGCCTCCCGCGTAGCTGGGATTACAGGCACCCGCCGCCGCGCCCGGCTAATTTTGTACTTTTAGTAGAGACAGGGTTTCACCATGTTGGCCAGGATGGTCTCAATCTTTCGACCTAGTGATCCGCCCGCCTCAGCCTACCAAAGTGCTGGGATTACAGGCATGAGCCACGGTGCCCGGCTGGTATATAATTTTTAAACTGAAGACTGGCAGGGGAAGGGGGAACGGTTGTGTTTCTGATCTGTAACTGACTTAGAAACTAGAAGCAAGGGTGGGGGTCAGCAGCTCTTCTGCAGGAGCAGAGAGGAGCCCGGTGGGGTCCCTCTGGCCTGTGGCTCCCGTTCCTATCCACAGTCTGGGGCAGGAGGGCAGGGCAGGAGGCCATGTCTTTCAAGGCTATCGGGCAAACATAGGATTCTGCTGCCCGTGGAGCAGGGAGACGAATGGCTGGAGAGCGACAGGAGGTTAGCAGGAGGAGCAGGTGTCTGTTGGGGGCAGAGGACCAACTAAAAACCGAAGGCTCAAGGGTTGCCTAAAGGAGCTGGCGTCAGAGTAGTCTTCCTCAGGGGTAGAAGCTGGGGACCAAGGCCCCAAGTCATTCACCCCTAATGCACTCAACTGCACACACCTGGGCAGGCACTTACCCTGGGCATGCACCAGGGTGAGACAGAATTTCCCAGACTTCAAGGACACAGTGGCTAAAGAGGGGAAGCTCGTTGTCAGCTGTTCAGTGCTACCGAGATCCAGGGAGTCCCCCAGTTCTGCCAGTCCCTCTGTCATTGGGCAAGTTACTGACCCTCTCTGATCCTTGATCTTCTCATGTAAATGGGGGAAATAACAGTACTCAGCTCACAGGCTGTGGTAAGGGCAAAATGGGACAATGTGTGGGGCTCACAGCCAATGACTGGCATGGGGAAGGGGTCGGCCCGGGTGACCCAGCCTCCCCTCACTGAACTGTCTGACCAGGCAGGACACAGCCTCTTTGCATGAGGCCAGGAGATTCCAGGGCAGCCTACAGCCTGTACTGCAGCTTGCAAGAGGCAAATGGAGAAAGGCAGGGCCCAAAGTAGGCCTTCAATCTATAGTTGCTGAAAAAATGAATGAACAAAACACAATTCTACACCTTGAGGGATAAAGATGTGTAAGACTTTAGACCAGCCCTTGAGAGACTTTCATTTTAGAAACACATTTTATCTGAGACATTCTTAATAAAGGGCATTTATGAAAGGTTAAAGACACGTTAAGGCCTCACATGATACAAGGTAATAAAGAAAATGGGGATGATGGCCTACGGGAAAGCAGAGCTCTGTTTAACACGATGTTGTTCACAACCCTGCTCCCAGTTTGAGGACGATGCCTGGCACATGGGAGCCCCCAGTGATGATCTGTTGAATAAACTAATGAAACGGGGGAGCATGGTATAAAATGAAGATGTGATTTAGACCCAAAACAAGAGTTACTTTCGGAAAACACTTACATCCCTCCTAAGCAGCTAAGCAGGCTGAGGTCTTAGGAGGCTGGTCATGCTGAGAGAAGGCCTCCTACTAACTTTGTGGGTGCCTCTTCCTGCCCCTCAGGGTGAGGCGCCCAGGGAAGGTGGGGACACACACAGGGTTTGTAGGAGAAGAATGCTCACTGTCCTCTCTCTCCCCACCCCCAGTCTACCAGACCTTCGGCCTGATAGCTACTGCCATGGGACTTTGGGCAGGTCATTTTAAAAATCTGTAAGTTGGAGATGGAATAGCAGCTGCAAAGCACAACTCTGAGGTCTGGTGACATTTGTGGGCTGGAAGAGTGGGCTTGGAGTAGAAGTTGAGTACTGGAAGGAGGTTCTCCTTTCCTGATCCGATTTGCTTGTTTCCACCACACAGTGGGACCCCTGAGGCTGCTGCAGGAGCCGGAGATCCTGTCCGGGCCTCAGAACCTGACCCTCACAGTGCACCAGACGGCAGTGCTGGAGTGCATCGCCACGGGTCACCCTCGGCCACTTGTCTCCTGGAGCCACCTGTGTGTGCAGCTGCCCCGGCCCATCTCTCAGAGCCCCGTGCCCTTGTCCTATCCCAACCTGACCCCCCCAACACCTTCTTGCAGATGGCTGCTCCATCGGCGTGGAGGGCATCCAAGTTCTGGGCACCAGGAATCTCATGATCTCCGACGTGTCAGTCCAGCACTCAGGTGTCTATGTCTGCGCTGCCAATCGGCCGGGCACCCATGTCCGGCACACAGCACAGGGCGTCCTGCTCGTGCAGGGTGAGCCCCAAGGGCCGGACCGGGTGGGGAGAGTGCTGGGGGACCCCAGCTCCCTGACAGGAGCCTGGATCTGGAGAGGGTCCAGGGCAGGAGGCAAGAGGCCGGGTCTCATGGCGTCTTCCTCTGTGCTATTGCCTGCCCAGCTCCCCCTGAGTTTGTCCAATGGCCACAGTCCTTGTCCAAGCCTCCGGGTAGCAGTGCCATCTTCACCTGCGTGGCCCAGGGCGTCCCTGAGCCCCATCTGGTCTGGCTGAAGAATGGGAAGGTGCTGAGTCCTGGGGATAACATCAGGCTGACCCACAATAGGTACTCGTGTCTTACCACTCCCCACTGGCCACTGGCAATGGTATGTCCCCCTACCCACCCTGGGCGTCCACCCCCACCTACATGCAACACTCACTACCTAAATCTCAAAAATCCACACCCATCCACAAACCCCCAGCAAGTTACCTTCTACTTCCAGCAATTCCCCCTTCCCCCAGGAGGCTCTGCCCTGACTTCTCCATTACAGGTAATGCCCCCACACAGCCTCCTCCTCTAGGGCCACTCCACCAAGGCTTGGTGGGAAAGGGCTCCCAGCAGCTGAGTTTGTCTTTCTCTAGTACGCTGATGCTGGCAGGCATTTCAGTTGACGATGAGGCCATCTATCAATGCATGGCAGAGAACAGTGCAGGCTCCAATCAGGCCAGTGCCCGCCTGGCTGTGAAAGGGGGCCCAGAGTCACACCCTGTCCCCAGGGGCCTGCATGCCATGGCTCTCTCTACTTCTGCCATTCGAGTGTCCTGGGAGCCACCCCCCTCCAGCGGGGACATCACTGGCTATGTGCTGCACCTCCGGCCTGTGGGAGGTGGGTGTGGGTGGGTGGACAGGGCTTTGAGCTCAGAGCAGGGCCAGGAGCCAGGAGTCCCCAGCGCCAGCCCACCTCTGCTCCTGACTGCTGATGTCCTAGGCGAGTCCCTCTCACTCTCTGGGTCCCAGTCTCCTCCATGACCCCAGACCCTTCCGGATTCTTCCTAGGCCTCTGGGCCTGTGGTTCTCTGGGCTGGCTGCCTCTGTACATGGTCTTTTGGTGCTTCCTTATTGCTTTTCAGCTTGACTCTAGGCCCTTTCCTCATCCACATCCTTTCTCAGCTTAGCTCCAACTTCTGCAGCCTCTTTCCCTGCTCTCCTTGGAGGCTTGGCTGGTCCAGACAGGCACCAGGAGGGGGCTTCGTCCCTAGTTTGTGAGGGTGCAAGGACATGACTACTGAGAAGATGCTGTTCTGCTCCTCAGAGTCATCTGGCCCGGAGCTCCAAGAGGCCATGAGCAAAAGCACCTCTGAGCACGTCTTCTCCAACCTGGAGCCTGCCACAGCCTACACCATCCATTTGCGGGCCTACTCAGCAGAGGGTGCCAGTCAGGACTCTGCCCCGTCTTTGCCTCCACCATGGGCAGCAGTGAGTGACAGCCTCTCCAGCCTTGGGAAGTCCCTGGCCTCAGGTGGACAGGGACTGCCAACCAGTTTGCTTGTTTTCCTCTGTAGCCCCTGCTGCCCTGGGCTTCTCCACCAAAGTGCTCAATGCCACCTCTGTGCAGGCCTCCTGGGAGCTGCCACCACAGCTGGGACCCATCCAAGGCTTCAAACTCTTTCACCGCAAGCTGCCTGCTGCCCATTTTGAGGGGCCCCTGCTCCTGGCCAGCAGTGTCAGGTCCTTCCTCTACACAGACCTGGGTGAGGCTCTGAACCTTCTTGTGACGCTCAAGGCCCGCCCTTCTCAGTGTGATCTTGCCCCAGGTACTGAGCTTCCTGGCCCATAAATGCCCATCCCCTTCACATTCTCCTGCTTCCTGCAGAACCAGCAGCCCTCTATGAGATCAAGCTGCAGGCATTCAATGGCAACGGGGATGGAAAAGCAGTGCCCGCTTTGTCTCATTGTGTGGTGTGCCCCTAGCCACTCCGAGTAAGTGGGGTCTGGTAGGAGGGTCGTAGGGCTGGGGTCAGAGCAGGCCCCCATGGCTGCCAGTCTTCAGGGAGGAGGAGGGCTGAGCTTCACCTCCAACCCTGGTCCTCTCTCTGACAGACGGCACAGTGTCCACAGAGTCCAAGGCTGGGTGCTCTTGCAGCCAGGGTGAGAGCAGCCCACTGCCTGGGGTTGTGGTGGGCATCCACGTGGGCCTGGCTGCCCTCATTGTTTGCCTCCTCTGCCTCTTCCTGGGCTGGAGACATAGGTAAGGGCCAGGTAAGTGCTAATGTGGGAAATCTGCCAGGGAGACAGTCTTCGTCACTGTGGCACAGGACCAAAGAGAGCAGGAAAGAGCCCCAATCCACAACCAATCAATTTTGCTAGTGAGGAGACTCAGGCAGAGAGGGGAAGCCAATTCTTTTCAGAGCTGTGTGGTTCCAGGGGCAGGAGAAGGCCTGCCATGAGCGGGAAGAGAGGACTGGAGCTCCCAAGGCAAAGGACAAGGGCAGCAGAAATGAGCTAGAGCCAGTTCCCTGCCATCCTGCAACATGAGGAGGGGTCCACCCTTCTCCATCTCTGGGGAGCATGGAGGAGGAGGAGGGGTTGGGAGTTATGCGAGGAAGAGGGAGGCACCAGACAGACTATGCTGCTGACCCTTCCTATCCTGGCAGCCTCCTCTGCAAACAGGGGTCCCAGGAATGCTGGGGAATGCCTCGGACTGCCTTGGACAGAGCTGGGGGCCGTCAAGGCCAGATTCAGAGTGGAGGGAAGCCGGGGGAGAAGACTGAACTCACCACCCAGGTGAGGGGGATTCAGTGACGGGAAATGAGTGGGGGAAGCTGGCGTGTTTGAGGTCTTGTTCCAGGGGCCTGACCTCCTTCACCCTCAGGTGACCGTGGAACAGCTGGCCTTGGCCTAGGGCCCTTCAAGTTGGCTGCCTCCGAGATGCCACTAACTCCGGATACACCAAAGAATCTGCCTCACCTGTCCCTGTCACCCCGGAGTCAGGAAAGAACCAAAAGTCCCTCAGCCCCTCTCCAGGGAGGGGCAGGACTGGCCATAGCAGGAGAGAAGAGGGTGTGGTTTCTGTGTTCCTCCCCGACCTCAAGAAATGGGAGAATCAGAATCCCTTCCCCCAACACACCAAATAACCTCAAACTAAACCAAGCCCAGCTGGGAGTTACTCCCAACCCAGTTACTCCTGCCTCATAACCCCATCCAATATATTCACCTCTTCTTGATCCAAATATGAACCTGCCCAAAGACACATAGCTTTAAGAGTTCCCCACAAAGTGGGGGCAGGGGAAGAGGCTGTCATCATCTCCGTCTCACAACCTGAAGCCCTCCAGTCTAAAATCTCAGTCTCCTCGTGCCCAAGCTGAGCTCTGCCCAGGGACAGGTGACCTGCATTCCCTGTGGTCCAAGTGGGCAGGTGGGCAAAAGGGGTGCTGAGTTCCTTGCCCCCCTTCTCCCTACAACATAAGAGTCTTACATATCTGAGCTCATATGAGCTTCTCTGAGCAACCAAATACCCATTTCACCCTTCCCAGATCCAAAGCCCTGGCTCCTCCTCAGGGGGCATCCTTACCCATTTGATTTCTATTTTTGAAAGAAATTAGTTTAAGTCAGGGTTTTGGCAGTCTTCAATCGCCTGTAGAATGAGCATAGAGGCTGGGGAGCATCCCCCATCTCCCTTCCATCAACTCTTGGGGGTCCAAAGAGCACTTCTTTCCCACTTCTCCCTCTACCAGCCTATGGCATCCAGGGCACCACAGTCCCTCCTCATCCAGCTGTGCCATGCTCTAAAGCCAAAGCCCTAGCCACTCCCTCAATCTCTCTCTCCAAGGCTGTCCAGTATTGTGCCAAAAAGGGAAGGGTCTTGAGGGAAGGAAAGTCCATGGCTTAGAGGACCCCAAAACTGTCTCCTGTGCTCTAGGTTCTAGAGTAATGCTAGTACCAATGACAACAAGACTCCTGAAAGGCTGGGCTCTGGCCCTCCACAATAGCGCCCTCTGCACAAGGCACAGCAGCAGCTGTAACTAAAAAATGTGGCTGAGGAGCAAGAGGGCTAAGAATAGCCCCAAACGTCAAGTCTTTGAGGAAATGACATCCTCTTCTCTGGTTGGGCCTGGTCTAACTGCTTTGTTGGAAATAAATAACCAAAACGGAAAAAATAAATTAGGATCTGGTTAATGCTTTCGGCTGAAAGAAAAACTTGGGGACGGGGAGTGATGAGATGGTGAGAAAGTGCAGTTCCAGATCTTTCAGGGGATGTTGTATTCAGATTGTTAAATAACTATATTCCGTAGTTTGCTAGAGAACAGCAATGTGAGCCCCTGCTGGTATGTGGCAACCATCTAGACGAACAAGCATGTTACAAAATATTTATTTTCTTTTATAGAGATGGGGTCTCACTACATTGCCTAGGCTGATCTCCTGGCTCAAGTGATCCTCCCCCCTTAGCCTCCTGAGTAGCTATAGGCATGCAGCACTGTGCCTGACTAAAGGATTCTGTTACTAGAGACCAGAGCAGTGTGGTGGAAAGGGCCAAGGACTGCTAGGGGACACCTTTCCCTAGGAGAGAATGGAGACCCAGCCCCCTCCCCATGATACCATTAGACCTGAAGTCATCAGATAACTAACGTGGGGTTGGTGGCTTCCAGAACACTGGCTCCAGCTAGAGTTGGAGGGGAACAAGAACACAGAAGTAGGTCAGGGCTTTAAATAATCATCACAGTCAAAGAGAAGGATACAAACCAAAGGCACTCAGTCCATGGCTGGACTCACTAGGGAAGACAGCCATAGCTCATCTCCCAATTACCCCAAAAATTATCCCACCAAACTGCCACCCCCAGCCCCATAACGAAAGCACAAGCCACAGGAAAGTTTAGAAACCATTCCTTTCTTTATTAAACATAGCTTGCAAGTGATAAATATTACAAAGTTTTTTTTTCTTTTAATCCTTTCTCCAAAAATTAGCTTATTATTTGAATCTGTCACTGCTGAAATGCTCAGCAGCATCTGAAACAGATGGGAGTGTATTTGCCTTTTTGAAAACCAGTTTCTATTGGTCTTAGTTTTTTCATTTTATTTCCCAAACACAATGCAGAAAATCAGAATGAGTTAAAAAAGAAATAAAGGAAACTTAAAGAGAGTTGTGCAAAAGGGTCTTGTTCCCCTCCCACCCACCCTATTCAGGGAAGGCCATTCCCCATCCCACCTCCCTGCTCCCCACCCCCCAACCCCAATCTATCCTTCCACCTTCACCAGGGCTTCACCCATCACCCTGTACCCTCTCCAGGCTTTATCAGCCCAGAACCTAAAGAAGAGAGTAGGAGTACTCAGCCCAGGCTGTGGGGAAATTGGGCCCCTGAAGGAGACAGACTGTGAAACAGCTGCCTTTAGGGGGGTTCAGATGAAATCTGAGGGAAGGAGACAAAATGTGGGCTGTGTCTGCGCTCTCCTATTTTATCACCAAGATGGGGGAAGTTCCATATCCTGTAGCTCACAAAGGGAGTAAATAACTAGAGCACCAACCTGGGGCATTCAGTTGTCAGCCACCCTTAAGGGCTCTGTGGTTGGCTGTGAGATGGGGCTTGAGGCCTGGTCCCTGCCCTCAGATGACTAGAGGCATAAAGGCAAAGATGTCACTGGTCTGACACCCTGGACAAGACTCTGCTGCCTCTCCCAAATCAAGGGTAACCGTAGAGGACTGGCAGCTCTCCAAGGGCACTGTCATACACATAACCACTTCAACACGAGTCACTTTCAGTTCCTCCCTGGTTTCTTGGCCCAACACTTTCCTCACCTCAAGTTGTTTTTGGCTTTGGCAGGTGAGGAAAGAAGTACAGAATTTTAAACTTGGTGGCCAGATGATCTCCCGCTTCACTTCACAGATAAGAAAATTGAGACCCAGAAAACTAACTACCAAAGATCACATAGCAAGTTAGAAGGAGACCCCAGGTCTCCAGATTGCAGCCCCCTCAACCCCTTTTGTGTTGGTGGTTCTTTTTACTCTACACAGTCCGGGACCAGGAGGTCATGGCTTTCACAGGAGCTCAGCCTCACCTCGGTTCACACAGCCTAAGACTGTGCAGATGGATGTGGCTCTCACTAGGTGAAATTTCCTCAGGATGACTTATTAAAATCCTTTCTATCATCCCCTGACAATCCACCCTCAAAGGCCCGTAAGACTAGGTTCTTTCCTTTTTGAGGAGGTGGGGTGGGGGAAATCCCTTGCATAAGAAAGCTTGACACTGAATTTTGTTATATAGGTATATTGTATATATGCTGATGCAATCAGAGGAAAAAAAAACAGTGCAAATACAATTACAATTCATAATAATACTTGGTTTCGATGCCCCCGGGAACTGCCCCATTCCTCGGCTACCTCCCAACCCCCAGCACTTCCCCACAGTATCAACCTAATGCTGGGGGATAGGGAGGGTGGGCAGGTTAGGGTAGGGAGTGGGCTCTGCCAAGGCAGTGCTGGTGACCCGGAGGGACTACTCCAGGGTGGGGAGGCAAGGCACAAATTAGGGGTGGGTGGTGGGGGAGGTGGCATCTCTAAGGAGGGATGGGGTTGGAGCAGCTGCCAGTCTCAGTGTGCTGGGCCCGGCCCACTCCCCTACCCACCCTCCACAGCCCTGCCTCCCTACCCCCTCCCCTTCCCCAGAAACCCTTTTGCACGGATCATACACAAACGGGCACATTACAAAATGACATAACACAGTTTCACAATATCCATGGCTAGGGCTTTTTTTTCTCTTTTTCAGGCTTTTTTTTTTTTTCTACACAATGTACAATTCCTTTTAAATGGATCAAGAAATAGCTTATATACACGAATGAGTCCTTGTTATAACATCTCGGCAGCAAATATCATAAGCTAATGAAGGTCTGGATGGAAAGGATGGGAGCCTAGGACTGGGTTGGGGGTAGGGGTGTGGAGAGAAGGGTTATGCCTTCTGGAGGAGTAGGGAGAAAAGGGAATGATTAGGGAAAAGGAACAAAAGTAAAATATCAAGAAGCATCTTTACAAAGCAGTTCTATAGCTAATTCCTTTTAAAGGGGAAAGGAAAGGTAACCAAAGCAGGAAAACATTTATCTCTGTGTCTTAAAAAAAAATTGTCTACCATACATATATCCAAAAATGTGGGAAAAATACTTATTCCAGGGATAGAGGGAGTCCAGATGCCGTGGTCAAATTATAAAATAAAATCGACAAATAAGAACCTCTGTCCCCCAGTTTTACCCAAGCCTTACCACCATTTCACCCATTTCAGGCTTCTAGGGAGTAAGACACCAACCTTAAACTACTGCTTTTAGTGCCTCTGGGGATGGAGGAAGCCAGGCAGAACTGGTGGGATCCTCACTCTACTAATAATATTCCAAACAGAGGGTCTTTCCTCCTGTCCTTAGGGCATGAGGTTTAGTGTCTACACGGCCCAGAGCCTTGAGATGGATAGTAACAAGTAGACTTGGAGGGACACAAGGCAATCAGTGATGAAAAAGAGAAAGAGAATTGAGGAAGACAGAAGGATGAGGAAGGAGGAGGGAAGGGAGGAGGTGGAAGGTTAATACTTTATCATGATTAGGGAGACCTCACCTCCATCACTAATCCCTGGGAAGAGTATGAAAATGGGGAGAAGAAAGGGTAAGAAATCAAACCTCAGCGGTTGAACAAAGGGTCACCGAGCTATACTAGTCAAGAAGCAGCTTCTATGTAACTGACCCTGAGGGGATAAAAACAGGGAAGATTCCACCATCTCCCCTATGGCCTCAGCACCTAAGCAGGCACTGACTATAGGCTTTCCTTCTCCATGATTCCCCAACTCTACACATCTTACTTCCAAACCCCATTCTAAGGTGGCCTGGCTCCCAGGGAAAGGACTCAGCTCAGGGCAGGGCAAGGACGGCCCACAGCCAGACGGTATTGCACATTCTCTGTTCCTTACTTCTAATCTCAACTGACAAACTTGGGCATCTCGTACCTCTGAGCACCTCTGAGCTTGGGGAGAGGGAGACGTAACAGAAATGGCACTTCATCATGAGGGAGGGAGGAAGAGGCTAGACAGACATGCCACAAGGCAAGATGACTTGTAGGGAAAATATTTTTAAAAAAAGCTTCCAATTTTGTGGAAGAGAGAAAAGCAAAACCAAACAATTTATCCAGTGCTTTCAAAGCACAGAGGGCAAAGAAAAGATGTAAGAATATATCTTTATATATATATATATAATTTTAAAATAATCCCAGACCCAGTTCCATTAACCCCCCCTCCCTCTCCCACCACTTACAGTCAGGGGCACCACATTCCCCAGAAAAATACTCGAAAAGACCCAATCACTACCTGTTACTAGCATCTAGCTTCCAGATCATTTCACCACTGGGGGAGCCCAGACACTGGCTGCATCTCTGCTCCTTTAAGTGCTCAATGAATTTGGGGGAAAGGGAGGAAAGAAAAAAGCCAGGAAGGCCCGTAGGGCCAGTATAGTCACCCACAGTGGCACTGGGGTGTAGGGAGTAGAGGCCAGAGTAGGGGAACTGAGCCTGATTTTAGCTCTTTCTCCCACCCCACCTCCAAATTTTATGGGGAAGATGTGCAGTTCGTGTGTGTGTTAATTTTAAAAGTGCCTTCTTTAAAAAAATTAATTTTAAAAAATAAAAGTGGGGAAACTTCCTCAGGTGACTTTCAAGGGCAACATATTAAACTTCTCCTCATTCTTCTCTGCTGAGAACATTGCCCCCAGTGCACTCTGGCAGCTTCTGGAGCCAGAGAGGCAGGTGGGTGTACACTATGAGAAGAGCAGAAACCCGTACCTTTAAGGGGCTTCCCTTACTTCAAAAACAATCTGGTCCACTCCCTCTTCCCACAGTGTGGGCAAATAGGATGCTAATCTCCCCAATCCCCAGAACAGCAACATTGCACAATTCAATTCATTCTCTACATTAGTAGCGCTTAAAAAAAAAAAAAAAAAAAGACAAAATTAGTATCATTCTGGGGGCGGGAAACAACTATTTGTACAGCAGAGGTCCTAAGCTGGTTTTGCCACGAACTGTTTGGCTTTGAGCAGTTGGTTCTGCAGTTGGTGCAGCAGAGTAAGGACAGGACTCCAACCTGATTGTGTGCCCCCAGGCTCTCATCTCCTGGCACTCAGAGGGTGAAAGAATAGGCAAATATGAGAATCTCAACTGTTGGGAGAGAGATCCCTTCTTTCCTCTATTTCCTCCTGTTGTCACTTGACTCATTCATGTCCATCCAATTTGTGGGACACCCAGCAAACAGTCTTGGAACAGCCGTTCCTCTGTATTATAGATGGGGCTATAGTTAGAGGGGACAGATTAGAATTTTTAAAAGCAGGGTGGGGTGAGAGATAATTTTACAAAGGATACAAGATGAAATAATTTTGGGCTGGTTGGCCTGGAGTAGACTTCCGTGTTCCCACTGGGGTCAGGAGATTGGTCTTATTTCCCCAAGATCCAGAAGGGCAGGACCTAGTTTCAATCTTCCCTGGCTCATAATTAAGCCCATCTTCATACCTCTCTCTCCCTGTCTTCTATGGGTAAATTCCAGAGTGGTTGAGTTTTAAAGCTCCTCCCTCCAGGCTCTTTCCCCTCATTCTTAGAGTCCAACTTCAATACTAAACACTGCCACCCAAATTGTCCAGCTCCCAAACACCCACAGGTGGGGTGCTATTCGTCCTTGTTCGATACCCCCAACCCCACGCCCTCCTCCGGTTAAGTGCATTCAAAACTTCTGCCCCTAACACTCTTAGTCATGTCCTACTCGGCAGCTGGGACCCCTACTGCAATCTGCAATGCTCGTATCATTGAACTGAATATCATTTGTGTTTACAAAAAAAAAAGAAAAAAGGAAGAAAAGGAAAAAGAAAAAGATTGGTTGAGTGGGGGAAGGTTTAACCGTCCACTGAACAAAGGGAGGACACACAACATCATTAAAAATGGTAATAATTATAGCATAAAACAACTTTAGAAACACACATTGGAGGGCTTAGATTCTCCCCAGGACCTCATTCTGACCTCTATCAGAGGTAAAGATCCACCTCACTGTTAAAGAAAATTGAAGAGAGAAGACAGAGCGGCAGAAAAACAGATCGCAGCAGTGTGAAATAAAGGGGAGGTGGCAGGGCAGGGCGTGTGTTTTCTTGCTGATTTCTATTTTTTGTCTTCTGTTTTTCTGTTTTGCTTTCCGTGTATGGTAGGCACCAGTACAGGCACTGCATGCGACAGAAGTTGGGGGAATGAAAGAGGAAAGGGATAAAGGATTCAAGGATGGGGCAGTACAAGTGGAACAGGCGTTATTTCTGTCCACTGATGGACTGCGATATAGACCGGGGAGGGATCATGTCTAAAAGGTATTCACGCTGTCGGTCTGCCAAACTGGGGCCTTTGTGTCCTCCGATGCCAGTATTCAAGTATGCAATGTTGACACCTGGACCCAGGAGACAAAAGTGGAGGGCAGGTATTAAAAGAGGAAATAACATTCCCTTCCGCTCTACCCTTGGGCTGCAGAGTTGGAGATGGAAAGGAAGCAGAATTTACCAGTATCGGGCCACACTTGGTTAGCTTTATTTCAACAGCAACTTTCTTTTTCTTTTTTGAGATGCAGTCTCGTTCTGTCACCCAGGCTGGAGTGCAGTGGTGCGATCTTGGCTCACCTCTGCCTTCCAGACTCAAGCAATTCTCCTGCCTCAGCCTCCAGAGTAGCTGGAATTATAGGCACGTGCCACTACTGCCCGGCTATTTTTTGTATTTTTAGTAGAGATGGGGTTTCACCACGTTGGCCAGGCTAGTCTTGAACTCCTGACCTCAAATGATCCACTGGCCTCAGCCTCCCAAAGTGCTGGGATTACAGTCGTGAGCCACTGCACCTGGCCAATTAATTTTGTCTGGTTATTTATTTGAGACAGAATTTTGCTCTTGTTGCCCAGGCTGGAGTGCAGTGGCGCAATCTCAGCTCACTGCAACCCCCGCCTCCTAAGTTCAAGCGATTCTCCTGCCTCAGCCTCCTGAGTAGCTGGGATTACAGGCACCCGCCACCACACTGGGCTAATTTTTTGTATTTTTAGTAGAGATGGGGTTTCATCATGTTGGCCAGGGTGGTCTCGAACTCCTGACTTCAGGTGATCCACTCACTTTGGCCTCCCAAAGTGCTGGGATTACAGGCATGAGCCACCACGCATAGCCAATTTTTGTATTTTTAGTAGACACAGGGTTTCACCACGTTGGCCAGGCTGGTCTCAAACTCCTGATCTCAAGTGATCCGCCTGCCTCGGTCTCTCAAAGTGCTGGGATTACGGGTGTGAGCTACCGCGCCTCACACAGCAACTTTATTTCAATCCCCACTCATATTCCTAAGCTTTAGGAAAAGGGGACTTCCTAAAATTTCAGTCCTACCAAGAATAATGAACATGCTTCTGATGGTATAGGAGAGACAAGTGAAACAGTGGTGAGAGGAAAATGAATAATTATGAGAGAGAGAATCATTAAATCAGCTTTGATTTTGAGACTGCAGATTGTGGAGAGGCATCTCTGGATCATTCAAACTGAACAGTTAACCCTGCTGTCCCGGCCAAAAGAGATCAATAACCACATTTCTACTGAAGGGATATTAAAAGTTAAATTTATAATGGTAGGATCTGGGTCATTTTCACCACCAAAACCCTACTGCACTGTGACTGGAATGTAATATGAATTTAGCAAACATTTGCTGAGTAACAGAAGAGTGAGGGTACATGCCCTACATAAAGAACAGAAAGTAAAGGAAGGAACAATTCCCCTAAAGGCGCTGCTACAGAACTGTATACTAACAGTTGACCCATGGGAAACGTTTTCAGATTAATCCTCCTTACCTGGCATACCAAGGAGGCCACCGGGCACAGACAACTGGGGTGCCTGTGCAAAGTTTGAAAGCATGGAGCGGGCAGATGTGGGTATGCCACGCTGGAGACTGCTCTGGGGCTGTGGAGCCTGCAATGATGAGGAGACAGTTGATACAACTTTGCTATGATAGAATGTTAAGTGAGGGCAAAGATAAGGGGTACAGAAGAAGAGTATGATTTCCCACAATAGAAAGGACAAACTGTGATAAATGGCTGATAAATCTTCTAAAGAAATAAGGATTAGGCAAAAAGTTCCTTACCTGCCGAAGCGTATGATGTCTCATGATGGTCTCTTGTTTACTGACACTGGACACAGCTGGAGCTGTAGTGGGGGAGAGGGCTGCCTGCTGCTGTAATCGCTGTTCAATTTCCTGTTGGGAGTCATCAGATCAGGTTGAGTACGACAGAACCCAATCTTCTTTTTTTTTTTTTTTTTTAATAGAGACACAATCTGCCTTTGTTGCCCAGGCTGGTCTTGAACTCCTGGGCTCAAGCAATCCTCTCACCTTAGCCTCCCCAAAGTGCTGAGATTACAGGCATGAATCATTGCGCCTGGACCACCCAATTTCCTAACCAGAAAACCTAGAGGTATTCTTAACCTCTAATGTTGTTGGCTAGTTGGTGGAATATGGAAAAGGCAAAAGAGTTTGGTGGGGTGGTACACTGAGATTCTGGGTATAAGCAGCTAACTTGCTTCATTGATCAAGGGATCCTCCTCTCTTTCTCCAGGAAAGCTGGCTCTCAGAAGTTGGCTAGAGGTGATGAACCCACTGATATAATTAAGGCTGATGAATTACTGGGGTTTTATTTCAACACTTTTTCTTTTTAAAAATTTTTATTTATTTGTTTACCACCAGTCCTAGAGCATAAATGGGGTTTTATTTTTGACTCCTGCCTACCCGATTTTCCAAGGAGTCCATGATGCTACTCAAACAAGGGAGTCTGATAGGTGGAGTGGGAAATAGGAAGAAAAGGATCTGAGTTTCCCAACACATTTTTCCCTCTCTAAGATACTCTCATCTTCTAACTGCTACATGAGATGTTCACATACTCCAGAACCACTACTCTTCACTGGGCTACTTCATAATTCACTCTTTCTTTTATCACTTCTTGTCAAATATGCACTGTAAATAACTGTTTCAAAGAGATTTATAGTACAAATATAAATTCCTCCCACCAAAATCTATTATTTGTTTTAGGAGAAAATGAAGATGAGAATAGAGTGCTATGGAAAAGCCAAGAGCCCCAAGCTTTCTGTCCCTTTCTGTTAACCTCAGCCATTATATTTTACCGTGTTCTTAATCAGAATACTCGCTCAAATGGAAATGGGACAGAATGATAAGGAGACAAAAAGGGAACCTCTGGACCTGTAGGGATCACATGAACTACTCCTGCAAACCAGAAGGCATGACCCTTTGGGGAAAAAAAAACTGGGACAGGTGGCCAGAGAGCAGCCAGAATTCTTACCTGTTCCTGCTGTAGGGCTTTCACAAATGCATTTTTCAGCCGGTTGGTGTGTTCAGCTTTTAGAGCCTTCTTCTGGTTGGAGGTCATACACTGCTCACATAGAATCTTACCATTCTTTTCCTGCTTCCAGTGAGGGGTGAAATCTGTGCGGCACTGGGCACATACAAAGGGTTCAACCCGCAGAAGTGAGGCACAGCTTTTGCCTAGACACCAACAAAAACAGTCAGTGGCTCTACATTTCCTATCGCCTCTGTTTCTCTTAATCAAACAGATCTTTTCCAGGAGTTTAATTCTGTTGAATTAAAGAAAGAGACTCTACAAAAAAGATATTCTATAATTTACAAAATACTTTTATTTCATCTGATTATAACAATATCACTTCAGAAAATTCAGACAGTGCCATCCTCATTTTCAAATGAGGAAAGAAGTCGAAGAAATGTAGCTTCTGGCTGGGCACGGTGGCTCACACCTACAATCCCAGCACTTTGGGAGGCGGAGGTGGACGGCTAATGAGGTCAGGATTCAAGACCAGCCTGACCAACATGGTGAAACCCCGTCTCTACTAAAAATACAAAAAAATTAGGCGGGCGTGGTGGCACGCGCCTGTAATCCCAGCTATTCAGGAGGCTGAGGCAGGAGAATCGCTTGAACCTGGGAGGTAGAGGTTGCAGTGAGCCAAAACTGTGCCACTGCACTCCAGCCTGGGCAACAGAACA